>NC_045442.1:123185470-123213564 GCF_002776525.5 Piliocolobus tephrosceles | reverse complement strand
CTTCCTTCCTTCCTTCCTTCCTTCCTTCCTTCCTTCCTTCCTTCCTTTCCTTTCCTTTCCTTTCCTTTCCTTTCCTTTCCTTTCTCATTGAATTGAGATCTACCAGTAATCTTCCCACAATTAAATCCAGGTAGGAGAATATAAAATTCACTAAAATGACTCAAGGCAAGGGTTGCAGCTCCCACCCACTCAAACTGTAAAAAGCTTAGTCACTCTGAGAAAGTAAGCATAGTAGTATCTGGGAGAAGAAAGGGAGAGATGGAGGGTTTAGGGTCAAGAAACCCCAGTGAGCATGAGGGACAGACAACTCGATAGAAATACAGTGTTTCCTATGCTTGAATTTCTGTTGAACTTTTCAGTCATGTCTCTTTTCTCCATACCATTCTGATCAGGTCATTAAAGGAGGAACGTGGGAAGAAAATCTCTCTGTATCAGCCTGGCCATTTCTTACTGCTCCTTCTGGGAGGATTTTTCTTTTTCCTTTCACGAGGAACTGTTCAAAGGATGCTCTTGCAGGTATTAGTGAGAAATATGGACTGATCTCTGAGAGAGAGGGACAGGGCTATCCACAAATGATGGGAGACTCAATAAGTAATGGTTGGAAGACATTAATCATGGGCGTGAAGGAAGTGCTATGGTTTTGCATGTGTGGAAGCACCGAGAGCCTCACACAATTCCCTCTAGGATGCTGTAAGAGACAGCGGTTGGATGAAATGCCAAGCTGCAGCAGATCATTTTTAGAATGAGGAAGCGTTTACATGCATAAACACCCGGAAGGAAAAATGGAAGAAAGCATACCAGATCGAGGACAAAGTCATAGGAGAATTATTTTGTTGTTGTTGTAATAGAGCAAGAGAAAGAGACACTATAAGCACATGAAAAGCTTTCCTTCTTAAGGAACAGCTCCCAGTGGTGCAGGTATCTGGCAAGGGCCTAATCATGTGTTTATTTGTAGGCTCATTTTGATAAGAGGAGCCAACAATGACCCTAAAATATATGAGGCTCAGACGTGGTAGATCATTTAATACTCCTTTTGCCCTGTGTGGAATCTTGCTTCCTTCTGGGAGTTTAAAGCTGCCTCCCCTAGCCAGAGGTAGCCTCTCCTGGGCTCCAGGTCTTTTTCGCACACAAAGACAAGCACAGCTGCCCAGCAGCCACACAACTGCCAGGCTGCTTAGGGAGGGACAGAGTGCCATTCTGTCTGGACGTGGGTGAAACTGCTGCCAGTTTCCTCTAAGTTTGCCCTCGCTTTCAAAATTCTAAATAATAGACACAAGCAATCCCAGGCCCTCCTGGCTGCTGTCCTTTTCTGGAGTAATTAGTTGAAATGCACATGATGTTCTCACCTCATTCTGAGTTTTCATGGAGACGCCACTGTCTCCCTTAACCAGGACCTGCCATGAGCTGCTTGCAAGGGACCTGGTTCCTGGCTCCCTGAGGGAGGGAGTTTGACTGTCCTGACAAGCATACGGAGGACTGGAGAGGTCATTGGTTCTCAGCCTGGATCTGCCAAAGGCTTTGACCTGGCCAAGCCTCTCTGGGTGCTCTTAGTCTTCTTGGTTATAAAAGGACAACATCTTTGGTTCCTCTTTATAGGGATGACTGGAGGAGTGGAGGCTTGCAGTAAGAAGGGAAGAAGAAAAGCCTGCATGTGGGGAGCCTGAAAGCTCTGTAGAGGGACTTGGAGTTAATTTAACAAACAGTAGGAAGCTCTCATGGCTTTGGGGCAGACATATAACACCATGAAAGCCAAACTGATTAGGTGAGAGGGAGGCCAGGGGAAATCAGTAACCAGGACTGGAGACAAGACGGCTGGCTAGGATGCTCCTGTGATATTCCAAGTTATGTGGTCATGAAGGCTGGACTTTGGTTACAGACCTGGAAATGGAAGACGAGTAGTTATCAGAGGTTGGGCCAATGATAGTGTAGCCTGGTGTTTTCAGAGTGTCATCCCTTGATCCCATCCAGACCTGCTGACTCAGAAGCTCTAGAGCCCAGCAGTCTGTTTTCATAAGTCCTCCTGACGATTCTAGCGCAGGCTAAAGCTTGAGAACCCCCGTTGTATACCACTGGGCAGATCATCAACAGGGGTGCAGAGACTTGGATTCTACTTCACATTCCAAATGAATAGTTGAATGGAATGAAAGATGTCACTTGACCTTTTTTTCTCTGTCCCCCAGGCTGCGGTGCAGTGGCACAGTCTTGGCTTACTGCATCCTTGACCTCCTGGGCTCAAGAGATCCTCTCACCGTAGCCTCCAGAGTAGCTGGGACTGAAAGGCACACACCACCACACCCAGCTAATTTTTGTATTTTTGGTAGAGATGGGGTTTCACCATGTTGCCCAGGCTGTTCTCAAATTCCTCAGCTCAAGCGATCCATTTGACTTGGCCTCCCAAAGTGCTGGGATTACAGGCATGAGCCACTGTGCCCAGTCTTACTCAACAGTCAGGGGTCTCAGTTTCTTATCTATGTCTCATATATGGCTCTAAACTATTGTGCATCAATTAGGAGTTGTGTTTTTGCTGCATACGAAACAAAACCCCCAATAACAGTATCTTAAACACTGCAGGCATTACTCTCTCACACAGAAGAAGCCTAGAGTAGGGTGATCCAGGGCTAGCCTGGCAGCTCCTGCGTTATCTGGGACCCATGCTCCTTTTGTCTTTCTGCTCTGCCAGCCTCAGCACTGGTATAGCAGCTTCCTGTCACTGCTATAGCAAAGGGCCACACATTTCTGGACTAAGACAACAGAAGTTTATTGATGGTCCAGTTCTGGAAGTCAAGACCCTGAAATGGTTCTCGCGGGGCTGCAATTGAGGGCTCTGCCTTCCTTTTCCATTTCCTTGCCTTTTGAAGCTTCTGGGGCTGCCTGCACTCCTTGGCTTGTGACTCCATTTCTCCATCTTCATAGCCAGCCGTGTGGGGTGGAGTCCTTCTCCCTCTGCCATCTCTCTGGCTTTTTCTGTCTCACTCTTCCCCTTTTAAGGACTCTTGTGATTAATTTGGGCCCGCCTGGATCATCCATGGTCATCTCCCTATCTTCAGGACGGCTGATTAGTAACATTTATTCCATCTTCAAACTTGACTTCTCTTTACTACATAGTGTGACTTACTCACAGGTTGCAGGGATTTGGGTGTGGGCATCTTTGCAAGGAATCGGAGGGCGTTCTCCTGCCTCCCATCCTCAAGGCTAACTCATGGTCCTTCCTAGTGCCTGCAGTTCCTGCTGTTGCGTCCGTTCGCCAGGCGGCATACAAGTGGAAGTGTGGAGGATGGGGGTGCACCTGCCAGCTACGTTAGCGCCCACAGCACTTTCCTGCCAGCCTCTCCTGGGCCGGGACCGAGTCACTTGACCACACCTAGCTGCAAAGGAGTCTGACAAGTGTGCACCTCACTTCCTGGTGGTAAAGCGCTCAGCTAAGATTAAGATTCTGCTTCTGTGGAAGAAGGGAGAATGGCTCTTGGATAGGCAGCCAGCAGCCTCTGCCACAGCCAGGCACAGAGAGGGTCTTGATGTTCTCTGGAACTCTTAATTCCCAATGATCCCATGACTCTCTAGAACTAAGGTGTAGAACTGAATGGGAGTTTTAATTTGAGATAAATGAATAACTAGAGCAGAGGGAAGAAGGAAGTCTTTGTTTTCCACTCTCTTTTTTTCTTGTGGGGTGATTGGGTTCATTTATGTATTATCAAACATCTTTTTTTTTTCTGTTTTTTTGAGACAGGGTATTGCTCTGTCACCTAGGCTGATGTGCACGTGCCATGATCACTGCTAACTGCAGCCTCAACTTCCTGGACTCAAGTGATCCTCCCACACTAGCCTCCCAAGTAGCTGGGACTACAGGCATACACCCGGCTAATTTTTAAATTTCTCGTAGAGACAGGATCTCACTATGTCGTCCAGGCTGGTCTTGAAGTCCTGGGCTCAAGCGATCCTCCCACCTTGGCCTCCCAAAGCGCTGGGATTACAGGCGTGAGCCACCAAGCCTGGTCTTACTGAGCACCTTAAAAGAAGCAGATGCATTACACATGTTTGTCTTTATGCAGGTACCGTGTCAAAAGGGCCTTTTTGGTGGTTCATTCTGCTTTCAGCCCTATGCGAAAACCTTTCATTATTGAGAAAACGAGTTGTCATTTCTATCTGCAGCTACACATTGAGGCTAGAGGCTCTCCTAGGGAACGTGTTATTCCTAGCTTTGCCGAGGTACAGATGTGGCTGTCACAGTGCTCTACCCTCCCAACCAGAAAATACTTAGAAAATTAACACGCCATCCTTCAAGAAGCATCTTCTGTAAGATAGGGACTTTGTTTGGTTCAATAAACACTGGTACAGGCTCTAGCACAGAAGAGAAGCAGGTCTGCAATACTTTTCTTTAAAAAAAACACGAATAGATGAATGTTAAGTAGCAATCCATGAATCTATTATCTTTATGTGTCTTTGATTTTGAACTATTCAAAGCTCTTCTATAAGCCTTGTTTATAAATTAGCTGAGCGCTTTCTCTACCTATTTTCTGATTGTATCTGCAGATTTGTGGGCAGATACTCTATTTTGAAAGATATTTACACCGTCAATATATTTTCCATTTGACAAGCCTACCTTCTTCCTTGCATCCTTACGGTTCAGCTGGAGGAGGGAACCAAATTTTATGGACACAGTGGGGACATGGGCCACTGCGGGCAGTGATTCTGCCAGTTCTTTCTGTATTTTTGCTTTCTTAAAGTGGGGGAGTCCAGCCCGCGTGACGGCTCCTGGAGCCAGCGGTCTGTTCATTAGAGAAGTGGCTGAACTTCGTGATGGGAGTGTAGTAGGCAGGTCGGGAAGGGGGCTCTTCCACAGGAACAGTCTAATATAAACAATAATAACCATAATAATAATCTGGGCTTTCATGGGAGCTTTCATCGAGGAACCAAAAACACATTGTGAACATTGACTCATTAATCTTCACAACGCCCCTGTGAGGGTGAATTAAGTGTAAGTCATCATAATTATTACCGTCATTATCCTACAAACAATTCCCAGATGCGCTGTGGCTGCGCTGGCATACTTTGGGGATTGTATGTTTTACAGGGACCCTGGACTTCTGGCAGGAGTTCACATCTCTCTTGTTTTTCTGCTTCCTTGCTCACTCTAGCTTACTGAATAAGTATTGAATTTTTTGGTGTGTGGGGGTCTGGATGACGTGAATGGGAAGTAATTTCCAATGCATGGCGATCCCTTCTTCTCTGCTTTTGCCTATCGGAAAGGTTAGGTATTCTGCACCGGATCCAGACCCAGGCCCATGGAACCGATCACGTTTTGCTTAAAAGCAAAATCATACATTTACAAACCACGTATGATGTTTATGACTTCAGCCTTATCTTTTCAGGTGGGGCTTGGGAAGTTTCATTCTACATGTAGCATCGTGTTTACTCTGATACCATTTAAATTAGAACAGTGTCCTCAGCACCAAGCGTCAGAGACCTCCGTGCAATTGGCAGCATCTTCTGCATGTAGCTACAGGTCCCTGTGAGAGGCCGGCGCGCCTCTCCCACAGGTGCAATCCTCCCTCCGCACCCGTGCAACACCTCGGTGCCCTGTTCTTGGGAAAACAGGTTGCCTTGGAGTTCCAGAATAATCACGAGGAAAATCAACTGCAGAGAAATGTCACTCAATTATTTAAGAGTGAAGACAGTAAATCCGCAGATGAGAAGTGCCAAAGGGTTGGATGTACAGATAGTTTTGTATCTTCTGGGTGTTTTTAAAAATGTGTAGTATTTTATTTTTATACAAGCAGTGTGCATGGTAGGAAATCCAGAAAACACTGGAAAGTATGAAGAAAAAAAATAAAAGTCACCCGTAGACAAGTATTAAGAGTTAGGTACGGTAACATTTTCGTGTATTTCTTTCGATACTTTTGGTGTCGGTGTTCAAGTTTATATGACAAAATTTGGGTTCTGCATGAATTTTGATATTTGTAAATAGATGGGGACATGCACACTGGGAAATGGGAGAGGGAAAGAAAGCTGTGAGGAAATAGGGAAAGACAAAGAATCATGCAGAATCTCTGAGTGCTAGGAGGGCACGGGGCCACAAGGATCAGAAGCCTCACGTAATGCCTGGAAGATAGTAGATGACCTAGAAATGCTTGCTTAGAAATCACAGAAGAAACCAGCAGTCAGCAAATCAGGCAGGAAGGGCTTCCATACCAACCCTAGTAGCGCCTGTGAATTCAGCAGGAGCTTCCCACATGCTATTATTTATCCTCATAACAACCTGCCTAAGTGAGTATTGATGCCTACAGTTGATGGGAGAGGAAGTTGAAACTCAGGGATGTGAAGCTGCCTTTGCCAAGATTACACGTCTATGAAGCAGCAAAGCTGGAATTCAAACTTGGTCTGGTTTCGCCTCTAAATCCCATGCTTTCTTTCCCACTCCCCTGAAATTCCACAGAGCTCTTCCACAGTTACCCACTTCCCGAGGAAGCTGTGAAGGATAAGAAGTAATAAGGACTTTAGGGCTTATTCATTAGATGGTCACTAGGTGGGAAATTTTGGCGGGTTAGAAGGCAGAAGCCGGCGTGGGGGTGTTAAAGAGGGAACCAATGGGAGTAAGAGTGGAGCATGTCAAGAAGACAGGCATCCAAGAACAGGGGGTGACAGAAGAGTTCAGGGGTTCATAACTGTTGCAGCAGAAAGCTGTTTTGAAAGAAATGTGTGCATATTAATAAGCTTCTTTTCTTTTCTTTTTTTTTTTTTTTTTTTTGAGATGGAGTCTCGCTCTGTCACCCGGGCTGGAGTGCAGTGGCCGGATCTCAGCTCACTGCAAGCTCCACCTCCCGGGTTTAGGCCATTCTCCTGCCTCAGCCTCCCGAGTAGCTGGGCTACAGGTGCCCGCCACCTCGCCCGGCTGGTTTTTTGTATTTTTTAGTAGAGACGGGGTTTCACCGTGTTAGCCAGGATGGTCTCGATCTCCTGACCTCGTGATCCGCCCGCCTCCGCCTCCCAAAGTGCTGGGATTACAGGCTTGAGCCACCGCGCCCGGCCAATAAGCTTATTTTCATAGATTAAAAGGCGAGTAGGGAAGGAGACAATGAGACAGAAGAGAGAGAAGAGGGTGTATGGATGGAATTAAGTCCTGGTGAGGATGTGAGGGCAAGCCTGCATGGAGAAGGGATGAGATGACTCACTCATTCAGAAAATACACACAGTCCTCGCCTTCTGGAAAACATTAAGCCTGAGGCTGCGGAGAAAAGGGAGCATTTACACACTGCTGGTGGGAATGGAAGTTAGCTCAGCCAGAGTGGAAAGCAGTGTGGAAATTTCCCACAGAACTTCAAACACAACTACTATTCACCCCAGCAATCCCATTCCTGGGTGCACACCCCAAGGGAAATAAATCCTTCTGCTAAAAAGACACTCATATGTTCATCACAACACTATTCACAATAGCAGAGACATGGAATCCACCCAGGTGCCCATCAGCAGTGGATTGGAGAAAGAAAATGTGGTACATATACACCATGGAATACTATGCAGCCATAAAGAAGAATGAAATGTCCTTTGCAGCAACATGGATGCAGTTTAGCCATCATCCAAAGCAAATTAACACAGGAACAGAAAACCAAATACCACATGTTCTCACTTATAAATGGGAACTAAACATTGGGCACTCATGGACATAAAGATGGGAACAACAGAGGCTGGGGACTACTAGAGCGGGGAGAGAGGGAGGGATGGCAGCAGGGGCTGAACAGCTACCTACTGGGTACTGTGCTCACTGCCTGGGTGGTGGAATCATTTGTAGCTGAAACTTCACCATCACACAATAAACCCGTGTAACAAAATTGCATGTGTACTCCCTGAATTTAAAATAAAAATTGAAATTATGTACATATATACACACATATATGTATATATATGTATGTATGTGTGTATGTATATAGGTATATATGTGTGTATATATAAATTTTTATATAAATATATATAAATATATAAATTATGTATATATATACAAATACATATGTATATATGTATATGTGTGTGTACGTGTGTGTGTATATATATATAATTCAGACCAGTAAAAAAAGAGAATATATTATAAAAACAAGATAAAGGCACTGCCAAGACAGAATAGTCTCCTTGAAGTTCTTTGCAATAATTAAATAAATAACAATGTGCCAGAAAAAGTTAAAAACGACACCACCACCAACTCTGAGCCCTCTGCAATAGACTGAGGAGAGGATCTAGATGAAGTCCGAGATGTTTTGAGGGGAAATGGCTAAGGTCGAGTTAGAGGCATAGTCATACTTTAAAATGTGGTGGAGCAGAGCTAGGAAATGGGATTTAGGGAGAGTAGCAAAGGCTAGGACAGTGGCTGCTAGAATAGAACAGGAAGTCTAGAATAGATTGGTGCAGGGGACTTGCTGAAGAACCATGAGACCTTCATCAAACATAAAATGTACAGAGCCAGTGCTTGGGAGTTTCATGATTTCTTTAGTATAATTTTGAGATGCACATGTGACTGAAGAAACTGGCAGTGGGATAACTAAGAATTGGAGGTTGGCTCGGAGGCCTTGGTTGAGTCAATGGAGCAAGGAACTCCAGGCTTAGCTGTGGCCGACAGCAGCGTTCTGGCCAGGGAGGGAGACAAGTACAGCAGAGACAACTGGTGTATGATAAAAAAAGGGAGAAAGGCTTACGCCTATAATCCCAGCACTTTGGAAGGCCGAGGCGGGTGGATCACCTGAGGTTGGGGGTTCGAGACCAGCCTTGCCAACATGGAAGTACGCCGTCTCTACTGAAAATACAAAAATTAGCCAGGCCTGGTGGTGCATGCCTGTAATCCCAGCTGCTCGGGAGGCTGAGGCAGGAGAATCGCTTGAATCCAGGAAGCGGAAGTTGCAGTGAGCTGAGATCGTGCCATTGCACTCCAGCCTGGACAACAAGAGCAAAACTTCATTAAAAAAAGAAAAGAAAAGAAAAGAAAAAGGAGACAAAGGAGTTGGGACCAGCCCAAGGGAACAGACAGCAGGTGCAATGAATATGAGATGGAAGAAGGGATGAAAGAGAAGGAGGTTCTGATTCCACATGGGGTGCTCTGAGATAAGTCTCTTGGAAGTGGGGTGGTTTCAGAGAACAGAGACCCAAGCTGTGCCTACAGTGGGGCGGGGGAGGTGACTAAACTGACACAGTTGAAAGCCCTGAGGTCGAGGAGATGGAAGGACCAGCTTCTCGGTGCCATGCTTTTCATCTGTGACACTAAGACAGATGAGTGCCTGCTAGAGAAGGACACTGACATTTTGCTCCAGTGGTTGATGTCAGGGAAAAGAACATGCCTTGATTTTCATTTTCTGGAACTGGATATCACATGGGATGTGTTTACTGAAGTTTGGAAATACTCAGCTTTGAAGCTGGGACGGACCCTGTTGAGGCTCGGGAAGGCTGAACTCAATAAACACAAAGAGGCAACGCTGCAGTGCAATTGAACTCTGTAGGTGGCACGCGCCTGGCACTGCCTAGCTCTTGGCTTTCATGGCCCACCCTCCTCCAGGGACTCCCCAAACTCTGGCAATACTGGCTTTAGTTCCTTGAATACACTAAACTTGTTCCTGCCACAGTAGCTTGGAATTTGCTGTTCTTACTTCGGGGTTGCTCTTCCTCCAGGGCCTCCCATGGCTTTCAGTTCCTATGGCTGACCCCTTCCCATTATCGGGGTCTTGCCTTTAAAGGCCACTTCCTCAGATAAGTCACCCTGCACAGTCTATCTGGAGCAGCTGCCCTCCTCTCTGGTCACTTTCTAGTACAAGACCCAGTTCGATTTCTTTCTTGGAATGTGTTACACCCTTTACTTACTGTTACTGCTATTTCACTTACTGTTATTAACATTTTACTTATGTGTTTTGTGTTGTCTGTCTCTCCCAATTTGCTAGCTCTGTAAGGGTAGGGACCTTGACTATGTTGTCCTTTCCTCTAGCCTCAGAATTTACAATGGTGCCTGACACATAGTGGATGTTCAATAAAAATTGTTATATGGGAATGGAGAGAAGGCACAAAAAGGTGAAGTGCTGAGAGAGATGTAGAAACAGATCTCTGAACGTATCAGCCAACACTGCAAGGCAGAAATATATAGTAAGAGAAGATGTAACTCAAGGACTTGATTATGAAATACTAATTTCAGCATCAGAGGGTAGAGGCTAGATCCCATTTTAAGGGAGAAAAATGAAAGTCATGAAGGCACAATATATTTTTGGAGCTTGTCTATACAGCCCGAAGAAAGAGATGAAACATTGCAAACATGAATTGGAGCCAGGGAAGGTAAGGTAAATTTAGGATTGGATTAAAAAAAAAATGCTTCTGAGAGCTAGGAATGGCAGCATAATACCAACAGCAAAATACGAAGAAGGCATAGAAAAAAGATAACAGAGATCACTAATGAAGGCACTCAATGGAAATAAAATTATACAGCTAGTGCTTTAGATGTTCAGAGTTTTGAGGGAGCGACAGGGAATGGAGCGACAGGGAATGGAGCGAAGGCGATGGGTCGGTCAGGAGAGAAGCTAGGGAGGGGTGAGAACTCTCGCCATAAAGTGCCAACCTTCTCTTTGAAGATATTGACAAGATCTTGAGTAAAGATGGAGAAGAAGCGATGTGGATAAGAAGGACTTTCCAGGTCTAACGCAGAAAAAGCGTCATCCTCGGTTGTAGGCGTAGAATTCAATCAGACAGGCTATTTAGCAAAGAGAATGGCAGAATTAAAGAGAGAAATTCATTGAGGTTTGGTAATTATAGTACAAACGGGAGAAGATAAATATCTTCCCCATAGATTATATCATTGTTAAATCTCAATAATTTTAAATATAATTAACGTTTAATAATGCTTTGGATTTAATAATATAGCTATTGCATGGGAATTGTCCGCAAACCATTATAAATCTATTTGTTTAGGTTTACCAACCAAGTAATAAAGTCTGTGTGTAGCTTAGGCCCACAGTGTACTTATTAAGTGTCTCACTCAACGTAATTGATTGTAAAATCCACCTCAAATCACACCAAATAAAGAGCATTTTACAAGTTAATTAAAATGAAAATTTTACTTTCAGCTATTATTTCCTGATTTTTCTCCTTCTTCCCTCTAAATGTCTACCCTGAGGACTCTCCCCACCCCTGCTTCTACTATATTAGGAATTATAAAATGTTATCTATTTTAGTAATCTTGTTTTCACTCTAGAACCCAAGACACTGGTTTACAATTAATGAGGGAGACAAAAACTGTTCATCTTAAGGGAAAAGCTCATTTTCCCTGTATCTACTTTTTTTTTTTTCCAAAGGGGATGGAGAGAAGAGGGCTCCTCAAATATCAAAATAAGTCATTTTCTGAATATATGTTTCAACCAAACACCTGCCAACTGCAAAAAGCATATTTAGATGTCAGTACAGGTAGATTTAAACGCTTGCGCTCTGTTGCCAATTATGATCTCTTAACAAAACAAGACAAAACATCTTTTTCCCCTTTGGATAAAAATATTTCTACATTGCACAAATAAAATGCCCAAGCTGAGAGATCTTTAAAGATTGAAAAAAAAAAAAAAAAAAAAAGAGGAAAAGAGCATTGGAAGATATCTTTAAGTGAAAATGTGTTGATTTCTCTTCAGAAGGCTTTGCTGCATTATTACAAGCATTGAACTTAAAGACTGAAAAATAAAACCTACTCTGAAGGGCTTAGATGAAATGACCAGAATTATCTTCTTACTTTAGTGTCATGGAAGGGGCTTCAGTTCGGGAAATGACAAAAATGAAGTTTATGTCAATGCCAAATTTTTTGTTTTATTAAAGCTATAAGAGTTTGCACTTGCCCAGATTTCAGTGCTGAATTTTTTATTTTATTAACGTTGTTTAAGAGTTTGCGCTTACCCAAATTTCAGAAATGGCACAGGGAATCGATTCTTTAGAAATTGCATTCTAAATGTGCATGTTAGTGGTCCCCTCAGACTCTTGCATCATCATTAGATATTGAGTAATTAGCTAGATTATTAACAATAATTGCATTATTATATACTTATCTAATAATAGTATCTAATTACTAAATATCTAATACTAAATTATCCTTGGTGCATGACCTTAGTTCTGAAAATGTGAGGCAAATACCCTGAGGTTATTGTTCTGGTGGCTTTTACCAAGTTTTCTATATACAGATGCTTCTCAGCTTAGGATGGGATTACAGCTGGATAAACTCATTGTAAGTTGGAAATGTACTGAATATGTCTAACCCACTAAACAGTATCGTTTAGCTTACCTTAACCATACTCAGAACACTTACATTAGCCTACAGTTGGGCAATATAATCTAGCACAAAGCCTTTTTATAATAAGTTGTTGACTAGCTCATGCAATTTATTGAAGACTGTACTGAAAATGAAAAACAGAATGGTCGTCTGGGTACTCAAAGTACGGCTTCTACTGAATGTGTATCATTTTGCAACATTGTAATGTTGAAAAATCTGAAGTCAAACCATGGAAAGTCAAAGAATCTCTGTACTGGGGAAATTTTGAGGTGACCTAGGTCTTAGCATTTGTAGTTTGATATGTGCCCAGCTGAGGGTTGAGTTGTGGCCTGTCATTAATATTTGGTATATGATGCTGTTCTATAAGTATTTAATAAATGAATGAGTAAACAAATAACAATAGTCTTAGAAGCAAAGTTTGGTAATCCAGCTGAGACATATTTCTGTCATCAAAAATATGTACTGAAGGCTGTGTGCAGTGGCTCATGCCTGTAATCCCAGCTCTTTGGGAGACCAAGGCAGGTGGATCACTTGAGCCCAGGAAGAAAAGATCAGCCTGGCCAACATGGCAAAACCCTGTCTCTACTAAAAACACAAAAATTAGCCGAGTGTGATGGCGCACGCCGGTAGTCCCAGCTACTCAGGAGGCTGAGGCATGAGAGTCGCTTGAACCCAGGAGGCAGAGGTTGCAGTGGGCCGAGACTGCGCCACTGCACTCCAGCCGGGGCTACAGACAGAGCCAGATTGTCTCAAAAAAAGTATTGAACAACAGTTGAAAAGTTTAGATTGAGTTCTCTTTCCCTGTCTCTCTTAATGACACATACAATAAAGCTTCAAAATAAACCAAGAACAAGAACAACTGAAACAAAACCGGACCAAAAACAGCTCTTAATGCTGACAACAGCCCATGGGCCACTCTCTCTCCTGCTCCGCATGTCGGGGAAGCAGCAGCACTTAGCAGAGGTCCTTGAGCCCGGAGATTTCCCGTGAGGTTCATCCTGATGCTGTCCCCATTTAAAATCACAGCTGGCCCTCCTCGCTCCTGACAGTCTCAGTCTCCCAACTCCACAGCACCTGTCATCCTGCACAATATTGTGGTGCATTTTTATTTGAATGTAGGCTCCCTGAGGACAAAATATTTAATGTCTTTAGATCAGTGCTGTATTCTCATTGCCTGGAATAGTGCCTGACACCAATTAAGTACTCAAGTATATATTTATATATTATATATATTTATATATAAAATATAAATATCTCAAGTATATATTTTAATATATAAATATATACTTCTATATCACATATTTTATATGTTTATATTTTATATATAAATGTTTATATATAATATATGTCTATATTTTTTTTTGAGACAAGGTCTCGCTCTGTTGCCCAGGCTGGAATACAGTGACATGATCAGGATTCACTGCAGCCTCCTCCTTCCAAGCTCAAGTGAGCCTCCCGCCTCAGCCTCCTGAGTAGCTGGGATTACAGGCATGCACCACCACACCCCCACCCCTGCTAATTTTTGTATTTTTTGTACAGACAGGGTCTCATTATGTTGCCTGGGCTGGTCTCAATCTCCTGGGCTCAGGCAATCCACCTGCCTCGGCCTCCCAAAGTGCTAGGATTACAGGTGTGAGTCACCATATCCAGCCTCTCAAATATTTTTTGAAAAAGTAAATGAAAATCAGTTTCTTGGGAACAAATGAACAAATTCATTTATGACACTGTGTAAATGTTGAGAACAGTTAATTTTTTTCTAGAACTATGAGTAAGTGGAAAGGTAGAACGTACCCATCAACACCAATATCTGTGTGATACTGACATAGTGCCAGCCACTGGTAAATTACAGCAGAAGTAAATTTGCCTTGGAGGAATAAAAACAAAAAGTTCAAATGATAGGACTATCTCAATGTGACTGACTCCTTAATTTTTGGACAAAAACATGCAACTTCATAATGTGATGTGAATGAATTTAGACCAGTAATGAAATACAAATTTTGGACCTTCAGAGCTGGACTTGGGATGTGCACAGCTTGTTTCAGAACGTTTCATTGCCTCTTTTATTTTCTATCTTCAAGTAATTTGGAAAATAATGCACTTGAGAAAACACGGGAACCTGTGTTTTGATTTTTAGTATGTGGGAGAAATTATCAACCTTGAATAAATAGCTTTAAAGTAGAATTGTTTTTAAAGGATGTAGAAAATTTGAAAATGTAAGTTGCCACCCTTGTATTGAAAAAAGCGAACTTTTCACATGGATTTGCCAGATATTAAATTAATTTAATATTAATATTTAACATTAATATTTAATGCATATTAAGCCAACTGAAAGGTTAATGTAATAGTGTTATTTGGTATATTTACTGATTTGGTATATTTGGTATATTTATATTTGTTACATATGTTTCTTTGTTTTATGTATATGTTTCATGTCTTGTTCTAAAAAGATTTTAGGTGTTGTGCCCCACTGGGTCTTTTGGTTTAGGGCACTTTGATAAATACTATACTCAATGAATATGAGTAATGAGTTTCTATGTTAATTTTAGTTATGATTTAAGATAGTAAGAGGCGCCTTTACTGTGGTTCTGCATTGTCACTTGTTTCTGGGATAGTAGGTAGAGATTTGGAAGCTTAAATATCATTCGTTTTGTCTGTCCATCAGGCAGAGTGCTTCCCTGTTGAATTGCACAAGGTGGTTTTGTGCCAAAAACCACTGACTTCCTTATTTATTCAGCCACACCCATTGGCTTTCAAATCTGTGAAAATTTAATCAAATGTATTCTCCAGGTACCTACAAGTTTCTATTTACTGCTGAGTTTATGCAAAACAAACAAATATGTTTTTTTAATCTATTAAAATAACAAGAAAAAATGGTCATTGTAAGTATTCATGTTTTTGCTGAGTGGCTCCAAGAAAGAAAAATATTTACTCCTTTTAAATAGAGTTTCATGGCTAGGCATAGTGGCTCATGCCTGTAATCCCAGCACTTTTGGGAGGCTGAGGCAGGCGGATTGCTTGAGCCCAGCCTGGGCAACATGGGGAACCCTTGTCTCTACTAAAAAAAACAAAAATTAGCCAGGCAAGGTGACGTGTGCCTGTAGTTCCAGCTATCAGGAGGCTGAGGTGGGAGGATCGCTGAAGCCCCAAAGTTGGAGGCTGCAGTGAGCTGTGGTTATACCACTACCCTTCAGCCTGGGTGACAGAGTGAGACCCTGTCACAAAAATAAAATAAAATAAAATAAATAAAATAAAATAAAATAGAACAAAATCAAAGAGTTGTACTTTGAGAAAACAGCGATGCTTATTACACGCTTTATGACATGACCCTCTTCGGACAAAAGGGTTCAACAAATTGTGTTAATGTGGTGGGTCCTGGGTTACTCTCAGCAGAGATTTGCTGTGTGAAAATCTGTTCTGGAAGTCTTGTTGATGTTATCCCCTGCTGTGAACCACTTACCACCGTCTCCATTTACTCTCTTCCCTGTGTGGAGCCTCCAAGACCAGCAGGAACTGTAAAAGGAAAGTACTCTAAATCAAAACAAATAATTACCATCCTGATCCCTAGGGAAAAAAGCCAAAAAAGCATAGCAGCATTTTTTTTTTTTTTTTTTGAGACAGTCTCACTTATTCTGTCACCCAGGCTGGAGTGCAGTGGCACAATCTTAGCTCACTGTAACCTCTGCCTCCTGGGTTCAAGTGATTCTCTTGCCTCAGCCTCCTGAGTAGCTGGGATTACAGGCACATGCCACCACACTTGGCTAATTTTTTGTATTTATAGAAGAGAGAGGATTTCACCATGTTGGCCAGGCTGGTCTTGAACTCCTGACCTCAAGTGATCTGCCCGCCTCAGCCTTCCAAAATGCTGGGATTACAGGCGTGAGCCACCGTGCCTGGCCCAAAATTTTTGTATTAGAGTTGAAAAAAACCAACCAGCCAAACAAAAAAACCAAAAAACAAAAGACTGAACCTCATGGCACCATGGAAACTCCCTGGGTTTGGAATCAGGTACCCTTCTTCCAAATAGCCAGGAGACATTGGGCAAGGTGCCTTCCTTCCCTGGTTCTCATTTGCTTAACCTCAGGGTTAGACCAGATGGTTTCTTGATGCTTTTACATCTGCAGGATTTTGTTTTGTTTTGTTTTTTCAGGTGTCCACTTTTTCCTTTTGCAAAACGTTGCTTCTCAGTCCCTCCACCAGGCTCAGTTTTGGAGTGTGGGCCTCGAATGATCTCATCATATCTTTTCTTCATTATGCCTTACCTCCTGTTCTTCTGTTCCTCTTCCTGGAAGGACAGGGAATTTGACATTTGTTTTGGGCTATTTCCCAGCTTCCTTAAGCTATTCCTTTCCTTATTCAGCCATAAAGTAGAGCTGACTCCGTGTGAATAAATTCTGTCACCGACAATCGTTTTCTTAGTCAATTTCAGGAGCTACTGAATCAAAATTGGATGGTTAGTGTCAGTGAGTCCAACCACTCATCTGCTATCTGAATCACCTCTGTACTGTATCTATCTCTAAGGGTTTGATCATCCTGTCACCAATACCCGGAATGCCCTTCCCACTTTCCTCATCTGCCTAACCCCTCCTCCCTCTCCGAGACTCCATTCAGGTGAGCTCTCTACCGGAAGCCTCACTTTCCACCCCTACTCCCATCCTTCAAGCCGAGATGGCAGACCCTCTTTTGTGTTCCCCCAACACCTGTCTAGATCCTTACTATCTCAACTTACCACACTGCATTCTTATTGTATGCGGATATTTATCTAGGTCATCTTATTACCATTGCTTGGTAAAGTACTTAGCACTTAATTTATCTTGTTGGGTAAGTATTATTTAATACAATTCAGTTTCTTTGGTGACACGAGCTCTCTTCTCAAGGAAGTTCATTCCCCTCACAGCTACAAAATTTTTTGCTGGACTGAAATCTCCCCCTCCACTTTGGCCATACAAAACAAACACGATCCCTTCTCTGCATGACAGTTGGAAAGACATTTTAAGGCACTGTCCGGCTTCCCTGGAGTCAGGCCAGACGTCCTCATTTCCTTTTAACTATACTTTGTCAGAGTTTAAAGTCTTTTTACCTCGTAGTAACTCTAAGCAAATTAATGTGTGGTCCCAGAGCAACTTAGGATAGGGATGGATGGACATTTGATGTATTGCTGGATGTGAATGAATTACGCTGGTTCTATTGACTCATCAACATTCTATAGAAGACTAGCCTTATTGTGAGGGTTAAATGATGTAATACAGGTGTCTAGCATAAAGGGGGTGGTCCATAAATGTTATCAGGGTTATATCATATTTTCTCTTCTTCTTGGTCTGTGTTTCATCATGAGAGCTGACAGCAGGCATTGACTTGCAAGTCAGTGAGTAATTGTAAAGTCCTCTCAGTTGCTATCTTTCCAGTTTTTGAATCTGTGGAGCTTTAGATAACTCTTTGTAATTAGAGATACCATTTTGTGAAGTAATTTTGTTGTCTGAAATAAGTTTCATGGGTTAACTTTCACTTAGGAAAGATACAGTATACAGAAGGATATGTGTCCTGAAGTGGCTCATTTCTCTTAATGATTGCAAGACCTCTGATGATCTTTTGATTCATTCTCTACTTGTAACTAAAGGACACACAGTTTTATATTGCTTTCTGGAATTACTGGTTCAGTTTGTGAATGGGGAAACGAAAACATTTCTCTATAGAAAGGTAACTACTTTCTGATTGCAGCCTCATTGGCTCCTGCTATTAGTGGAGTCAACTGGCTCAGTCAGACATTCTTTTGAATATAGATTAACTTTTGACCCATGGAAACTTAATTCTGCATTCAATTTAAAAATATTATATACTTTTCTTATCTAACAATTGCCATAAGAAAATCTGAGAAGATAAATAAGTTTAAAAACAACACTTGAATAAAAAGTTGAGGCATTGGAGACCATGCATTGGAGTTAAAGCATTTGGGTCGATGCATTGGAGATGACACATTGAAGTGGATGCACTGGAGATGATGCATTGGAGTTGGATTGGAGTTAATGGTTGGAGATGGTGAACTGGAGTTGATGGATTGGAGTTGATGCATTGGAGATAAATTGTAGTTGATACTTTGGAGATGATGAATTGGAATTGATACACTGGAGATGATGCATTGGAGTTGATGCATTTGGAGATGATGCATTGGAGTTGATCCTTTAGAGGGTGAGCTTATTAGTGATGAAATAAAAGGGAGCAGTTAAGAGGGTCAAAGCCAAAGGAAGCCGTGAGAAAAAGACAACTATATTTCTTAAAAGAGAAACTGTGAAGGCCTGGACTGAAATTTGAGCATGGGCCAAGGCTTTATGATGAAGAGAATACTCACATGAACAACTTATTGGGAATAAGAGAGGAAGAAATGGGCAACCGGTTGCTGTCTTTGATAGTAGGAGGGAAGTGGACAGGATTAACTTTTCCGCTTGTTCTTCTAAAGGAGGGGACCCCATAGCAAGGTTGCAATAGTAGAGCTTGTCCCTGGATTGTGTGTGATCAGGACACACCCAGGAAAAGACAAAGGGACAAAACATAGTTCAGGAAATTGAAATGGAAAAGCAAAAATAAGAGATGTACTAAGCTTCAGCTGAGTAGATTTTAGTAAAAATTCATTTATATGTTTTAGAAAATTCTACTTACTGAGAAGCTGTCAGAATTGCCCTCAATTTTCTGCAAGGAATTGTGGCATAGCTGTAGGTAAGTGTGTGGAAATGTTTACTGAAATGTTCAAAGCAGCGAAAGTTTGAATCTTGCATAATTCAATTAAAATGTGTAATTTGGTGATAACTGAATCAGAAACAAATACAAAGAGAACAGGAGAAGGAATGTGGGAGAATGAAACAAAGTATCTGTATCAACACCCTATGTATTACCCAACAAATCTGTTCACAGCTGCACACAGTACAGATCCTCTGTTTCTGGTGGATCTCTTCCGAGTGGCCATCTGTCATTAACCTGGTATGGGTGTGAAATGTCAATGTTCTGTGGAAGGACAGCCGTGGTGTTATTGAAGCAGCATCGTTGTTTGGGGTCATGTGCCAAGAAGATTAAAGACACAGACACACACCAGGAGTGAGTTTAGGAGCAGAGGTTTAATAGGCAAAAGAAAGAGGAAGGAGAACAGCTCTCTCCCTTACAAAAGAGAGGGGTTTCAGAAGGGGAAATCTGACCTGTGGTGGAGAACACCAGGTTTTATAGGCAGGCTTGAGGAGGTGGTGTCTGATTTAGGTAGGGCCCACAGATTGGTTGGACCAGGTGTGACATTTATGTAGCACAGGGAAGGCTGGCCACCCCACCCTTATGTTATTATACAAATGGCCTTTCCACTTGGCGGGCGCCATCTTGTCTGCTCCTTACTGCACACATGGCTGGCAAAGAGAAGGGAAGGTGGAGTGGCCATTTTGAATATGCCTAGTGCCACGTAGCCTTTTCCTGTTGGCACAACCACGGGCATTGACTTGTGCAAGCTTCCAGCTTGCTTGTCTATGTCTGTAGCTTGATTTTACAGGCTGATCTTTGTTAGAAAAGAAAATAATTTGGGGGCTGCTTTTCATTAAAAGCAAAACCTTAAGGAAGACTCCCGTACCCTCAGTATCGGCCTGAATGATTTCTTCTTAACTCCGGTATCATTATCTCCTCACTTGTCCCAGAGGAGACGTTCATGTTCGGGGTGCTTTTGTTTTGATAATGACTGGTGCAGATGAGGTGTGGATGGCTTCAGGCAGCCCTGTATCATGCATTCTGGAGATGAGCTATTTATCTCTCTAGTTAGTAGCTTTCTTGATATTTCCTGATTCCCTAGTTTGGGGTTCCTTCACAACAGCTTTAACTCAAAATTTGTTTGCTTATTTCTAGCAGCAAAACTGTCATTCCTCTGGGAAACAGTGAGATCTTGGCATCCGATGAATCCTATTTGAAGATCACGGTCTCTGGCCATTTAGATTGTTTCTCCCAGAAAATAATCAATGACATGACAAAGCCATCTGAAAAGAGCTCTTGGGTTTTACTTAGCGACTAAAATCTCATGGGAATGTGAAAAAATGTGAGCTCCAGAGGCTCCCTATGATGGCAACTTTTATGGTTAAACTCAATCAAATTTGATCTCCTAGCCTCTTCTTATCCATCTTTAGATAGAAGTTATAATAGTATGGGACTTAGGAAATGCTGTAAGTATTCGAAAAGCTCTTTGAAGATAAGATAATTTTTAAAATTAAAATGAAGATACTATCATCTTCAATTATGTTTCTTTGATCTCTGTGGACCATTGCATGCTGGAACTTGTAGTTTTGGGCTGTTGTTTTTCTCTCTCAGAAGCCGAGAGGGGCTCCCTACCTTCTGGCAAATACAGAGGCAAATAACAACCTGCTCCAGTATGGACTGGTCAACCTGGGACCATTTCACTGGCTTTTAAAAAGTTTCTTTTATTAATTGCTTATCTTGCTTTTATACTATCTTGAGTGGGTGGATGGTGGAGGAACCTGAAAATTAAGACTGTGATCAAAGGAATTACTTACATTGGCATAGGTGACAATTAGTTCATGAACCTGGCCTTCCATTCCTCTGCCAAAGTGTGGCCTCTCCAAAGCAATCATATTTTGCTTGAGATCCTGCATTCGTTAATGTGCAAAGAAGCTGCCTCTTAAAGTGTAGGATAATGAGAAGAATACTATTTTATGAAAAAAAGCACTGAAATTTAAAAAGCCAATGATTTCTTTGGTTTTTGATTTACCTGTGAAGATAAAGTGGAGGAAAACCATATTGGATAGAGTAGAATATCTACTGAGTAGATAAAATGTTTGGGGAAAGGCACTCAGCTCCCAGAATGCACCTTTCTAATTATTTAGGATGATATTTATAATTTCTTCAGCTTAGGAATTTGGCTTGGCTCCTATTGAAATGCAGAAAGAAATCCATGCAAAAATGAAAACAAATCCTTTACTTCTTAATACATAATAAAGGATCCAGTTGGAAATTCTATAATGTGCACACAGGAGTCACTGGCCCCACCAAGAGACGGGAAGTTTCCTACCAGTGAGGAAGCCATGGAAAGGCATAGAACTAAACAGAAGAGAACTGGAACCTTGTTCCTATTTTTTTAATGCCATTTGGTGTTTGGATGCTCTGCTTTATTTTATCTGTCTCTATTCACCAAACATTCTCTATCAGAAAAAAAAAAAAAAAAAAAAAAAAGCACCTGTTTGAAATTCTGTTTGTACTAAATCTCGCCGTGAAAGTGATAGATTCTTGAAGGGACCTGAGAGATCATCTAGTTTTAACTCCTTCACTTGATAAAGAAGAAAACAATGTGCTCAACATAAAACTGCTTGTGGCTGAGCTTAAATGAAAAATGCAGTTCTTCTGCTTCCCAGGCCTGTCTTCTGTCTGCAACAGTGCCTCACTGCTGTAGCTGTGGGCTCCCCGACATCACTGTGAGTGAAGGCAGTGTGGTTGTGCCTAGTGCTTGGAGATGACTGGTGAGGTACAAGATCTTCCAGAAAACACAGGAAGAGAGGAGAAGAGCTGCTGGTTGTCCAGTCATCTCCCTGGTTTCTCTTCTCCTCTGAGAGGCTATTAGGTTGGTATAAATGTAGTTGCAGTTTTTGCCACCACTTTCAATGGTAAAACTGCAGTTACTTTTGCAGCAACCTAATAGATCTACTGGTTGGTAGACAGCGAATGTGGCTGAAAAGTCAGTGGACATGCAGACAAGATACCATTTATTTATTTAGAGATGAAGTTTCAGTCTTGTCGCCCAGGCTGGAGTGCAATGGCACGATCTTGGCTCACTGCAACCTCCGCCTCCTGGGTCCAAGCGATTCTCCTGCCTCAGTCTCCCAAGTAGCTGGGATTACAGGCGCCCGCTACCACACCCAGCTAATTCTTGTAGTTTTAGTAGAGATGGGGTTTTGCCACATTGGCCAGGCTGGTCTCAAACTCCTGACCTCAGGTGATCCACCTGCCTCGGCCTCCCAAAGTGCTGGGATTACAGGCGCGAGTCACCACACCCAGCCCCAAGATACTATTTAATTTCACAGTTTCAGCGTGGAAGGAGAAGCAGAGGAGTTTGTATCCCTGTGCAGCAAGAAGGTACATACCTCAAAACTCTCTGGAAGCATTAGCTATCACCTTGAATTTATTCCCATGGAGTGGGTATTTTTGAAAAAAGCATTTCGAAAATGGATTGTCCTTTAATTCTTATATTTATTTCTGTAATGTATCACATATGCTTTTGAAGCTAATTCTCTATTTGAATTTGACTGAGTGAAAAGCTAGCCATAGGTTTTCAGTACACAGATAGACCATTCACATATAATGCTGTATTGATTCTCTGTCCTCAGTCCTATTTCTTTAAATTAAACATTATTATGAGAACAATATCGGGAATTTTAAGATTCTGCGTAAGGAGTTGAACTGAAAGTAGGAGGGTTTGGTGGGGGATACATAATAAGGAAGACTTCTCTCTGTGGAGAAGATACTCCCAGATATCAAAACAGAGCAGCATTTAACAGATAATAGACCTCTACTTAGCATTGAGAGCAGGTAGAGCAATTTTTTTTACTCTCACCTTTCCATCTTAAGGATTAATATTAAAAACAATAGTCAGTCCACACTGAGCACTCACTAGGGCCTAGGCACTGAGCCTTACATGTGATAGTCTAACACTTAATCCCCACATCAACAGTGTAAGCCACGCACAATTGTTATTTCTATATTTACCAAAGAGGAAACAGCCTTAGAACACTAAAATAAATAGTTCAAGGGCACTATAGCTAGCGCGTGGTGGTGGTGGGGTTTGAAGTCAGACAGGCTGACTTCAGGCTTAGAGAAAAGCTTTTTCTGAGACAAGTCTCAAACCTTGTAACTAGCAGCCATCTAGCACTGTCCATTGGAACTCTCTGCAGGAATGCACGTGTCCTGTGTCTGCATTCTCCAATACATGAGTCAGTAGCCACTGGTGGCTGTTGAATACAAGCACTCCAAACGTAGCTCGTGCAATGGAAAAACCAGATTTTTTATTTTATTTAATTTTAATTAATTTAAATTGAAATGTAAAGCCCACATGTGGCTAGTGGCTACCGTATGTGGATAGTACTGCAGGTTGTGAAATCTCATGTTGGTTCCAGATGGTTTTTATCTCTGATTATTTGCTTACGTGAGCTTGTGACCTGAAAAACACTAAAGTTAAAGCAAAAAAAAAAAAAAGGTGACCAACATGGCACAGGTATACATATGTAACAAACCTGTACGTTATGCACATGTACCCTAGAACTTAAAGTATAATAATAAAAAAAAAAGTGAAAAGAGAGGAAAAAAGGAAGAAACAGAGAGAAAGGGAGAGAAGGAAGGAAGGTAGGATAGAAGGAAGGAGAAGGAAGGAAGAAGAAAAGGTGGAAGGAAGGGAAGAGGAGAGGGAGAGAAGAAGAGAATCTTCAGTCTCATAGAACATAGAACTTGAGAACGCTGACCTATCAGGGCTATTGGCCTGAAGGCCTAGTTGGGTTCTTTTGCGGGCTTTTCACATTTTTACTCCAATGTTGTATTTATTGACATTATACTATAAATATTCTGGTCCACAGAAAACTCATCAAACACAATTCCTCAGCCTAGTTTGGATTTTATCAAAAAGGACATCATCTCTGGCTGAGCACAGTGGCTCACGTTTGTAATCCCAGCACTTTGGGAGGCTGAGGCGGGTGGATCGCTGAGGTCAGGAGTTCAAGACCAGTCTGGCCAACGTGGTGAAACCCCGTCTCTACTAAAAATACAAAAATGAGCGGGGTGTGGTGGTGCACACCTGTAATCCCAGCTACTCCAGAGACCGAGGCAGAAGAATTGCTTGAATCTGGGAGGTGGAGGTTGCAGTGAGACGAGAGCACGCCCCTGCACTCCAACCTGGGCAACAGAGTAAGACTCTGTCTCAACAATAATAAATAAATAAATAAGTAAATAAAATAAAATATAAAGAACATTGTCCCAGTTTATGATCTGATGACTCTGACTTAAAACGATCATTTAAAAATTATATGATATTGCTGCTCAATCATTTTTAAATTGCCCGGAGAGAATGAAAAGCCCTCTGAAATGGATTATCTGGGTTCCATTTATGGATCTCTTGTTCTATATACATCTTATTAGTAACTTAGACTATTTTTGAACTGGAAAATATCTCGCTGCTCATCTGCTTCAATATTTTTATAGGAAGGAAGGTAGAGGTCAGAGAGATCAAATGACTTGCCGGAGGTTGTTTCGCCCTGAGATGGTGGAGGCAGGCGCTGTCTCCTGGTGCCCTGGGCCAGCATTTGCTGGGCTTCTCGAAACAACTGTTGATAATAATTACCTGGCAATCCCCAGGTGAAGCATACCAGGAAGTCCTTCCGGCGGTAATCTTCCCAAATAGCTGAAGTTCTTTTCGCTGCGTCTCTGTACTCCATTACTCAACTGAGCTCTGATAAGCAAAGACCAAAAAGGAAAGTTGAGATTTCCCGATACAATCTGTAGGGTGAAATGCTGGTTTCTAAAATCCACATGCAGAGATGTGGCAACAGCTCTTTGTAGTCATCTGTACAGCATGGAAAAATAACAACAATAATTTTTTTGGAGACCTGATGTGGCAGTGTGTCACCAATGCTGGCTGTTGCTGAGGCTCCATGGAGATAGGAAAGGACATTCTCTGAGAACTTGTTTATAGGGAGGTAAAATGTCCTTCAGTAATCACGTAAGTGGAAGCCAATGGTGAGCTGTAAATAGACAAGACCATTGATGTGTAGGCAGTTTGGGGGACTTACCATTATAAGTTCTGGGTGATACAATTCACCGAGGAGAAACATAACATTAGAGTAATTTAGGGAGATTAAAAAAAACCCAGGGATTGTGTAATTTAAGGATTTAAAACTGCTTTAACAACATCACCTAATTAGTCTGTGAATTTCTCTGTGAGAAAGAAGATTTGTAAGCTGCATGTGCCCTGAAATGAGGGTTACTTTAGAGTTCAGATACATTAGTGCAGGAACGAGGGGAGAATCAGAGTGAATCAGGCAGAATCTTTTATGATTTTTGGGGGGAGAGGTGGGTAGGAGTTAGGGGGCTAACATCAGGGCAACTGGAGGATGTCAGATTGTGGAATATTTCTTGGATGTTTAATGCTGTGCTTAGAAGGGCTGTATTGGAAACAGTAAGTAGGGGCAGGTGGAATGTGAATTGTGGCCCTCCAGGGGCCAGATAGCTTAGATGTGCTATTGTCCTAAAATCCAGAGTTACTACTTTTTGTGTTTTATCCCCCAACTAAATTCCCAAAGGACACCTGCCTTGACTATACCCTTCTTGTATTGCCTTTAGCACTACACTTGGGATGACACAATAAGCATTTGCTGGGTGACTGATCTGTTTAGAGACTGCAATTGCAAGACAATTTTAGGTTATAACTTACCAAAGAAACAGGAATTTTGAGATAAAAAGTTTCAAATAGAAAAAGAAGAAAGGAAGGAGGAGACAGGGCAGAGGGTGGGAATGATCGTGATCGTCTGAAGAGTGCAGGGATTGTGGTCAGGAGACGAGGACATTCAAAATTCAGAATGAAGGATGTCTAGGTGCTTTACGCAAATTAAAAGTCAACTGTTAATTCAGAGACAAGGTCTGAAATTGGGGGATGTGAGATTTGGGCAGATGCAGTAGCATTTGACCTGAGGAAGATTCACAGAGGATCCATTGGTCTAGATGAGAATCCAGTTGGTGGAAGCATTAAGAAGATCAGAGTAAGTGAACTTGGAGGAAACCCCCAGGAAGCATGCAGTTGCCCTCCTGGCCCCGTGTGGACATCAACTGTCCCCAATCTGACCCCCAACCCCTCCCAGTTCCTGTCCCCGTCTCTGCTTGGCAGCTGAGGTCAGTGCCTACCCTCACTTTCTACTTTCTCTTTAGTTCACGTTGTTTTCTTCTGCCCCTGGATTAAAATCAAGCTCAGCCTTCTTTTTCTCTACTGTAGCTTTCCTGCTTATTTCTCTTCTATAAGTTGCCGTGTTTCTTGGGGTCATTTTTCCCCAGAGAAGGAGAATATGGGGGAACTGTTTTGTTTTTGGCTGTAAACCCATCACACAAACTAAAATGTGTCAACACATTACAGTTTTAAATAAAGGGTTGGCTAACACAGAAGTGAGGAGATCGAATGCTGAAGGAAGACGTGGGTATGAATGCCGGCTCTCCCAATTTCTGACCCCAGTCTCTTTGGCTTTAGCCAATGCTAATAATAGTGTCTCCTTCCTGCGGTAGTGGTGATGATTCGGTGAGATACCCAGTATTAAGCACTGAGCACAGTGCTTGCTGCTTTGTTGTTATTTTGCATTACATAAGCCATGGGCTGGAAGTGTGACAAGGGTATTCCAGTCCCAGGCCTACCCATGGCCAAACATCTGAACTTTTTAATCTAATTGTTCTACCTTAAAAATAATAATAATAATAATAATAATAATAAACTAACGATTTCTTCTCTGCTTTGCAAGAATATTGTGAGAATCCCTGCTATCATATGTATTAGGATTCTGAATCTTTGGAAGGATGACATAATTGATTTTGGAATCTCTTCTTCTTAATACGTTAGGGTTTGAACTACTTTTACATGAAGAAGAATGTTCCTTCCACCAGCATCAGAAAAAAGGTTAAAATATAACCCTTAAATCATTTGACCAAAGGTAGCATCCAGAGGGGAGCTGAGCCTCAGGCCGAGCTTCCCTTATGTGGCATTTCATGCCTGGCTGTGCCTGCAGGTCCAGGTACTTTGGGAGATAAATAAATAATTTAGGGATCCACTTAGTGGAAACAGGTACAAAAGTGTTCAGCTCGTAGAAGTAACCATTGCTAAAAGTTTATATTAATAGACAGTAAGGAAAGTAAAAAGGTTCTTAGAAAGGAGCAATGCTATCATTAACTGGAATAATTCAGTTATCATCAAATAGGAAAGAGTAGATAGAGTTTCTGTGCTTGAGATGCCTGCTGGAATCTAGCAGTGAGCATGGATGGTACTTGCCGCAACCTGATATCAAGGTAGCCACCATCACGATTGCAGAACGAGTTGGTGTGAATGGTGGCGTGTGCTGTGATACAGATGGAGAAACATCCTGTGGGGCTTCATGGGGTGCTGATGGGTTTCTGCCTTGAATTCCTGTCCCTTTCCATGCCACAGTTTCTGTGCTCTGCTGCGCAGATGGAATGAACTCATTCCTTTCAAACCCACCTACAACCGTTGGGTGCATTTGGGAGGGAACATAATTTTCTTCCCTCCTTTTTCTACAAGACCCAAGATTTAAAAAAATGGTCCTTTCTTGAAAATCACCCTCTTACTTCACTGTGGTGTCTCTTCCCCACAACAGCTGAGACTCAGGCTGTTATTTAAGGCACTCGAATTTACCGACAGAAATGCACGTGTATCAACTGTAATCGCAGTTTCACGGTGATTCAGACATGCAGCAAGTAAAGACGCTGTGCCTCATCCCTCAGTTGAAAGGCTGGCTCCCTGTGACCTGGTCCCGGGATTCCAAGTCATTCCTCTCTTATCGACCTCGACCCTGCCCTCTTAGTCAGGCCCCAGATGGAAGCAGCCATTGGAGCCAGGAATTTGTGGTTGTGTCTTCCCTGGGGTTCTTGCCCAACATCTTGTATCAAATATTTCCTATGCAGAATGCTTTTCTCTCTCCCTCCCTCCCTCCCTCCCTCTCTCTCTCTTTCTCTCTTTCTTTTTTTCTTTTTTTCTTTCTTTCTTTCTTTCTTTCTTTCTTTCTTTCTTTCTTTCTTTCTTTCTTTCTTTCTTTCTTTCTCTTTCTTTCTTTCT
>NC_045442.1:123129142-123185370 GCF_002776525.5 Piliocolobus tephrosceles | reverse complement strand
CATTCCTTTGTCCATCCCTGAAATCAGTCTCTCTATCTTGATGGAGTCATAGGCTGTCCCATCTTGCTTTTTCAGGATCTCCTCATAGCTGGTCCTTTTCCTTCATTGCTTTTAGTCAGACTGAATGAAGCATGAGCTTATGAGCACCTCTGATCACCTGCACTCCAGGCCTCCATAAAGGGAGGGGCCAATTCTCCTTGGGGTCTCCACACTTTCTCCTTCTGTCATAGGTCCTGCCCAGATGAGGGCTTGATTTATAGTTTCTGAGTGGAAGAACATGTATTTGATTCCATCCTTCCTTGACTTCATTTTCCTTTTTACATCTGAGAGCAAGGACTTTTGCTTGCTTTGTTTCATCCTCTATTCCCAGGGCCTGAATCAGCACCTGTCAATAGTAGGCACTTGGTAAGTGTTTATTGAATGAATACCATGAATAACTTGTCTGAGGTCCTCAGACCTCAGGGACTGGCCCCTGAAGGTCATTCACAAGTCTTGTGTGTCTCTGTCCTCTCACTAGAAACCTTAGCCTCTTTAAGACCTACCTTTACATTTCAGGCTTTTGATCTACTGGGAGACAGGGCACGATGGGCAGGTTGGGAGCAGTTTGTCCCCCATATTCCCAGCTCCACTGCCCCAGCGCAAACATGCCCTGAGATCTGCTGAGGCTGTGCTCATGATTACCCCTTCCTTGTGCACACGGTTTGTATCTCAGGGAATGCTGCAGCCAGTGGCTGAGCACCTCTGAATGAGGAGGGAGCGAATATCCTGTGATGATGGATGGCCCTTCCGAGGCTGGCTGACGCTGATTTGCTGTGATGAATTTGTTTTAGTTGTTGGGAAGCGAGTAATCACAGACTTGCCATGGTATCGTGGGATCACCCTTCTCTGTCCCTGAAAAGGGGGTTCAGTGTTCACATGTAAGTCCTTTATGCAGCTTGCTGTATCTCTCTCCTGATGAGTAGTCGCTCCGGGGGGTGGCGGCGGGCAGGGGGACCATCTTCCAGGAATCCTCAGACCAATTGCCTTCCGTTCGCTCCCTTGCCTTCACCGTTCCCATTGTACAAAAGGCTTTAAAAATGGTTTACAAATGTTATGGAGTCAGTCGATCATTCTTCGCCTCCAACAGGATACCGGAGTGCTGGAGTGACAAGATTCTGACCCGTAATTAGTAATGGAGCATATGAAATTTATAATAGCACCTTGGTATTCAGCAGGATGAAAGGTGCTTCATAAATGTAAGCTGTGATTATTTCTCAACAGCTAAATATAAAATTTCCACTAAACACTACTTAACATTGTTGCTTTAAAGATATTAATTGGGCCTTTCAACTATACAATGCAATTATCAGTCTAATTGAAAATAATTGGTCAGCACAGAGGAGGAAAAATACCTGAAATCGTCAGGAGGAAAAACATTGAGAAAGTTAAGACTCCACTAAGTTAATAGTTTACTTTGGTTGGTAAAAGCCAATCAGCCCACTTTGTCTTGGTAAACATGCCGGCGGAGTCTGAGGTTCAAGCCAACCTCTAATTAATCCTGAATACAACGGTTGATAAGGCCCAGAAACTTTGTGAGTTCACTTACACATCCCTACCAGAACTTTCTATCAAACGTCTTTTCTCTGGTGTTGCAAATGCTGTTTTTTGACATTATTTTCAAAGAAGAAATCAAATATGTCAACCACCTGGCCCCCTTGTTGTGGGGGCAAAAGAGGTTGCAGTTTTAGAAAACTCTTTTGTTGTTGTCGTCGTTGTTCTCAGAATAATGAAGCTCAGTGGATTTTTTTATTTATTTATTTTTTCAAGAAAGATGAAAATGGGGAAAAGTGTGAGGCGCGGAATGTGGTGAGCTTCACACATTGGCCTAGCCTTATCAACAGCATTTCGTGGTTTTCTGGAATGCTTTCAAAGGAGACTTTCCTTTGTAAGGGACTGTTTAAGCTTTCCATTATTCAAAGCTATATTTGAGAGTTTATGAAAATTGCTTTTGAGTTTCCCAGACTCTTAAAGCATCGATACTGATGTTTACTTCCTGTGAATTTATGTCCTTGCTGATGTGACGTGCTGTGAGTTTTAGCTTCACATTTTACACTCCCCCATCACTGCTTTCCTTCTTTCTGTTCCTGCTGCATTCGAGGATGGTTGGCTGCATCGTTCAGGGCTCTACCAACCTTCCCTCTCCATTTAAGGAGGAACTGGGCTGGGTGCAGTGGCTCACGCCTGTAATCCTAGCACTTTGGGAGGCTGAGGTGGGGGGAATCACCTCAGGTCATCAGGAGTTCGAAACCAGCCTGGCCAACATGGTGAAACTCTGTCTCTACTAAAAATGTAAAAATTAGCCAGGCCTGGTGGTGTGCGCCTGTAATCCCAGCTACTCGGGAAGTTGAGGCAGGAGAATCGCTTTAACCCCGGAGGCGGAGGTTGCAGTGAGCCAAGACTGCACCACTGCACTCCAGCCTGGGCAACAGAGTGAGACTCCATTTCAAAGAAAAAAAATAGGAAGGAACTGAACAGCAGCCCTGATTCTGTTCCGCGAGGTGGCTGTCAGTTTCACCCACCAGAGAAAAGAGATTCTATTTCTTTTGAATTTCTGGGATGCTACGCAAAACCCTCAACACTTCTTTTTCCTGGATGCTCTTTGAGGACAAGGACCATGTCTCTCATGTTTATTTGCAGCCCTGGACACACTGGGACAGGTGCTATGATGTTAATATCCACACGACCAATCCTGTGAGAGAATATAATTAAAATAAACAATCTTTCTAATAGAAAAGAACAAAACAAAACATCAGAAGCCCTAGCCAATGACTCATTTATTAAAATGATATTGGCGATGCAGAATTCTATGACAAGGAATTTAGAAACCTTTGGAGTTCTTAGTGTAGGGTTTTACCTGTCGAGTCATGGATTACATACTTTTGTCCCTGAAGATAGGAAGTTAGCAAGACTGCTAAATTGTTAAACATTTGTTTGGTTTTAAGGTTTACTGTGGTGCTGAATGTGTTCTAAGGGGGTAGATGAGAGTTGTCTTTTACTGAAGGCTTTAAAATAACAGGGTGTGTAGTAGAAAAATGAACTATTTTAGGATTCAAGGATTGTGGTAAGTGCTCTGCCTTGAGTAAGCTGGGAGACCTTGGGGAAGTGAGGTAATCTGGGTAAAATGTAATTTGCCCTAATCTATAAAATATCACCCCAATGAGCTAATAAATATATCTGTTGTACTAGTTATTGTTCTAGTCCCCAAAACAATCTATTTAAAATTTATCAAGGTGACATAATTTAGGTACAAGTGCACTAATGCTGCAGGTCCAAAGGAATGAATGAAAGGCGAACCGTTTTAGGATGCACTGACATGCAGTGACTCAGAGAGAGACAGGAAGGTTGAGCTAAGAACTCAAAGGAAAGTAAGTCTTCCATAAATTGCAGCAGCACCTACCATTCTTGATAGGAGACAGTCTGTTGTATTGGAAGTGATATTTTTTAAAAAATGAAAGTATTTGCTAAATGTGGCATTAGGATGGATGTGTTTGCCAATGAGCAAACTTTTTTTAATTATGAGAGAAATTAGTTACTGTTTTAATTACTTAGAAAGTGATTATATTGAAGCGTTGCCCGATGGCCCCCCTTCCCCCTTTGGGTTGCTTGAGCAATTTACTGTGATCAAGAACACATTCAGAGAATAGTTTCTTTAAAAACAAAACTCAGCTTGAGGAAAGCGAAATTCCTGCTCCTCTCTTGCGTGACAAATACCCATTTCAGTCCACGAGAGGGTTGCCTGAACCTCATCTTAAATGTTGTGATGAAAAGGGAATTTCAATATTTGTGTAAAGCTCTGCAGAAGGCCAAGAAAATGATCGATAAGGACGATGATTTATTTCAGCTATGGTTTGAACTTCTAAAAGCAGGGACACTTGAGACATCTACTGACTTACTTGAAACCCAAGATGCTAGAAAAACTTTGTCAGCGATCATGGAAATGCCGAATGTGTACTGTGAAACTCTGTTCCTGTGACTTTCAAACAAGGACAGGAACATCAGCCCTTTAGTGATACGTGCTGTACCATGTAGGCAAATTATTTTAAGCATGTGGTAGTGTACACTGCCCGAACTCCCACTGCTAGCAATCCTTGCTCATCTGTCTTGAGGCTTATTTACTTTTTCCTTCTTCACAGCTTCCTCCCTTAAACTGTCATACCTGTGGCCTCAAATTGATCCTTAAAGTCAAGACTCACCCGTTGCCCCAGAGTTGCCTGGGGTGTCTTTACCATAGGATGATGTGCTAATAAAATAGCAAAGGCAATTCCTTGAAAATTCCAATGGAGGCTTCTCATTCGGATGAAACAGGAATGTAGGAGCTGAGCATGTACATCAGAGATCACCCAATGAGCTCGTTAAATATTTGGCAACTGAGTCTTGACCCCTGAAGAGGCACTGACCACAATGGAGGTATTTTGGCCATTTGATATTCATGAGACTGGGAAGGTTTAAGATGAGCAGCTAAGGACTAAATACAAGGGGTTTGGCTTTCTAATGTAAACACCATTATCATTTGGAAATCAATTAGCTCCTTGCACAGAGGGAATGAGAAGACCAGGGCCTTCTCAACTACTATTGTGAGTGGGAGCTATTTGCTTTAATTAAGAGGAGACAGAGTGGATTATTGTCTCAAACTAAGTAGCTGGGAAGAGTCAGAAAATTACACTTTACCCTGGTGAACAACAAAGCCCAAGCAAGAGACAGGCTCTACAACAGGCTGGTCTAAAGCAAATTAGCTTTTAATCTGCAAACTCTCTGAATAAGGATGCCTGCACCACACAATTAGGAAAAAATGCAAAGCAGTGGTTCTGCTAAAGCTTTAGGCTCTCCTTGAGAGTCTGCCCTGTCTCCATATCAGGAAGATTTGTGTGATAAGTGTCCTTTTGCCATGTGCTTGTCAGAGATTTAGAACCTATGGGAAAAAATGATTCAAAAATAGATCTTCAAGGCAAAACTATTAATAGCATTAATGTGAATTCACTGCAGTAAAACTTGAATGAAAATGTAATGCATTTCTTAATTGGTTAAAAAATGTTTGGTAAAATAGCAATCTACAAGGTCATCTGATTGGGTGTCCACAATTCTTTCTCTTGTTGGTGCTCTCTTATGTTAATCCAAGCCATCAAAAAGAGTCACAGTTACCTTTCTCATTCATCCATCCATCCATCCATCCATCCATCCATCCAATAAATAAACATTAAGGGCTAACTCTTTGTTATAGTCCTAGGTTCTAGGAGATCCTTGGGAATGAGATGTAGCATTTCCTTGGGGAGAGAGAGAAACTCAGGCTACTCTGAGCATGTAGGAGGAGCACCCTGTTTTGGGGAGTCAGGGAAGGCTCTGGACCCTGAAGGAGAGAATGAAATGACTGAACCTGGGGTCTTCCCAGAAGAGGAAAACAAAGACAAAAGCAAAGGTGAGAGATGTTGGAGCCCCGGGATCTGACAATGGAGAGGTGGAGGAAGAGAGAAGCAGGGGGCAGGAGAAGTGGGCAGGAGCCACATCCGGAGGGTTTAACCGGCAGGAGACCTCCTGCCTTCCTGAGGGAAAGGGGAACCATGGGAGTAAGTGAGGGCAGTGATGTACGTGTCCATGTTTTAGAAAGGTTATTCTGGTAGAAAATGGATTGGAGAGGGCAAGATTGGAGGCAGATTCCAGGTCTATTCTGATAATTTAGGACAGATGTTGGTGGCCTTGATTGGGGTATTGGATGATGATGAAGATAGAGCTGGTATTAAGAAGGGGGAGTCGAGGTAACTTTGTTGTTAATTAGCAGGGGGGCTGGTGAAGAAGATGCAGGCATTTCTGGCTGGATGGAGTTTATGGAGTTACCTTTCATCTCCTGGGAAAGAACATTCCAGAAGAGAAGCAGATGTACTTGACTGGGGCTAGATGCTCAATAGGACGTGTTTTTAGTCTACTGGGGGTAGCATGCATGTGTGTGTGTGGGGGGGGTTAATTTTGCAGGTGGATAGAATGAGAACAACTTCAAGGCAGTAGAAGAAACAGATTTATTGCCCTAATTTCCCTACAACCACAGAGAGTCCTTTTTTTTTGACTGTTTGAGATTTTACATGTATGTATTACCATTTAGTATTAATTGAGAGAATAAGAGTAGCTCTGAAGGACTCCTTTAGTTTAGGGCATTATTAGATAGAGCATATTTACTAAACAAAAACTAAAAGAATCCCCAAGTGGCTACTTGGTTTTTAAAAGAATTAAATAATTTTTCTTTTAAGTTTTTTGTCCATATATTAACATATTAGATTTAATTAAAATTTTATGCACATGTATTTAGCTATCACATGTTGAGCACTGTTTCAGTGTTTTATTCATATTGATTCATTTCATCCTTCCAACAGCTATAGGAGATAATACTGTTATTATACCCATTTTATAGATAAGGATATCGAGGCACTGAAAGTTTAAGAAACATGCCCAATATCATACACCTGTTGATGAAGAAGCTAGGATTCAGGCTCAAGCAGGGTGGTTTCAGAGTCAATGCTCTTCTCCATCACACTATACCAGCATTGATACTATATCAACATTAATGGAAACTTAAAAAGGCATCATCTTGTACAATCCTTATACCCCTACATATTAAATTGCTTTGCTCTTCCTTGTTTTCACAGGGTCTCACTGTTTTTACCTTCTACATTGATATATTTGCTCTATTAGGTTGTAATTCTTCATTAGTCAGTTTTAAAAAAGGTTTGTTTGTTTGTTTGTTTTTTAGCTCTATTAATATTTCCTACACTCTGCTATGTGCTAATGTGTTTGGCTTACTATTTCATTATATCACTTCCCAGTTATGTTATAAATACCTCAAAAACTGGAATTGTGCCCCCTAATTTCTTAACGATTCCCCAAAGACTCCTATTCTCAGAGAACGTTGCAAAGTCCTGGTAGGGAAGAGTCAGCCCTTGACTGATGAGAAGCGTACAGTCTAAGGTAGAGATTTGTAAATATGAAAACAACTTAATGTTTATGGAGCACTTGTTCCAGTTCAGGCAACGTGGTATTTCATTTCATCCTCCTACCCCACCTACAATTGGGGTTATAGGTAATAGAATGAGCCCCACGTTGATGGGATGAGGATACTGAGGCACACAGAGTTAAATAGTTTGTCCAGGGTTCACCCGGCTGGTAAGTGGTGCAGTTGGAATTTAAACCCAGGTCTGTATGACTTATGATCAGGCTGTGCTTTTTACCATCTGCATTACACCAAGTATGGGATATGGACGGCTTCAGTTTAGAGGCGTTTGTGAGGACTGGTTTTCAGGTGTGATCTGAAAAACGTCTTCACCTCTCATGGTTGTGCTTGAGTTGCCATTTTCCTATCCAGTGTTGACCTTTCAGGGCAGACAAGGGTTTTGCTTTTTCTTTTTCTTTTTCTGTTTTCTTTGAGACAGTCTCACTCTGTCACCTAGGCTGGAGTGCAGTGGTGTGATCTCAGCTCACTACAACCTCCACCCCCCTGGGTTCAAGCGATTCTCCTGCCTCAGCCTCCTGAGTAGCTGGGATTACAGGTGCATGCCACCATGCCCAGCTAATTTTTTTTAAATTTTATTTTAAGTAGAGACGGGGTTTCACCACATTGGTCAGGCTGGTCTCGAACTCCTGACCTTGTGATCCGCCCACCTCAGCCTCCCAAAGTACTGGGATTACAGGCATGAGCCACCGCGTCTGGCATGACAAGGTTTTTTCAATCCTCCTAGGGTTCCTGGCTAGGTCTGAAATAACACTGACAAAGACAGATGAACAAGAGAAAAATGTAACCGATTTATTTAATCCAAGTTTTATGTGACACAGGAGCCTTTGGACATGAAGACCCAAAGACCCAGGGAAAACTCTATTTTTATGCTCAGGTTCAGTGAAGAATGGACAGGCATGTAGAAAGGTATTGGACAAAAAGGGAATGACCTGATGTCATAGACCGAGAGGGACACCCAGAAAGGCCTGTCCATCCAGATTCTTCCTGGCCTCTGTGCTGCATTTCTTCCTCCAGGGTATAGGGCAGGACCCCTCCGGAATGAGGGTCTTATGACCCACAGTCAGATAAGGTAGATCAGAGACTTTCTTTATGGCCAGGGCTTACACAGAAAGGCTGGGGAAAGCTCGAGTACTGGTTCTAGATTTTATGGTTGGCTTTGGGAAAGAGGGGTTCTTAGTTACTACGACCCACCTTGGGGAAGAGGAGTTCTAGTTTTTATGGGCTGCCTTAGGAGAGAAAAGGGAGTAGGAGAAAGAGGAGTGGGAGAAGGTCAGAAAGACCTTGTTTCTGAGTTCCTGTCCTTCAGTTCAAAGCACTCAGCATGCAAGCCACCTTACTTTGGGGTATCGTGTTCTGAGCCCTGACAACACAAAACAAAATCCATTTAGAACAAAGATTACAGTATCCTCTGGAGGGACATGTATTTGTCTATTACTTGCTGTTAACTTGCTGTGGAGCCTTGTCTTTCTATTCTTGACCAAAATGAGCTCCTACAAATACAAACCCCTGACCGCGGTCCCTGTCATCGCTCATAGATGAGCAGATCTATGAGTGACAGCTGATCACTCTGCACTCAGCTTTACATGTCTCATCTCTGAATAATTACATCTGTCCTGTTGGCCAGTTTTAGTGCCCTGTCATGAAAACACAGGACTGAATTGATGCTTAACCCATGTTACTGAGCAGCTGATAGTATTAAACAAAGAGATTTTAGTCCCTTTTACAGCATCCAATTACTCAACACACACATTTTAGCAAATGAGCGTAGCTTTTGCTAATTCATTAAGGTGAATCATTCAATATTTATCTTTATGGTCATCTTGGAGTATACAAATATCTCAGAAAGAGACTTCACTTGCAGTAAGGTATTGATTATTGTAAATATTCTTAAATATTACTATAAATATATTAATATATCAATCAAAAAATAGGTAACAATGAATAATGTATACTGGAGTTATAGCGTACATTGTTCATTGTTACCTATTTTTTTGGATTCTTGATATATTAATATGTAAAATAACTAGTCAATAGCCATAAGCAAATTCAAGATCCTTGTCCAGTCTGGGCTTTGGTAGACTGACAATACTTTCCTAACTATCCCTGTTGAAGAATTTTTCCCCCCAATCCGTTGTAGGCATATACTTCTCTAAAGTACAATGAAAGGGTTGCTGCAGGGTCAGATTGCTACCAGTTTCTAAAACTTAAACAATTCATGGATGGGCCACACTTTGAAAGGTCCTGGCTAGAAGATCTCTCAATGTCTCTTTAATTTATACACCTGGGTCTTTGGCTATTGTTTGACAAGATTGTCTTCTAAGAGAATGACAGAAACTTTGTTATTATATACCCTTTTTCAGATTTGGGTATTCCCAGAGATCTACCTAATATCACAGTCAAGAATGGGGACATTTCCTGCTAGAAACGCCCTCTTCATCTCAAATTTGCTTCAGGTTTTCTGTTGTTTCCCAGAAACAAAGATGAGGTTTCATTTTCCTTTAAGACAAACACTAAACTCAAAATTATTCCAGTCGTATCCAAGAGAAGTCAGCCATCCTTTGCAAAGTTAATCACAGCTTTCCTCCGGGATCTCACAGTTCTCAGCAAAGATTTTGCTACTGCTGTTGCTGCAACCTCAAAATGAAGATTTTATAAAAGTGCTGGAAGTTCTCTTATTTGTATTTAGAAATATGGGCTTGGGTCCTGAGATGCCTATACCTTTTGGCCTTCATTTTGTTTTGTTAGTAGGAAGATGTGCAGTCAAACTATAGTCAGAATGCTAGTCTAAAAGAAGATGCCCCAAAATATGTATCAGTTGATATAAAAATGTTGGTATTCTTTAGTCCAATAATGATCACCTCTAAGAATTTGCCCTAAGAGCATGTCTAAGAAGAAGAAAAAACTAAACAATAAATATATTAGTTGAATTGTCACTTGAAAATAAAAACAATGATGATGATGAAGTGGAAGAACCTAAAGATATAAATCGATGGAAATGATTAAGCCAAGTAGGGTGTATATGCATAATAGGATGATGATACTGACTTATGATAATGATTACAGAAACTACAAAGAACGCAAAAATATTTACATAAATGGTAAGTGGAAAAAATGCAATTCAGCACAATGCTTTGGCGTAAACAGGGGTGCCTTTTCTTTTCCCTGCTCTACTCTGAATGGCGTGGGGTGCTAACCCCCCAGGTGTCCCTGCCAGCTGGCTTCCATCCATGGGGGCTTGGCAGGAGGCTGGGGAGTGGGAAGAAAAGGGAAGCTGGGATTTTCTCTTTCCCTTTCTCTCCAGCTCTGGTCTTCATGGTTCCTGCTCCTACCCACAGCACCCGATGGTTGCACTGGGCTCCAGCTTCTACAGGGTAACCATGGCTTTTCCTGTGGCCACAGTGCTCCTCCCTTGTTCTTTCAACCTAAGGATGGGAGCAGTTATCTCTTCTTCGTCTGTCTGACTTCTCAGTGCTGCTGTCATTGGTGTAGCCAATTCGCTGTATTATTTTCACTACATTTTAAATATGTATGGGCGACTTTCTTCCTTCCTCACTCCCTCCCTCCCTTCCTTCCTTCCTTCCTTCCTTCCTTCCTCCTTTCTTCTTTTTTTCTCTTTTATTTGGACTCTGGTAAGTCTACATGTGGTCTGGAGCCTGGCAGGCCATTTGGGAAAGGTTTCCTAGGGGACAGAGTGGCACGGTGAGGGACTGCAGTGTGAGAGAGTGAGCACACAGGGAGACCAGGGTGTGGGAGTGGTGGGTGCAATGGGAAGACCCTTCTGAGCTTTGGACATGGGAAGAATGAAACACATTTAATGGCATATATCCCGTTTCTCTCCTGGGGAAGAAGATGTGTGAGGCTGTGATGGGAATGGGAGCGGTGGTGTGGGATGTTTGAGCCCAGGAGACGAGCAGATCTATGTAATTGGGTAGATAACACATTGTGTGTGGTGGCTTTTCCTGGTATTCATGTCCTCCTGTGGCCCGCTCCCACATTAGGCAGGGCTTTCCTGCGTGGTCTGGAAGATGGTGTGGACATATCAGTGTGTGCCTTCTGAGGCCAGGCAGGGAGGCTACTGTGGCTCCTTCCCGTCTCACCCTCCCTGAATTGCTTGTTCTGGGTAAAGGCAGCTGCCGTGTCACGAGGACATTCAAGCAGCCCTAGAAAGAGATCCTTGTGACAGAAACCGAGACCTCCTGCTAACAAACAACCAGCACGAATTGGCCAGGCATGTGAGGGAGCCACCTGGGGATGGATGACGCCTGCGGGGTCAGATGATCACGGTGGGGGTGGAGCAGTGCAGTCCCTTCCCTCACAGCCAGCACTCCTGTTAACAAAGACAGGTTAGCAAGAGAAAAGCAGGACAGATTTCTTTAATCGAAGTTTTACGTGACATGAGAGACTTCAGAAATGAAGACCCCAAAACCCAGGGAAAGCTGTCCATTTTTATGCTTAGATTTCCAGCCGTGTAGAAATATGATGGGACAAGAGGGCATGACGCAATGGTAATAGACTGAGGGGGCACCCAGCAGGGCCTGTCTGTTCAGATTCTTCCCAGCCTCTCTGTGCAGCATTCCTTCCTGCCCGGTACAGCGTATAGGGCAGGAACCCTCTGGAATAAGGGCCTATGACCCATGACTCACCACCAGACAAATATGTTAGAGAATTCCTTCCTTGCTTCCTCCTTCCCTCCCTTCCTTCCTTCCTCTCTCTGTCTCTTCCCCCCCACCACACACACACCTTTTTCTTTCTTGACAGGGTCTCCCTCTGTCACCCAGGCTGGAGCACAGTGGTGTGATCGTGGCTCACTGCAGCCTCAACCTCCTGCGCTCAGGCGATCCCCCGACTTTGTTTTCCCGAGCAGCTGAGATTTCAAGTGTGTACCCCCATGCCCGGCTAAATTTTGTGTTTTTTGTAGAGATGGGATTTTGCCACATTGCCCAGCCCAGTCTTGAACTCCTGGCTTCAAGCGATCCACCCGCCTCAGCCTTCCAAGATGTAGGGATTACAGGAGTGAGTCACCATCCCTGGACAGACAATTTCTTTGTAGCCAGCTCTTACACAGATAGATGGTGTAAGTTAGCGCAATATTTCAGGTTTTATGGCTTGCTTTGGGAAAGAAAGGTTCTAGTTCCTATGACCTACCTTGTAAAGAGGAATTCTAGTTTCTATGACTTGCTTTGGAGGAGCAGGTGCAGACAGGAGGGCAGGGAGAGTCGGAGAGGGTCTTTGCTTCTGAGGCCTTCCAATCTCCTTTAGTTCAAAGCACTCAGCCTGCCAAAGTGCCAGGCTTTGGGCTATCATTTTCTGAGCCCCAACTCTGCAACAGCTTGACTACAACCTTGTGAGAAAATCTGACTCAGAACTACTCGGCTAAGATGCTCCTGGATTCCTGAACCAAGATTTTGTGCAAGATGATAAATGTTCATGGCTGGATTAAGCTGCTACATCTTGGACAGTCACAGAGCTATGGCTGTCTATACTCTGTAGATTTGGTGCATAATTATTTAGTAGGTCAGATATTGCATTTCAGTTATCTTATAAATAGCTGGTTTTATATTCTTTTCACCTGTGTAACTTATGCTTTTTTCTTTTTTGAGACTGGAGTGCAGTGATGCAATCTTGACTTACTGAAACCTCCGTCTCCAGGGTTCAAGCGATTCTCCTGCCTCAGCTTCATGAATAGCTGGGCTAGGATTACAGAGGTGCATCACCACGCCCGGCTGTTTAATCTGCATACTTTCTATGTGGCTTAAATCCATATTGTCTTAGGGTAGTTCCTTTCTCATCCCCCAATTTCCTCCTCTAACGCATATCATGGGAGTAGCCATCATCTAAGATTAGTTGCTCATATTAATCATTCAAAACTTCTTCAACTTTTCTGTAGATGAAGGTTAAACTAGTCTTTAGATTTTTCGAAGGTATTCATGATTCACTTCGGCTACTAAACACTTTAATTTCAATCAGCACATCATTAGGACGCCACTGAAGCAGCACTGATCCTGAATCAGGAAACAACTCCCGGTGTTCACAAAAGCCATTCAAAGGTATGGGAAATGCTGCGCAGAGCTGACAAGCCAGCGTCCTCTCATGCCCCTTCAACGCCGGTTTCTTTTGATTAACTACTGGTGTATTTCCTCTTAATGCCAACAGCAGCCTCCTCCGCTCATCTCTCCCGCTGCCCGCATCAGAAAATCCATAACCACAACCTTTCCCAGCCTTTAAGCTGCCTCTGGAGAGTCAGGGAAGCCAATGGCATCATTGTTCACGCGGCAACTGTGCTGCCCCCGGTTGTGCAGAAGCTTGGTGGGCGTCGGTGACTTCAGGAGCCCGTGAGAAGGGGAAGCCGTCGGTATTGTGCCTCGTGCCAAAGGTTAGCGGCTGCCCCTCCCTGGGGAGGCTCGGTTTGGGATCATTTCTGTTTGCAGTGCTATGTGCAACCTTGGCATGCAATCAGCAGAGAAAATATTCATTATTGCCTGACTGCCTGCCGAAGACAATTTCAATTATGCTGGCATTTCAATGGATGAAGAAGCCCTTTAGGCTGGCCCAGGAGATTAGACTTAAAGGCTCTGTAAATTAGGAAAGTTACAATCAGTATATTATCTGGCAGGCAGCTGTGGGAGACACCGGAGCAGGCAAAGAGAGACAAATTGCTATATTCCGGTTCTGGTTTTGATATATCAATTTACAAGTTTAACATACACATTTGTGAAAGAATGATTTTGCCTTTCTTAAATCACTTTTAACTGCCTGCACTCGAAGTTTCTGAACCTGTAACTGGAATAGTCAGCTTGCATTGCTGACGTTTTGTTTTAAAGCCCAATTTCAGCCAGGAAAAAATACTACCGGGGAAAGAGCTTTGAAATTAATCTTTCCTAAAGTTATTCAAATAATATAATATATGGCAGTGAATCAGAAAATTCCATTTGCAGAAATGTGAATAATGTCCCACATAAAGGCTTTTTCTTTAGTGGGATGTTTTTCATGTCTTTTTTTTTCTAGATTCACTCTATTATGATAACTCTATCTACATATTTAATATATATTATTTCACCACGCTTGTCCGATGTGATAAGTATGAAAATAAAAATAATTACCATAATAACATATGATACTTTACAATCATTTGCATAAATGAGGTCTGTTGATAAATAAGTTTTTCATGATTCTTTCAAGTTCTTTCTAAATGTTTCTGATTTCTTAGAACTCAGATTTCATTTAAATAATAGGTTTTCAAAACACCTTTTAAGAAATGCCTTGAAAAATGTCTTTCGATATTGATTAGTACTTGTAGCTATACCTGAAACAAAGTTCACATTTCCTAAGTGAGTTTAAGCTATTTTTCTTTCTCAGATTTTAGGAAAAATTGTTTAGCGTTTGGATAATAGGAAAAACATTTTGTTTGTGAGCTGGATAGTTCAAGTGAAAAAAAGTTTTAAGTTTGTAATTGGCTTCAGCTTTTTATGAAACAGATAGAGACATAAGTAAATATTAAAATATAGATATTTTTCAAGGAAGCTTTGTAAATGGCATGTAGCTTTGTTATCCTTCCAATGCCCAAGATGATTTTTCACTGTCTGTGTATGAAATTCAAAAACAGGTATCTCAAACTCCAGAGGAAGCTTCTTTGCTTGGAAATATTTATATTTCAATAGACTGAGTGAAGCCAATGGACCGGTTTGTACATACCCTCATTCCCAGTTTATTTTTAAAGATTTTTAGAATTTTCATGTAATATGTTCTACTGAGTATTTGTTTGAAGGTTGAAGATTACAATTCAAGTAACGTGTGTCCACATAGCATTTGACCAGGGCCCTGGCTGTAAGTGTTGAATTTTACAGCACTCTATCAGGCTGTCCCCACAGACCTTGTCAGAAAGGTGTTTATCAATCAATAACATGGAATTCATTTTTTTCTTTCTTGTTTACAGAACCAGACTACCCACCAGGGGCAGTTGCTTGTCTTTTACAATACCCAGGAAGTGCCCTTCATCACAGACGCTGAAGTTTGACTGTGGCCTTACGCGGTACATTGTGCTGACATATTTTCTCATGGGAACTGTTGGGCTAGTTCAGGCAAGCATCTGCAATGCTTAAACAGACAGTTTCAGGCTGGAGAATTTAAGAGACAACCAAATAGAGTTTTAATGCCCTGTAAGATAATAATGAGAGACATTTATGAAAAAAAAATTCCAGTTAGTTTGAAAGCCAGGGCCCGCACTCCATATTTTGACAGCAGATGGATGGCTAACTTGACTGATCCTGGTTTACTTTCTGACTTGAATTTGTCCTCTAGTCCAGTGAAATCGTAAGGTCTCCCTTCAATCTGGTTAATGTTCAAAACCAATGTTTGAGTTTTAGACTAATTAAGGGCCAACCACTGACATTTTTTCTATAATGTGAAGACTGGTGCCAGCAGTAACTCAGTGAGATTTAACATAAAAGCCAGATAAAACAATTAAAGTGGAAGAATATTTGATTAAGTGGATCACTGATTTATAGTGAGGTAAATTGAAATTGAAAGGAGAGTGAACTTTTTATGGCAATCATATATTACATTCATTATCAGAGACTCTGGAACTCTGGATCCTTTGTGCTTTTGTGATTTAAAAAGAAATAAACCAGTTTAAGGAGAGTCTTCCTGGCAGGCATCGCTTGTGTCTTGTCTTGAGTTACGGTTTCTTTTCACTGCAGAGGTTAAATAAATCATATTCAAGAAAACTCATTGCAAAACATGCAATCATCATTTGAATAGACGAAAAAGTGTAATAGGGCCACGCACGGCAAAATACACACCGGCACTTTTGTTTTGGTGACAGAGCTTGACATACACTTCAATCAGCATTTATTTGGTATTTGCAGAAGCTGTAGCTGTGGCAACATCCCTTAAGGGGTCTTGGGCCTGTTGTCTAGAAGAGCCATAGATTTGGTATCAGACCTGGGGAAATTGTGAAACAGCCGTGTTGCACATGCCTCCTCTTGTTCTGTGACTGGCTCTGCTGCCACAGAAGTTAAATTGCTTCTGAAGCTTGCTTTAGCAGGTGCTTGGCTTGCAGCATGCTCCTGACACCCCATCCACAAAATATCTGGCACTTTCCTTACGTAAACCAAAATGGCTTTTGCAGTGGTCATGTTGGATTTGCATTAGAAAGTGAGCATCGCAGTCTAGCAGCAGAGAGGGGCAGGGTCAGCACAGGCGAAAGGAAGAGCAGAGACAGGTGATTTAGGTAACTCAAAGAGCCTTTCAAAGAAAAAATTAAAAGCTAATATTTGTTCCCTCCCTGACTTGGGGGATATTCTGGAGGGGGACTGGGGAGCTACCAGTGAGAAAGGATGGCCATAGAGGTGTAGACTGACTACATGAAGCAACTATGGAAGGCTCCACTCCCCAGTTGAGACTCATACAGAGCTCTCAGGAACAGAGGAAATCAAAGGAGAAAGTGTGGAACGCATTCACTGAGAGAATAGGCAGCTCATCAAATTGTTCAATTATAACCTTGATCCTTTGATGGTGCATCTAAATTGCATTCATTAATTTTTACCAAAATGCTATTTGATTGCTATTGTGAAAACTTTTGTATAAGAAGAAGCCATTAAATCAACTAATGACTCAAAGAAAGAACTCTGAGCTGAGCTCTGGTCCTGACCTGCCCCTCTCCAGGTGTGTGGCCCTGGGCGAGTCTCACATCTCTCAGGTCCCTGGCTTTCTTGTGTGCAGGAGGTGGAGGCATACCCAGTGATGGCTAAGGTCCTTCCAGGCTCTAGTAGGCAATGACTGTGATCGTTATTGAAAATAGGAAAAAGAGGGCTAATACTGTCAGCTACAGCTACGTTTCAAATATCTACATAACCCGAGAAGGTTAGATGAGTAACCATGCAGGGTGCTGATGGTGACTAGTCGAAGATAGGAAAGGTATTTCCCACTTTTCAAAGGAAGCAGTTGTTAAAATTCTTGTAATCAAGGCAGAAACAATACACAATGGAGATCTTGTTTTCTTTGTTGTCAGAGGAGAGAGGGACGACATGGACTCATATTTTGTCACCATGCTTTTCATTGCCAAGGGTCTTTGCCATGGAGTGGAGGGAGACTCGGTGCCATCTGTTCATCCATTCAGGACTCCATGACATTTCTTCCCCTTGGTACCTTCATTTAGGACACCTGCTTTGAAGTCATTCTAAGCCAAAGCATTGATTCAGAGATGCAAAACCAGAAGGAGTGAGGCAAAAGTGAGGGGCTCTGTGGGAGTGGGGGCCGTGGGGGAAGAGGATTGGTGTAGACAGCGACTGTGTACTGATCATTTCATAATTTGCTCACAAAACTATCTTTTCTGAAACAATTCTGACTCAATGCTGTTAGGCCATGAAAACTTTTAAGCTTGTAATATCCAGTCCTTAATAACACACCCTTAGGTTGCTGAAGGTCCTATAAAGAGATATGCAATATGTTTATAAGCAGGTGCACGCCTCATTAATTTATTAAAGTCAACCACTCCATTAGCACACACAGGTTGCAAATCTCTTTGTGTTTCTCTGTTCACTTCACAGAGGCAGAGACAGAGACTGCTTGTCCACACATCCCATGGGGACTTGTGCCTTGGGCCAGTCATTTCACTTCTTATGGCAGGTAGAACTGGGTGGTACAATTGTATTAAGCTCTAGGGAGGATGGAATGGGAGTGGACTTTCTTTCTTCATCCTCCTCCTCCTCTTCCTCCTCCTCCTCCTCCTCCTCCTCCTCCTCCTGCTCTTCTTCTTCTTCTTCTTCTTCTTCTTCTTCTTCTTCTTCTTCTTCTTCTTCCTCTTCTTCTTCTTCTTAGATAGGGTCTCACTCTGTCACCCAGATTGGCATGACATGTAGTAGTGCAATCATACCTCACTGCAATGTTGAACTCCTGGGCTCAAGCGATCCTCCCACCTCAGCCTCCTGAGTAGCTGGGACCACAGGTGTGTCCCACCATGTCTGGTTCATTAAAAAAAAATTTTTTTTTGTAGAGATGGGGTCTTGCCATGTTACCCAGGCTGGTCTCAAACTCCTGGCCTCAAGCCGTCCTCCTGCCTCAGCCTCCCAAATAGAGGAGGGGACACTCTACATTGTAAACTGTGATATACATATGGTGTAAAGATATTTTCAGACAGGAAAGTTTGCAAAACTGTTTCCTTCCATGGTGCAAACTGGGAGAGTTTGCCAAGCAAAGTGATGAAACCAGGAGAGAAGAAGGCCTGGGAATGAGGAAACAGAGACCGGCCAGAGAGAGACAGAGAGGTGACAGGATACCCCAGGATGATGGTGAAGGAAAGGCCAGCCATGGAGTGGCCAAGAGAACCCCCCACCAGATTGCATCAGGCAGGCGGAGGGCCCCAGGAGGAGTGGCCAGGAGAAAATGGAATTCGCACTTAAAGACTGTGAGATACATTTTAGGATTCCCTGGGAATCCTAGGCTTAAAGTGGTGATAGTTCATAGAAAGCAAAACAATTGAAAAAAAAATTCAACCATTAACCCCAGGAACAACGAAAACTTAAATGTGAAAGGAAATGCATCGTATGGCTCAGTTTTGGAAATTTTTGCATAAGAATATGACAAGCACTAAATTCTGATTTAACCAAAATTATAGTGTGATTTCACTGGAAGGATAGGGAATGCTGCGGAGCAGGCTGGAGTGGGAAAAGCTTTTCAGAACACAAAATCAAAACAGATGACTAAAAAAGAAAAATCAAGAAATAGCAATTGGCTGGACACAGTGGCTCATGTGTGCAGTCCCAGCATTTTGGGAAGCTGAGGTGGGAGGATCTCTTGGGTCCAGCAGTTTGAGATCACCCTGGGCAACATAGTGAGACCCTCCCACCCCTACAAAAACAAAACAAAACAATATATTATTACAAACATAAAGATCAATAAGTACTAGAAAAGACCACAAAAAGAATTGCAACACTTTAAGTGACTCCGAGGAGTGGAATTCAGACATTGAAGGGTTGGGTCAAGGACTGCTGTTTATTTTTCTAGGTTTTATGGTAATATCTAACTTTTCAAACAGTGTGTATATACTACTTCAATAAAACGTAAATTTTTGATACCTGTTCGGTGTAAGGAGAGTGCACTAGGGAAATGAGTGTGAATACATGGAGATAGTGTTGCAAGAGTGCCTTGGAGAGTTCAGAAATTTAAGGGCCACTGCTCTCAATTTTATTTTGAGATTCTTCTCTTGGAGGGGAACACAGGACATCAGTGCCATATTCAGGATACTTGCCTAGAATTTTACCTCTACCTTTCCTATTACCCGTGAGCCTGAGCCTCAGAAAAAGATGTTGGATCTGGGAAACCCACCTATCTCTTCTGTATTCTCTCCCAATAATTTTGTATCTATACAATTGTGATACAAGGAACAAGCTTTGAATTAAACTCTATCATGCTGAGGTTGTGTTTGCTTTTGTTCACAGACCTAGCACAATGTCTGGTACATAATAAGTGCTCAATAAAATATATAGAGTGAATAAATGCATCAAGGGCACACACAAAGCAAAGGAAGTCCCCAAAGCTTCCTAAAACAAATGCTTCACCACCTGTTCTTCCCTCCACCCTTTCCTTCTTATTCTTTTTCATCTTGGAGCCAGAACAATCTTTGCCAAACCTAATTTGGATCAGGTTGCCTCTTTGCTCAAAATTTTCAAGGGTTTCCCTTTGCATTTATGTAAAAGACACATTTCTTGACATGCCCATTGGCCAAACGTGGTCAGCACCAGACTCTCCAAGTTCCTCTCCTATTTCTTTTCCCCTTTTCTCTGTGTCCTATTCACACAGCATGCTCCAGGCTTGGGGGTCTTTCAAGTGGTCTTCTCTGTGCTTGACATCATCTTCCTTTCTTCCTTATTTAACTCCTACTCATCTTTCAGGTGAGCATCCCATCCTCAGGGGAGCTGCCACCCACCTTCCTCAGCCTTCCTTTTAGGTTTCCATAGCAACATCTCCCTCTGTTTCATTTTGTCCTAGTTGCGGTGTTATACTTATTTGTGTGATAATTTGATTAATATCTGTCTCCTCCAGCAGGGACCGAGCCTGAACAACCACTTCCATCCCCTACCCTATTACCCAATGTAAGGTAGTTGCTCAACAAGAAATAGACCAGTGAATGAAAAGGACAATGGACATTCTTGGAGATGGGAACAATTGTCGGTAATAGTGGCGATGGCGGTTTGTGGGCTGATGGTGTGTACAGAATACGCAGATGTTTTTAGAGCAAGCTGGTAAGCCGCTGTTTCTCCTCTCTGCCTCTCTGAGTCGCTGTCCACTATAAGCAGCTGGGGGGGGGGGTGGATAAAACACACATGCGTGCACACATACACGCACACACAGATGCACACACACACATACACACATGCACACACACGCACGCACACACACCCCTACACATTCCAAAGCTCCGGGCTCCAGCAGACATTGGTGATGACTCAGCATCCCATCATTTCAAGCATTCCTGTCAATTTCAGTTTTCTGTGAACATTGATGAGTAGAAATTTGCTGGAGGAGGAGGTTGGTGGGAGTTTGGGGTGGGTGGAAAGGAAAGAGAGAGGTGACCCAGAGACCCAGTAAACACTTCGGAAGCTTCTTACATGTTCAAATATTTAAATGCCTATTTCAGCCTCTTGCAATAATCAGCTGTAAGCTTACAAAGGTGGTCAGTCCTGAACGTTTGGCTGCTGGACTATGCAATTTCTGGCTGCTCCTTAAAAGCTGAGGCTAGTTTTGAAATGTGGGTCTTGTGGGTAAAATACTGACTCATAGGTTTAACATCACAAAAGCCAATCCATGTGAGCAGCTGTGAGAGCAACTGACTTCCTCCTAAGAAGCGACACAGCAATGTATGAAAACTCAAGTGACTCAATGGGCTTGTCTATAGATATGGACCATTCCTCTTCCTTGGCATTGGGCAGAAATTCTCCACCAGGTTTAGAGTAAAACGATTTCCTATGGCATTGCTTTTACTACCATTTGCAGTCAAGATGTGTGCTTACATGTTTACTAGCTTGATGTGATTAATACAGGAACTAAGTAACTCATCCGCATTGAAAATGTGTAATTAAAGTTTTCTCAAAGTTATATTTAGAAATCCAGAGACTCAAATGGTTAGGAGGTTTGGGTGTAGATGAAAAAAGAACAAGAGAATATCATAGCAACTCCCTCCTCCTCTTGCCCCCGGCACAAAACTAACTGTGAGACCTTTATCTAAGATAAATTTTGAAACCTTATATTCTTTGCTTATAATGGCGTTCTTTGGTCAGTGCGGGAGGCTCCATCTCTGCAAACCCAGTTCTGTCCAACTTTTCTCTTGGCCATTCCTGCATCATCAAAGAATCACAGTTCAAGAGATGCTCCCCTCCCATTAGCAATGGCACTTTCTTCCTTTGGGCATGCTGGAATTACATCATCAATGATAACGATAATCATCAAGGTGGCCCACAATTACTGGGTCCTTGTCCTACCTCAGACAGTTAAGCAACCTATAAAGTAGAGACTACTGTCCCATTTTACAGATAAGAAAAATGAGGCTTAGAAAGATGATACAAATTGGTAGTAAGTGAAAGTGGGACTCAAATGCCTTAAACTTTTTGATAGCATTCAGCATCATCCTAATCATTACTACACTGTCTTTTACATTTTTCATCATTGTTCCCTGAACATTGAAGGTCAAATTCTGTTTTGGACTCACATAGAACCTCTCCTAGTTTGGAACGAGCACCCTGAGGATAGGAAGTGTGTCTAGGCCGGGCGCGGTGGCTCATGCCTGCAATCCCAGCACTTTGGGAGGCCGAGATGGGCAGATCACTTGAGGTCAGGAGTTTGAGATCAGCCTGGCCAACTTGGCGAAATCCCATCTCTACTAAAAATACAAAAATTAGCCAGGTGTGGTGGCACATGCCTGTAATCCCAGCTATTCCGGAAGCTGGGGCAGGAGAACCCACTTCAGCCTGGGAGGTTGAGGCTGCAGTGAGCTGAGATCACACTACTGCACTCCAGTCTGGGTGACAGAGGGAGACTGTGTCTCCAAAAAGAAAAAGGAAGTGTGTGTAATTCATTTTTATATCTTCAATCTTACCTGAGCCTCCAGCATAATGTAGGTGCTTAATAAATATTTAGTAAGTCGATGAATAAAAAATGATAGAAAAGATGAGGTCTACTAGCTACTGATTCCCATTTGAAATTGCTATGCCTTCTTCTTTTTATGAAGGGATGCTTATGTTCCACTCTTCTTGTTTGGCATAAGTGTTGAGAATGTGACAAAATCATCATAAAAAGGCAGAAATTGAGCTTTCCAACTCAAGGAACAGTGATAGCACAGAAAATCTTTAAAATATTAAAAAGAAACAAACACATCCTGGTACCTGGTGTTGGCTTTGTGGACGAACTCTCTTTGGCCCACTGTGGGCATTCCACACATGGAGATGGGTTGATTGGTTGATGGGCTTCAAATACATTTGTCTTTGATAATCAGATCCTGCCTTAACTTATTTCCAAATTCTTGACGATTTATCTGCATCTTCGATTTAGGGACTTAAACATGCCATCAACTTTTAGAAGGAAACCAATAGGACCATGTGTTCAATTTCAACGCAGTAAGTAGAGGAGTCTCTGATCTTGTGATTATTTTAATTTGAGTTGAAATTACGGTAAAGGTAGTCACTGAAATTTTCACTAGGCCATGACTTGGATTATACATTATAAATTAAAATCCATGATCTTTGATATAAAGGAAAAGGCATTGGTTTGAACAGCTTCCTGCTTTAAAAGAAACTTTTAAATTATTAGCATAGAAATATTTTCAACAAGATCATGTCCTAAAGCCTCTTGGGCACTGTGATGAACTCTCCCCTACCCCCTTTTGTGTTTTCCATTCTGCCTTGTTTTGCAGCTTCTCATTTCACCACTGCTACTTTTTTCTGCCCACTTCTCCCTCTACCCAGTTCCATAGCCTGGGTTTTGTACTCTCTCAGGCACACTTTATCCAGCCTAGTAATCAGGGACTCAGGCACCATCCTAATCCAATACATATTCTCATTTCATGGACAATGAAACAGGATCAGAGAGGTTGAATGACTTGTCCAAAGTCACAGAGCAAGTAAGCAACAGGGCTAGGGCTAGAACCCAGGTCAGGCTCAAGTCCACAATCCTTTCTCTATTCAACCTACTTCACTGGTTACTAAGTCGGCCTCCCATTTTATTTTGCATTTGTATTCTCTTCTGATTATTTCAAACTCTTAAAATGAAAAACAATACGGAGGGGAGAGTTTTATTTGATTTAAATCCTTAGCTGCAATAATTGGATAAGAATATGCCACAGTGACACCAAATCCTAACTAATGTATTTACATACTATTGTTTATTATTTTTATATATACACATTATTTGGATTATTTGAATTAATTAATTATTTGAATTAAGACTAGAACTCTAAATATTGTGAGTAAAAGAGGGCATTCTTACTTCCTTGTCATGGAATCTACGACTAATACAGTTACAGTAACAAACCACACAGCTAATAGTCTATCTACATAATGACTAGTTAGAGGGATATTAAAATTTTAATGTTCTAACCAAATCCCCATCTCAATTATTTCTAGTTATCACTTGTATGTTTGTATTATTTATACACTAATTTTTCCTGACATTAACTTTGAAATAAACATGCCTTTAAAATTTTAAGAAAATAAGAATTTTTAGCTGGGCCCGGTGGCTCATGCCTGTAATCCCATCACTTTGGGAGGCTGAGGTGGGTGGATCACTTGAGGTCAGGAGTTCGAGACCAGCCTGGCCAATATGGTGAAACCCCTGTCTGTACTAAAAATACAAAAATTAGCTGGGTGTGGTGGTGGGCGCCTGTAATCCCAGCTACTCAGGAGGCTGAGGCAGGAGAATTGCTTGAACCTGGGAGGTGGAGGCTGCAGTGAGCCGAGATATTGCCACTCCTCTCTAGCCTGAATGACAGAGTGAGACTCAGTATGTATATAACTGAATTTACGTATATAGCCATCTACATTGTAACATATATATATATATTAAAATATATATATAAAGACTATATTTTCCAGCCTCCTTTGCAACTTGCTGCAGCTGTATGTCAAAGTTCTAGTTAATGATCCCTGACAGGAAGTGTCAGAGACTCTTCTCTGTCTTCCTCGTTCTTTCTGGCTGAAATGCAAATGTAATGGCTGGTGCTTGGCAGCCATATAAGACCGTTTGTCAACTGAAGATGGGAAGAGCAGCAAGATAGAGGCTTGGGATGTTGATGAGTGGGAAGCCATAGAACCAGAATTATCAGCCTACTTCCAGACTTTATTTTTTTATTTTTTTGAGACGGAGTCTCGCTCTGTCGCCCAGGCTGGAGTGCAGTGGCGCGATCTCGGCTCACTGCAAGCTCCGCCTCCTGGGTTCACGCCATTCTCCTGCCTCAGCCTCCGGAGTAGCTGGCACTACAGGCGCTGCCAGCACACCCAGCTAGTTTTTTGTATTTATAGTAGACACGGAGTTTCACCGTGTTAGCCAGGATGGTCTCGATCTCCTGACCTCGTGATCCGCCCGCCTCGGCCTCCCAAACTGCTGGGATTACAGGCAAGAACCACCACGCCCGGCCTCCAGACTTATTTTTATGTGAGAGAAAAATAAACTTGTGTCTTTCTAAAACTACTACTATTTATTAATTAACTTATTATATGCAGCCTAACCAAATATAGCTGATACAATATTTTATATGGCTTTAGAATTATTGACTTAGAATTAGAAGGTATTGGGGAGTTCATTAATGAACTACTTTACAAGTGAGCAAACTAATCTCCCAAAAATGTCAGTACCTAGACTTTTATTAATTTCTGAAAACTCTAAACACATTATATGATGGTTTTAGTGAATAAGCAGAAGACAAAATGCTTCAAATAAAATGTAGAAAGTATTCTTAATTGCCTTAATTTTATTTCCCAAAGAAAGTATCTGTTAGAGAAGACAAAAAAAAATACAATGTGGTCCTTGTGCTCTTTTTGGAAGTTTGAATTAAGACTACGACTCTAAATATTGTGAGTAAACGAGGGCATTCTTACTTCCTTGTCATGGAATCTACGACTAATACAGTTATGGTAACAAGCCACACAGCTAATATTCTGCCTACATAATGACTAGTTGGAGGGATATTCAAATTTGAATGTTCTAACCATATCCCCATCTCAGTTATTTCTAGTTTCACATTTTGCTTCTTTATGTTAGCAGTTCCTTAAACATTGCCGGTGGAGATGAAAACGTCACTGCAACAGGTGATCCTCACTTAGCTTCTGAGCCGTAGAAATTCGACTCACCAACATCAAATCTTGAAAATCACATTACACTGTGAGGTCAGTCTCTAGTTTTGGAATTTGGTGGGGGAGAATACTTTGGGTGCACCCATGAATTGCCTCAATTGTGTTGCACTGAGGCAATGAAAGTGGAGCTTAAGCAATGGGGATAGTAGTATTTCTATGGTCTTTTGTAAGATTAGGGGGTCCTGCAGACTCTTTATCTGCAAGGCAGAGCCTGGAGCAGTGAGCTGTCCTGAAAAGATCAAGGGAGCACAGATAATTCTAAGGGTGCTAAGGGTGTGATGTGGATTTTCCTCAAGCACCACGGACCCCATGAAGTGCTACACCACTTCTCAAGTGCGTATGGTGGCATTTACCATCATCGTTGCTTGCTTTCAACATTAACGTCTAAGCAAAATTAGATCTTGCTGGATTGGTGACTTAATTTTCCAAGTCTCTTCTGTGAATTATTTAGAAGACTATGAACTCTAAGTTAATGTTCTGACCAGACCAATTAAATCTTTCCCCTGAATGACCTACTCCTAGACTCTTCGTGTAGTGTGAGTGTGTATGTTTGTGTATGTGTGTGAGTGTGTGTGTGTTCTTGGATGGAACTAAAAGATCTTGAGTAGCTTTAAAAGAATGGAAAGAATTTTGCTAACATCTGAATATTTGCTTGTTACCTTTTAGTATTTCATCTACAAGGTCTGACTTTTTGGAGACCTCATTAGAAACACATTAACCTTGGAAGTGATGTGGAAATTTGCTTCCTCCCTTGGACTGATGTGAGTGGTTTTAGTTTAATTGACCTTAACAGTGAAGGTAAAACCCCCACTTCCTTTTCTGGCTTATCAAAATGGAAAACAATGTGGTTTTCTGGAAAAATTTCATGGAACACGTGATGCCTACCTGCAATGTTCAAATCTTTTTTGGATGTCTTGCAGGAGAAATGGAGGAGGCTCTTTTGAATGCTTCAGAGTCTCTTAATTTTTCAAAGCAGGGGGAGGAAACTAAGTATGGTAAACAACCCTAAGAGTGCTCCAGTATATTTTTTTAACCCTCATCACAGCTTGCTTTCAGAAACTGCATTGTTAGTCATTGAGGAGAAGCGATTCACGCACCAGGAGCATTAATCACCCAACAACTGAGTCTGCATAACCAACCCCCACCCTCCAGTTAACCATGTAAGACTAGGGGAGTATAGCATTTCACCTGTTGCAGATAAGCCCAACATGACCCCAGGATGTTTTGACAGCCACCAGCACTCACTCTTCCAAACCAAATTCTTCCAAGTCATTTCTTGACTATTTACAAGAGTGCAACTATTTTTGTTGAAGGGTGATAAAGATTGACATCTTTGACATTCTTCTTTCTGCTGGGAGAGATTCCACTTTCAGCTTTCCTGGATTTGCTTGATTTAATGATCAGCTCTGTTTAATGGGGTTGCCAGCTGGAGATAGTGGTGGTAAGAGGGACCCCAGGAGTACAATGCGGTCACCCAGGCTCTGATCAGTACTGAACAGATGTGACCAAATGGGTGAAATCCCATTTATTCTTCTGGAGGCACAGTGAGGAGTTCTCTTTATTCCCCTTGTCTCCGCATCAAAGGGCAGGCTTGTAATGTGCTTGTGATCCGGCCATAATGGGCGGACTTGTGCATGCAGCTTCGTGTGGAGGTGCAGGGCTTCCCATGGGTGCCCCATCAGCTGCTCTGACACAAAATGCCTCAGAAAACTGGCAGCCAGCACCAAGAGTGTTTCCATGTTGTTGCTAGGGATGCTGCATTAAGCACCCCAATGCTCTGTGCTCGAAAGAAGGAAAAAGTGACATTCTGACTTCCCATGCGAGAGTGGAATACGTGATTCACAGTCCTTCTGCAGCATTAATCAGGCCCTGTTTACATGGAAAAAAGCCAGAAGAGCTAGAGCCAAAGAGGTGCATTTGGAAAGCCAAGTGATGATGTCATCTGTGCAGAGCAGCCCCGGCAAGCCACTTAACTGGCTTAGATGCCTTGTATTTTGCCATGGAGCAAATCTCAGTTAAGTGTCAGAGGAACACCACGATGTCTGGCCCTGTGCTTGGGATTTAACATGGTTTTATTATGATTTGTTTGTTAAATAGTGTAACATCCCCATTTGTTATTATCACAAGTCAGAAACAGTCCGATCTACTGGTACACAGCAGTAAGTAAGCTCTAAATCCTTGCAGGGAGATAGTACACACACACAGAGGCGCATGTGCACATGCGCACACACATGCAGAGTCTGAAAACATAAAGGAAAAGGTGGTATTGGTCCTGGCAAGATGATGTTTTGTGAGTTTTACAATATAGTTTTGTCTTTAGGGGTATGTGTTCACATAGCCGCATGCTCACCCACAGATGGAATTATGCAAATCGACAGTGGAATTCAAACATCATGAATAGACTATCATTGCCCACTGCATCTTCTCAGGGGTTTTAACCCAATGTGATACTGAACGTGATGATTGAAGAGTACCCATCCTTTTGATTACTTAACTTCCTTATTTCAAAACAACTTAACAAGAAATAATTGTTTTCTTTCCAATGGAGAGGTTGAGCAGGTATCTTCAAACACAAGTGAGAAGAACATTGGTTTTGGATGCCAACTGAATGCAACAAATATTTATGTTTTAAAACAGTTCAGGTGCTACCTTTGCCTGTGCTGCTCCCCAGCTTCTGTTGATTAAATATTAGGAACCCTCTTAATTAGCTTCACCTCTGGAATTATGATGTTTGTCCTTCTGTCAATGGAAGGCCCTGTTATGTGTCAAGTACTGAACTAAGTGAGATGTTGAAGCCATATGGGTGGACATGATGGGGATGGTTCTCGTCTTGATGGAGTTTAGTCATGCCAGTCAGCCAGTATGGCAGAGTTTCTCTGAGACATAAAAGGTAATGTGGCCATTTCAGTGTCATTGTGTTAAAGCCTGAATTACAGTCATTTCCTTTTGGGGAGGCTCATCACATTAACTACTCTGAATGAAAATCAAATACTTCCAAATTAGAGATTTTGTTCATTTTTAAAGGAATTATAAAATAATCAAAATGATAATTGTTTGTTTTATAAAAAAAGCTAACAGCAACAACAACCAAACAAAAGGTCAGGTTAATTTAGATACCGACAAATCAACCTTTGTATAATTTGTTAATTTTACTCTATTTTGTATACAAACACTTAGAATATTTTGTGTAAATTGAGCAAAGGGAGGGATTTACATTTATTTAGCCAATAACTCAATCCAAAGTGGAAATTGTGCTGCTCTTATCTTGAGTGATGTATAAAGAGTTTGGTGACTTTCTCACGGTGCTGTTGGGCCAAGGCTGGGTTTCTCAGTAACGTAAGGAGTTAAATAAAATAATGAAATAGTCTGCTGGGAATTACAGGAGTACCAGGGGTCCTTATAAGACAATTCTTGGAAAAAAGTTTGCTTTCAGAGTTAGACAAATGACAAGGTAATGGCGGCAGGCTTGAAATAACCTGACTTCTTGGAAGCAGAGATTCTACTTTCTGATAGGAACTGACACAACAGTTAATCTTCTGAGGCAGAAAAAAATGGAGTTTCGAGCAATTTAGGAGACTTTCAGAACACTCTTTTAAAACTAAGGCCTTCTTGCTCTGGCTTTAGATGTCAAGCCATGGTTGGCTTGGGCTATTTTTTGGTCTCCCCAGGCCAGAATTTAATCTTAGCTTCTTCCTACATGTGTTGGGAGATTTCATAGCATTACATGCTGATCCACCGAACTTCCGGGTTACATAGCATGGGGACTTAGCCTTATCTCTTTAGGAAGAGAATGGGCAACTTCCACAGATCTTGAAAATATGTTTGTCAACTACCTGCCCAAGAGGAGTCTGGCGTTTTGGTAGGGAACGCAGTGATTGGTTGAAGGACCTTGACAATGAAGCTGCTTCATAAATGCCATATCACTGTATGAGAACATAATTTCCATTGCCCTCTTTTGTCAGAGAATGTCAACTGTAAACCACTGTAGACCGAGGAGAGTCAGGGATTGTGCTTGCTAACCACTCAAGCTTCAGGCACTTTTTTTGTTTCAAGTACTGTATATTTAATTCTCCCCCTATTGACATTAAAAATGAGTCTACATTGCCCAAATTGAAGTGGAGATTTAGTAATTAGCCAGATACATTAACCAATGAAGATGGTAAGACCATTAACAATTAGAATGCAAAAAGAAGCATTTTAATGTCTGTATTCATAAAATTAAAGCAAAAATTGCTAAATATTTTTCATACTGGGCTACAGTATGACCATAAAAAGTTCTTTTCACGAAAAATGTTGTTTTCATTTTTGGAGCAACATATGATATTATGATATAAGCAGTAATCAGAAATGCCATGTGACTTCTTCAAATAACTACATGAATAGTGCATGCTTTAAGTCACACACCCTTAAAATGCTGGGTTCATGTAGTTGGGATAAAGCATTGGTGTTTGTGATAGTTTAGGAGTTTCTCAGGTTTGGCAATCTACAAAAGACTTACAGAGTCAAAATAATACTGAACTGAATTAGAATTTCCCCAGGTATCTCCCCTCTCCACTGGTAACTGCCAACCCTGTCCTCTTCCTTTCTCAAGACGACATTGCACCTTTGATCACTTCTCACATCACCAAGCAGAAGAGAAAGGTGTCGGCCAGCAGCAGAGGCAGCCCCACACCCAGCCACAAATTGCCATGAAAGTTTAACCCAGATGCCTTTCCATCCACAGAATTTTTTGAAAAACATTTTCTCCCAGGTCCTTGCTAGCTGACTTGGGTTGGCTGACAGGTGCCGGTGTGGGGGTATGTGAGGACAGACAGGGTTTAGGGCCAACTGTTTTAACCCTGTTGTCCTGTGGAGTAAGGGTGACAATGTTATTAATCAACTGAAAGCCTCAAATGAACAGATCCGAAACAAAATAATTAGAAGCTCTGTGTCTAGGCATAGCAAATACTTGCAATCTGAATAGCCAAGGGGAAAGTCGTTTCTCTTGTGAGCTTTTTGGGACCATTCAGATACAACTCATTTTTCAGTTATAAGAAACTATTGTGAAAGCATGAAGTAGCGAGTCCAGTTCTTTCCTCTTCTCATTTTCGGTTTCAGGAACAGGCTGGGGTGAAGGTCTGCACTGTATTAGTCCATTCTCACACTGCTATAAAGAACTACCTGAGACTGGGTGATTTATACAGAGAAGAGGTTTAATTGACTCACAGTTACACGGGCTTAACAAGAAACATGACTGAGAGGCCTCAGGAAACTTACAATCATGACAGAAGGCGAAAGGGAAGCAGGCCCGTTTTACATGGCAGAGCAGGAGGGACAGACGGCAAGGGGGAAAATGCCACACTTTTAAACCATTAGACCTCATGAGAACTCACTATCATGAGAACAGCATGGGGGAAATCTGCCCCCATGATTCAATCACCTCTCTCCAGGGCCCCCCTTCAACACATGAGGATTACAATTTGACATGAGATTTGGGTGGGGACACATAACCAAACCGTATCACATACTATCTTGTGTCTCATTTAATATTACAAGTGTCCCCTATTTTGCCTTTTCTTTTCTTTTCTTTTCTTTTCTTTTCTTTTCTTTTCTTTTCTTTTCTTTTTTTGTTTGAGACGGAGTCTCCCTCTGTCGCCCAGGCTGGAGTGCAGTGGTGCAATCTCTGCTCACTGCAACCTCCGCCCCTCCAGGTTTAAGCAATTCTCTGCCTCAGCCTCCGGAGTAGCTGGGATTACAGGCGCATGCCACCATGTCCGGCTAATTTTTTTGCATTTTTAGTAGAGACGGGGTTTCACCATCTTGGCCAGGCTGGTCTTGAACTCCTGACCTCGTGATCCACCAGCCTAAGCCTCCCAAAGTGCTGGGATTACAGGCATGAGCCACAGCACCTGGCCTATTTTGTCTTTTCATGTCCTTTCGTCTTGGGGAGTGGGGTGAGAATATTACCCTTGTCATGCCTATTCTATTGCTGCATTGCAATTCGGCTGACTCTGACCTGATGTCTCCAGAACATAAAGGCCCAAGAACAGGTAGAAAAGGGTAGACTGCTTTGGGGAGGGTGGGGGCCTTTCATAGAACCCAAAATGGCACCATACCAGCAGCAGAAGGTATGTGTAGGACCCACCACTGGAGAGCTGTTCATTTGGAAATTCTAGGTCAGGGCATCAATTTCTTGGTGTTTATTTCTGAGTCCTGCAAATTTAATTATTTACATTTATTTATTTATTTGAGACAGGGTCTCATTCTGTCACACAACTGGGGTGCATTGGTGCAATCATAGCTCACTGCATCCTCAAACTCCTGGGCTCAAGCAATCTTCCTGCCTCAGCTTGTTGAATAGCTGAGATTACAGGTGCATGCCACCGCACCTGGCTAATTTAATTTAATTTTTTTTTTTTTTGTAGAGATGGGGATATTGCTATGTTGCCCAGGCTGGTCTCAAACTTCTGGGCTGAAGCGATCCTCCCATCTTGGCCTCCCAAAGCATTGGGATTACAGGTATGAGCCATCACATCTGGCCAAATCCTCCAAATTTAAATTGAGGATACTGGTTGGGATGATTCTTTCCTACCAAGCAGAACCTCTATTATTTATGTGGAATTCTAGAAATGTTTCTAAGGTGATCAAAAAAGAATCAATGAAGGGAAAGAGGAAATGCAACATTTAAGGACATTTTAACATGATCATCTTTACAGTACTTTCATCTAAATGTTTCAGTCATGTTATCAAGGTCACAAAACATTCTATAGGATGGTTTTAAATAGAAATTTAAAAACTGCTACTATTTAGAATCCATGGATTCATAAATTTGAAGAGCAATGACATTGTTACGATAGTTTTCTGATTCTTGAATATGTTATAATCATTTATTTAAGCCTTTATAAGTTTTTTTTTAATCCCACTGGAGGCTTTTCATGTGAATCAAAAAATTAAACAAAATTTTAAAACTTTTTTTCCCAAGAATGTTCTTGCATTAGATTTATTCTTAAGTATTTCATTTTTTGTGCTATTTTAAATAGTATCTTAAAAAATTAGAATTTCCTAATTGACATAAAGAAATATCCTTGCTGGGCTTTGGTATCAATGTTATACTGAGCTCATAAAATGAGTCTGGAAATGTTCCCTCTTCTGTTTTCTTGTAGAGTTCAAGTAGATAGGTGTTATTTCTTTATTTCACGTGGTGCTATCTGGGCCTGGTGTTTTCTTTGCAGGAAGGCCTTAAATTATGATCTGTTTCTGTAACAGAACCATTCACATTTTCTGTTTCCCTTTTGTCTGTTTAGGTAAATTTTATTTCTCTAGGAATTTGTCTCTTTTATGTACATTTTCAAATTTGCTGGCAGAAAATTGTTCCTGATCTTTTCTGATCCTTTCAGTCTGCAGAATTTGTAGTGATATTCCCTATTTTTTTTTTGCTTCTTTTTCTCTTGTTCACTTTTGCAGGATTGTATTAAATTTATTGTTGTTTTTGGAAAGAACTTACTTTTGGTTTTGTTAATCCTTTCTGTTATCCGCTTGTTTCCATTTCATAATTCTCCTCTTTTATCTTTATTTTATGTTATCTTAATTGTATTTGTTTTTCTTCTTCTAACTTCTTAAGGTCCTTAAATAGGCATTGAACTTTCAGTCTTTCTTCTTTTCTAATGTTTTAATTTAAATTTATAAATTTTCTATAAGCATTAGTTTGGGCTTTATCCCAATCTATAGCATTTTCTGATTTCTTTTTATTTCTTTTTTTGGTATGTTATTGTGTATAATATACACACATACAATACAGGTAAAGTATGCACAGAATCATTGTTTTGAAAAGAATCATACAGAATGTTGAGAAGTTGAAAATAAAATTTTTCCTCTATTCCCTTCTCCAGTCTTTCACTGGAAGTGATTATTGCTCTTTTGTTTTCCCCAGCTTTATTGAGGTATAACTGGCAAATAAATTGTATATATCTAAGGTACACAATATGATAATTTGATGCTTACACACCTTGATGTGATTACCAAAATCAAGTTAGTTAACATGTCAACCATTTCACATAGTTACCACTTTTGTGTATGTGTTGAGAACATTTAAGATCTACTTTCTTAGCAGATTTTAAGTATACAATACAGTATTATAACTGTAGCCACCATGCATAGATCCCCAGAGGTTATTCATCTTACGGTGGAAAGCTTGTACCTCTAACCAACAGTTCCTTGTTTCCTCCACATCCCACTTCCCAGCTCCTGGTAATGATCACTCCACTCTGCTTCTGTGAGTTCAACATTATTTAATTATTTATTTGAGACAGAGTCTCTCTCTGTTGCCCAGGCTGGAGTGCAGTGGTGCCATCTTGGTTCACTGCAACCACTGCCTCCCGGGTCAAGCGATTCTCCTGCCTCCGCCTCCCAAGTAGCTGGTACTACAGCTGTAAACCACCACACCCGGCCGACTTCGACATTTTTAGATTCCCCATGTAACTGAGAGTGTATGGTATTTGAGCGTTTGCCTTTCTGTGCCTAGCTTATTTCAATTAGCATAATGTCTTCAGTTTCACCCACGTTGTTGCAAAGGGCAGGGTTTCTTTCTTTTTTAATGACTGAATAACATTCCATTGTATATATACACCGCATTTCATTTATCCAGTCATTGACACTTCGGTTGTTTCCATGTCTTGGCTCTCATGAAGAATGCTGCAGTGAACCTAGGAGTGCAGATGTCTCTTCAAGTTACTGATATATATATATCAATTATGGTCTTCCATAATTGCTGTACCAATGTACATGTCCACCCACAGTGTACCAGGGTTTCCTTTCTTCCACATCCTCACCAGCACTTGTCTCCTGTACTTTTGATAACAGCCATTCTAACAGGTGTAAGGTGATATCCTATTGTGGTATTGATTTGCAATTCTGCAATTATTAGTGATGTTGAGCACTGTACCTGTTGGCCATTTTGATGTCTTCTCAGAAAAAATGTCTATAGAGATACTTTACCAATTTTAAAATTAGATTATTTGTGTGGTTTTTGTTTGTTTGTTGCTATTTAGTTGTATAAGTTCCTTACGTACTTTGGATATTAACCCCTTGTCAGATATATCCTTGCAAACATTTTTTTTCCACTCTAGAGGTGGCCTTTTCATTTTGTTGAGTATGTTCTTTGCTGTGCTAAAGGTTTTTGGTTTGATACAGCACCACTTGCACGTCTTTGTTTTTGTCGCTTGTGCTTTTGGTGTCATACCCAAAAAATCATTGACAATGTCAGGGAGCTTTTCCCCTTTGTTTTCTTCTAGGAGTGCTATAGCTTCAGGTCATACAGTTCAGTCTTTAATCCATTTTAAGTTAGTTTTTGTGAGTGGCATAAAATAGGGTTCCAACTTCATTCTTTTACATGTGGGAAACCAGTTTTCCCAGCGCTATTTATTGAAGAGACTATCCTTTCTCCATTGTTCTTGGTGTCCTTGTGAAGTAATAGTTGACTGTACATGCATAAGTTTACTTCTGGGCTGTCTATTCACAAAGACACATTTGTCTATGGGTCTGTTTATATGCCAGTACTACACTGCTTTGACCACTATAGCTTTGTAATATAGTCTGAAATCAGGAAATATGATGTCTCCAGCTTTGTTCTTTTTTTTCAATATCACTTTGGCTATTAGAGATTTTCTGTGGCTTCATACAACCTTTTAGATTTAAAAAAATTCTATGAAAAACATCATTAGGATTTTGATGGATATTGTATTGAGTCTGTAGATTGCTTTGGGTTGTACAAGCACTTTAATAATATCAATTATTTCAATCCATGAACATAAGATATCTTTCCATTTATTTGTGTCTTTTTCAATTTTTTTTTCACCAGTGTTTATAGCTTTCAGTGTATGGGTCTTTCATCTTCTTGGTTAAATTTATTCATAAATATTTAATTGGTTTTTATGCTATTGTAAACGGAATTGTTTTCTTTATTTATTTGTTAGATAGTATATAGTATTAGTATATATAAATGCATATTAGTATATAGAAATGTAACATATTTTATATGTTAATTTTGTATCTTGCAACTTTACTGAGTGAATTTATTAGTTTTAACAGGTTTTTTGTGGAATCTAGGATTTTCTACATATAAGATCATGTCATTGGCAAAGAGAGACAATGTTGCTTCTTTATTTCTGATTTGAATGCTTTTTATTTTGTTTTCTTGCCTGATTTCTCTGGCTAGGACTTCTAATACCATGTTGAATAGAAGTGGTGAGAGTGGGCATTCTTGCCTGCCTGCCTTCCTTCCTTCCTTCCTTCCTTCCTTCCTTCCTCCCTCTCTCTCTCTCTCTTTCTTTCTTTCATTTTTTTTTTTTTGAGATGCAGTCTCACTCTCTCGCTCAGGTTGGAGTGCAGTGGTGTGATCTCAGCTCACTTCAACATCCAACTCCCGGTTTCAAGCAATTCTTGTGCCTCAGCCTCCCAAGTAGCTGGGATTACAGGTGCATGCCACCTTGCCCAGTTAATTTTTGTGTTTTTAGTAGAGACAGGGTTACATCATGTTGGCCAGGTTGGTCTGGAACTCCTGACCTCAACTGATCCTCCTGCTTCGGCCCAAAGTGCTGTTATTACAGGCGTGAGCCATCATGCCTGGCCAGCATCCTTGTCTTATTCCTGATCTTAGATAAAAAGTTTTCAAGTTCTTACCATTGGGTATGATGTAAACTGTTGATTTGCCATATATAGCCTCTATTACGTTACAGTAATTCCTTTTATGATTAATTTGTTGAGATTTGTTAAAATATCTTAAAATGATTGGAAATTGTCTATGTACCCTTGTAGTTCTATCAATTTCTGTTTTGTTCTGAAATAACATTTGGAAGTTTATTTTCTGAGTACAGTAACGCCACCACCATCATTAACAATACAGCAGCAGAAAAATATACCAAAATCAAATAAGCTGTGTATACTTTGTCATCATCAGAGTTTCTGTGATTAAATAAAATTATGGGGACTAAAACTGATGTATTTTTTTAGCCATCACGTTATAGTTGACATCAGTTTGACAAATGCAAAAATGTCCTTCATTGGTATAGAAGAAGCCATCTCGAGAGTTTTACACTTGTGTCCAAGGTCTAACTGCAAGCCTGTTTACGTTCTGTGTATGAGTTCCAGCTAATAATAAATCAATCGTTATTTATTGATCATTTTCTGTTTTTTGAGTTTATTTATTTATTTTATTATACTTTATGTTCTAGAGTACATGTGCACAACATGCAGGTTTGTTACATATGTATACATGTGTCATGTTGGTGTGCTGCACCCATTAATTTATCATTTACATTGGGTATATCTCCTAATGCTATCCCTACCCCCACCCCTCACCCCACAACAGGCCCTGGTGTGTGATGTTCCCCTTCCTGTGTCCTAGTGATCTCATTGTTCAATTCCCACCTATGAGTGAGAACATGCGGTGTTTGGTTTTCTGTTCTTGTGATAGTTTGCTGAGAATGATGGTTTCCAGCTGTATCCGTGTCCCTACAAAGGACACGAACTCATCCTTTTATATGGCTGCATGTATTCCATGGTATATATGTGCCACATTTTCTTAATCCAGTCTATCACTGATGGACATTTGGGTTGGTTCCAAGTCTTTGCTATTGTGAATAGTGCCGCAATAGACATACGTGTGCATGTGTCTTTATAGCAGCGTGAATTATAATCCTCTGGGTATATACCCAGTAATGGGATGGCTGGGTCAAATGGTATTTCTAGTTCTACATCCTTGAAGAATCGCCACGCTATCTTCCACAATGGTTGAACTAGTTTACAGTCCCACCAACAGTGTAAAAGTGTTCCTATTTCTCCACATTCTCTCCAGCACCTGTTGTTTCCTGACTTTTTAATGATCGCCATTCTAACTGGTATGAGATGGTAGCTCATTGTGGTTTTGATTTGCATTTCTTTGATGGCTATTGATGCTGAGCATTTTTTCATGTGTCTGTTGGCTGTATAAATGTCTTCTTTTGAGAAGTGTCTGTTCATATCCTTTGCCCACTTTTTGATGGGGTCGTTTGTTTTTTTCTTGTAAATTTGTTTGAGTTCTTTGTAGGTTCTGGATATTAGCCCTTTGTCAAAGGAGTAGATTGCAAAAATTTTCTCCCATTCTGTAGGTTGTCTGTTCACTCTGATGGTAGTTTCTTTTGCTGTGCAGAAGCACTTTAGTTTAATTAGATCCCATTTGTCAATTTTGGCTTTTGTTGCCATTGCTTTTGGTGTTTTAGACATGAAGTCCTTGCCCATGCCTATGTCCTGAATGGTATTGCCTAGGTTTTCTTCTAGGGTTTTTATGGTTTTAGGTCTAATGTGTAAGTCTCTAATCCATCTTGAATTAACTTTTGAATAAGGAGTAAGGAAGGTATCCAGTTTCAGCTTTCTAGTTATGGCTAGCCAGTTTTCCCAGCACCATTTATTAAATAGATGCAATAAAAAATGATAAAGGGGATATCACCACCAACCCCACACAAATACAAACTACCATCAGAGAATACTATAAACACCTCTATGCAAATAAACTAGAAAACATAGAAACAATGGATAAATTCCTGGACCCATACGCTCTCCCAAGACTAAACCAGGAAGAAGTTGAATCCCTGAATAGACCAATAGCAGGCTCTGAAATTGAGGTAAAAATTAATAGCCTACCAACCAAAAAAAGTCCAGGATCAGATGGATTCACAGCTGAATTCTACCAGAGGTACAAGGAGGAGCTGGTATCATTCCTTCTGAAACTATTCCAATCAATAGAGAAAGAGGGAATCCTCCCTAACTCATTTTATGAGGCCAACATCATCCTGATACCAAAGCCTGGCAGAGACACAACAAAAAAAGATAATTTTAGACTAACACCCCTGATGAACATTGATGCAAAAATCCTCAATAAAATACTGGCAAACTGAATCCAGCAGCACATCAAAAAGCTTATCCACCATGATCAAGTGGGCTTCATCCCTGGGATGCAAGGCTGGTTCAACATATGCAAATCAATAAACATAATCCAGCATATAAACAGAACCAAAGACAAAAACCACATGACTATCTCAATAGATGCAGAAAAGGCCTTTGACAAAATTCAACAGCACTTCATGCTAAAAATTCTCAATAATTTCGGTATTGATGGAATGTATCTCAAAATAATAAGAACTATTTATTACAAACCCACAACCAATATCATACTGAATGGGCAAAAACTGGAAGCATTCCCCTTAAAAACTGGTGCAAGACAGGGATGCCCACTCTCACCACTACTATTCAACATACTGTTGGAAGTTCTGGCCAGGGCAATCAGGCAAGAGAAAGAAATAAAGGGTATTCAGTTAGGAAAAGAAGAAGTCAAATTGTCCCTGTTTGCAGATTACATGATTGTCTATTTAGAAAACCCCATCGTCTCAGCCCAAAATCTCCTCAAGCTGATAAGCAACTTCAGCAAAGTCTCAGGATACAAAAATCAATGTGCAAAAATCACAAGCATTCTTATATACCAATAACAGACCAACAAAGCCAAATCATGAATGAACTCCCATTCACAATAGCTTCAAAGAGAATAAAATGCCTAGGAATCCAACTTAAAAGGGATGTGAAGGACCTCTTCAAGGAGAACTACAAACCACTGCTCAATGAAATAAAAGAGTACACAAACAAATGAAAGAACATTCCATGCTCATGGATAGGAAGAATCAATATCGTGAAAATGGCCATACTGCCCAAGGTAATTTATAGATTCAATGCCATGCCCACTAAGCTACCAATGACTTTCTTCACAGAATTGGAAAAAAACTACTTTAAAGTTCATATGGAACCAAAAAAGAACCCGCAGTGCCAAGATAATCCTAAGTCAAAAGAACAAAGCTAGAGGCATCATGCTACTTGACCTCAAACTATACTACAAGACTACAGTAACCAAAACAGCATGGTACCGGTACCAAAACAGAGATATAGACCAATGGAACAGAACAGACCCCTTAGAAATAATACCATACATCTATAACCATCTGATCTTTGACAAACCTGACAAAAACAGGAAATGGGGAAAGGATTCCCTATTTATTGATCATTTTCTGTGTGTTCAGCACTTATTGGGATACTGGAAAATATGAAGGCTGAAGACTCAATTCTCAAGCAACTTCCAATGTGGTTGCGGATCTAAGTCATGGAATCACACATTCATATGTAGCAAACGAATGATCCAAATCTGTGCTGTTAATATGGATGCCATTAGCCACCTGAGGCTATTGATTAGCTGAAACATAGCTAGTCCAAACTGAGATGTGCTGTAAGTGTAAAATCCACACCAGATTTCAAAAACTTAATATTACAAATGTAAAATATCACATTAATCATTTTATATTGATTACGAAACTTTGCCATGAAGTCAGAGCCACCCACTTTCTCACAACTCTCCTTCTTTGTATGTGCTGTTCCCCAATCCTAGAATATCTTTCCCATCTCTATTTACCTGGTGAGTTCTTTTTCTCCTTTAAAATTACTTTCTGGGGTCACCGTTTCTGGAAAGGCTTCTGCATTGTTTCCTACTCTAAGCAAGTAACTCTTCCACAGCACCCTGTGTTAGCAACTTCACACTCTGTATGATGAAAACCCATTGATTTTTGTCTTCACATTAGCCTGTGGGCTCAATGCCATGTTTATAAGTCTTTGTATCCCCTGAACCTAGCATGAGTCTGGTATATTACAGGTGGCTGATAGACATTTGCTGAATGAAGGAATACTTTGAGGTTCACAATCTGTTTTAAACAAGTGCTGTAAATTAATGGAGTTAGCTCAAGATAGCAGCATTAAGTGACTGAAACTCATGCCTGATGTAAAACAATTCAGATCAAGTATTTAGCGAAGTACATAGCACACAGTACTCAAAAATATTAATTATTATTTTTGATGAAGAAAGAAGTCTGTCTTTTTGTGATGCCATCTTAACACTTCTATTTTTTTTTTTTTTTTACTTGAAAAGGTGGTGGGTTTTTGTTTTTTTGTTTTTGTTTTTTTTGGCTTGAATATTTGTCTAAAACAGAGTGGGATTATCGTAGTAATAAAATATATTATTGTTTCTTTTTTTAAGTTTTAGTTTTGTGGGTACATAGTAGGTTTATATATTTATGGGGTATACAAGATGTTTTGATACAGACGTGCAATGCAGAATAATCACATCATAGAGAATGGGGTATCCATCCCCTCAAGCATTTATCCTTTGTGTTACAAACAATCTAATTATATTCTCTCAGTTATTTTTAAATGCACAAATAAATTATTATTGACTCTGGTCATCTTGCTGTGCTATCAAACAGTAGGTCTTATTCATTCTAACTATATTTTATTTTATTTTATTTTTTTGAGATAGAGTCTCACTCTGTCACTTAGACTGGAGTGCCTTGGCATGATCTCGGCTCACTGCAACTTCCGCCTCCCTGGTTCAAGCAATACTCCTGTCTTAGCCTCCCTGGTAGTGGGGACTACAGGCACATAGCACCTCACCTGGCTAATTTTCATGTTTTTAGGAGAGATGGGGTCTCACCGTGTTGGTCAGACTGGTCTCAAACTCCTTACCTCAGGTGATCCACTCCCCTTGGCCTCCCAAAGTGCTGGGATTCCAGGCATGAGCCACCGTGCCCAGCCTTTAATTTTTTTGTATCCATTAACCATCCCTACCTCCCCACCTTCCCAGCCTCTGGTAATCATCATTCTACTCTCCATCTCCATAAGTTCAATTTATTATTATTTCTTTCCTCTTCTCCCCAGATATATTAAAGGTACTCATCCTTGTTCACAGCCTATGCGAAACATCTCCTCAAATCTCTCTGGTCACCCTGGTCCTCAGCTGGCTCTGCCTCTTGGATTTCTGTAGCACGTTTGGCCAATGTCATTGCTTGGCACTTAGCATGTACTACCTTTGGCTCTAGTAATCGTCACATCATGATTATTGATGTGACTGTCTTACATTTTAGATAAAAGGCTCTCTATGAGTCATAATGACATCTTTCACACTCGTGTATCCTCAGTGACATAGCAGTTTGCACACAGGAAATTCAGTAAATATTTGTTGATTGATTAATTGTCCAGGCTGGAGAATAAACTGTAGTCCTATGAAGTCTAACCATTTAATTGATTCCTAATAAGTAGGTGTATGTGTGTGTGTGTGTGTGTGTGTGTGTATATGCCATTAGCCACCTGAGGCTATTGATTAGTTGAAATATAGCTAGTCCAAACTGAGATGTGCTGTAAGTGTAAACTCCACACCAGATTTCAAAAACTTAATATTAGAAATGTAAGTTCATATGGAGACTTAGGATTGTCTTGGCAATGCGGGCTCTTTTTTGGTTCCATATGAACTTTTATATATATATATAAGCTAATGCGTTTATATTCTCACTTTAGTGGCTTGATCAATTTACATGTACTTAATTGGAACATATTATGTAAGCTATATATGAATATAAATATGGAAGTTTGCAAGCAATATCTTCTCTAAATTGTTCTCTTATATCCATACCCAATTAATGCACAATGATCATTCTGGATTAAAATGGAGACTTTATTTTTTAAAGTAAACATGTCCTTAACAACAGTCTACAGTTGGCCAAATTAGAATATGTTACACTCTACACTTGTGTCTTTGCTGAGCACATGGCCTGTGTTTGAAGATGATACCAATGGGGTGAGTCTTTTATGCAGGTGAGACTGAAAAGCCTTTTACAGTTCCCAGCTGTTGCTTTCGTTCTATGCCCAAGTGAGGACTTTCCTTTGGTTTGCGGTTATAACCAAAGAGCGTGGAGACTGTTTGTGGTGCTTTGCCTTATGGACTGCATGCTGCCTGAGCTCTAAATAGCCATCCCATCTCCAATTGCTGCTTGCGAGCCTGGCCAGTCGCTTGCTTCTATTGTTTCTTAATATTCTACAGCTCAGCCCTATGGCTTGCAGTCAGGAGGCGGTGTCCTTAGACCCCTCTCCTTAAAGCTATTTAGATGGAGTAGCATTTAGTGACTGCCTACGCCATGCCAGATAATTTTATAAAATATCATTTCACGACTTCCCCATTTTGCAGATAAGAAAATTAAGGCTCAAAGGGTCTAAATAGCTAAGATAGAAAATAAAGGAGCCAGGATCCCCTGCAGACTCAGCGACTCCCACATACTGCGTTTTTCCTGCTGACCAACACTGACTTGCACTGTACTGGCGTTTCCACCTCCGTTTTATATGAAGGAAACAGTAAAGAAACACAGAATTCATTTTATACACCTGGCTTTTATTTGATGGCATCTATTCAGTGACCAAGTCCAAAATCCAACTTCATGACAGTCTTTCTCCAGCTCCTTCCAGCCCTGGGCTGACAACTTCATCTTAGGCTCTTGTGACTGCTAACCTGAACCATGGCAAAAGCCCCAATCCATCTTCTCTGACACCTGTGGGATCCTCTCACACCAAATCCTGTTTTTGTTTGTTTGGTTGGTTGGTTGGTTGGTTTTGTTTTTCTGAGATGGAGTCTCCCTCTGTCGCCCAGGCTGGAGTCCAGTGGCACCATATTGGCTCACTGCAACCTCAGCTCAAGTGATTCTTATGTCTCAGCCTACTGAATAGCTGGGATTACAGGTTCTCACCACCATGCCCGGCTAGTTTTTGTATTTTTAGTAGAGATAGGGTTTTGCCATGTTGGCCAGGCTGGTCTTGAAATCCTGACCTCAAGTAATCCACCTGCCTCAGCCTCCCAAAGTGCTGGGATTATAGGTGTGAGCCACCGGGCCTGGCCCCAAGTCAAGTTTTTTAATGGCTCTCCAATGACTGCTGGAAGAAGCCTAGATTTCTTAGGCAAGCTCACCAAGCCCTTTACAATCTCTTTAGTTTTATCCCTGCTGTGGCCTCTTTCATACCCGAATTACCACCCACCGGGGCCCACTGTGCAACTGCAAATCTCTGGGTCTTCCTCTACCCTTCCCCTCCACGCGGTGACTCCTAGGTAACCCACAGGATCCATCTCAAGTGTCACCACTTTGTTCTAAAAACTTTTACTAGAATTCGGGGGTACACATGCAGGTTTGTTATTTAGGTCAACTTGTGTTATGGGAATTTGTTGTGCGGATTATCTTGTTACCCAGGTATTAAGCCTAGTACTCAATAGTTATTCCTGATCCTCTGCCTCCTCCTGCCCTCCACCCTCTGATAGGCCCCAGTGTCCATATGTTCTCATCATTTAGCTCCCATTTATAAGTGAGAACATGTGGTACTTGATCCAGCTCCATACATGAGCTCATTCTTTTTTAAACTTTCGTAGTATTTCTTGGTGTATACGTACGTACCACATTTTCTTTATCCAGTCCAATGATAGGCATTTAGATTGATTTTACGTGTTTCTATTGTGAATAGTGCTGCAACGAAGATACAGGTGCATGTGTCTTTTTGATGAAATGATTTATATCTAGTCTTCTAATAGCCCTGTGAGAATTAATTGCTCCTTCCTTTATGACTCTACTCTGTCATGTTTAGAATTCTATCATAGTACCTGTGATATTTAGGTACACTTTCTTTATTTACTCTGTTTGTGTAAATATCAGAGTCTCTCTTCTCTTTCTTGGGCTTCAAGCTCCTTAAGCACATAAATGATGTACATGTCTTCATGTAGTCAGTGCCTAGTGGAATACCTGCACTTTAGCTTTTAATAAATGCTTGCTGGAATATTTAATGAACTTTCTCAAAAGACTTTACAAGACAGAAAACAATTCTTCATATCCCAGAGAAAATGCTTTTTGGTGAGATAAAATAAGGCAAAGTCAAAGAAAAAAACAGCATTATTGCATATTTGATGTTTTAAAATTTAGTGTTTTTAATTTATTGTGAGGTGAAAGCAGAGAAGGTAGAAAGAAATGTAGGTTGGATGAAGCTTAATTGAGGGGTGATGGGAAGCTCAGGATGATTGAGTTTTCAAGGAAGGGGGAAGAAAAATTTGAAGATGAAGAGAAGAATATATGATTTGTCAACCATGATTGATTCTACACAAGAACCATATCATAAAAAGCAGTTACTTTTTTATTAATAATTTTGATCATTTCTACTGTACAGCAAGAAGATACAAAGCTGTCAGTGTTAGGCTTGACAAGTCCCAGGGAGTGGGCTGGGAAGACTGAGTGGGGAAGAAAGAAAGAGAGTACAGGAAGGATATGGAATTAGTGAAATCATTTGAAAATTGATTTTAGAATGTCCTAGAACATAAGGATTATCCCCAATTTTTTTTTTCTCTCTTTCTAGGTAGGTTTTTAAAAAGCAAGAATAAAAGTAGATCTTTCAACAACACTTTTGATCCTCTTTTTTTCTGATATAATCCATATTTTAATTTACTATTTACTTCGTAGGAAATCCAGTAACATTTCTACTGCTTTCTAGACTTTCATCTGCTGCATTTGGCTTTCATGAAATATTCTGCAAATTCACTACAATTAACTTAATTAATTGTATTTCATGACTTTGGGTCAGAATGCCAGAATTGCTGTGCCAATTTCATTGTACTCGCAGAAACCTCAAGAGTATATTTCAGATATTGGCTTTCAGACCTTTCTTTCTGAATACGTTGCTATTTACTTACTATGTGCCAAAGCCACCATGTCAATGTAATTGAAAACAAGCAAGAAGGAGACTGGATGGCTCAGATGAATGGAAATGTGATACAGACCCTTCCAGCCACAACCCACTGGCTGGGATCCAGCCGAGGCTGATGGGGACTAAAAGTAATTACCATCTGATGGCTGGACAATGGTCTGTGTGAAATGAGCTGGTTATCTCAAGTCTAGTTCCTCATGGACAGGTGTTCATATTGCAGTTTCCACCTTCAGTGACAGGAGCCCAGGAACTAAATGAGTCAGAGAGGCCCAAACTACCTTTTCTCTTATTTGAGATTGATGCCCATTTGTGATACAAGGAAACTCAGGCTCCCGCCTTACACTTAAAAATAGATAAGCAGAGAATGCAAATGTGAATGTCCAACCAAGCTCATCATTTTTGTTCCATGGGTGTAGAAATTATACAGGAAACAAAAACAAATGGTAGGGTTTTTTTATCATATTTTTTTTTTTTTTTTTTTTTGCTTGCTATTTAATTAAAATGTTTTCTGTATTACCAAAGGAAAAAGGCAATGTTGGGAAAATGAGAATAAATGACTGGTTTTGAGCACTTTACTAATTTCCCCTGAATCTTTAAAATTCCAATCTTGCCTTAAACACCACTGAAGAATAATAATGGGATCTGACTCCCCACATCTGTTATAAAAATCATAGGAAACAAGCAAATTCAGTATCAATATTATTATCCATTCTGCCAAAGCTGAAGATTATTTCCCTCCTTCATTTAGCAAAAGATTTTCCAAACTTTATAAATATTGTTATGTCTCTCGAATGCATTACCTCACAGGTCTCTTCTGAAAGATATCCAAATTCTGCATTAAGGCACTTGTGGGGAAAGTAGAGAAAATAAATGGTTTACTTTAAATGGGATTTGGAAAGGGTATGATTACGGTCTGAAATGTATCGCACTGACATAGTAAAACTGAACTTCCTAATGGATTGTTAAATTTTGAGTAAGCATTAAATCCATTTATTGAACTCCTTTCTGTATGTCTAAAAGTTACAATAAATACATATTTTTTTCCCTGATGGACTTTCTGCAGTGAAGGACGTCATACATTAGTCGTACAGGCTGTGCTTGAAGAATGTTGAGCGCCCATAGCTGGATACTAAACCCGAGTGTTAGGAGAGAGTCAAAATATTTTTCTGATTGAACAAACAAGTTTGTGAATAGAGAGAGATTTGCCTAGCACCATAAAGAAGAATTGTTAAAACACACGGGCAAAATGTCCTTCAATAGCTTTACAAATGGATGCTGCCTCTTCGCACCGCGTTTTTATGTGATCAGGTAACCAGAGCTGAACGGTGTCCAGAAACACATTAGATCTTGCTCTTGCACTTTGGTGGTGCCAGGCAGACAGATATACAGAAGAACACACAATGGCAAAATTCAAACATGAATAGAGAGCTGGATTTTCATTGTTTGTTCACAATACCTCTTGGGTGAAAGGAAGGAAGTAGGCTGTATTGCCTAATAACTCGAAATGCCCCAGAGAAAGAAAAACAGACAGATTCCCATTTTGGTGGTGCAGTAGTTTGTGTGGCCAGCAGTTTCTGGTGATAAGTTTGTCAAGGGCTATTTTGCAGATCCTGTTCAAAGTCTGAAGCCATAAACCATCCACGTAGTCAGTGAATCTGTCTAGCTGTGAGGTATCCAAGGGTATAATTTACAATCTCTGCCAAGGAGACGTCTACATGGGAAAATTTGTTAATTGGCAGCATATGAAAAAGTCCAAGGATGGAAGAATAGTGACAAGCCATTGTTTCTCTGCTTGATGAGTTAAATAGGAAAATACATTTTTGATCTTATAAAAGTTACGTTTGTGCTCTTGGCACAAATTCTGATAGGGATAAATTTACATTTTGGCATTTGGTCCATAAAAGCAATAAAACCAGAGCTTTAAGATAAAGAAGAGTAGAAGTCATGTAGCCTAAAAGCATGCAGACATGCAGATAAAGGCTAACTGATGCTAAGAACTTTAACTGCTGCCTCAGAAGGCTTCGTCCTGGACTGGATGACAGACTGAGCAAAGACCATGTATAAAGATCTTTCAGTAACTGCGGCAACTTTATTATTTTCCAGTATTATATTATAGTCAGTTGTATTTATATCTAAATAGCAAAGTTAATTAGTGCTCAAAGGATAACCCCAATCCTAATTTTTATAGTTTGGATTTTCCCTTTCTTCTCCCTCCACAATGGCTTTGTGTGACAGAGAGGCTAAGCTACTTTCATCATCTTTTCAGAGGTTTTATTGCTTTAGAGGGTGAGCTAATATGTGCAGTCTAAACAGGGGTACTGATGTTTCTTTGACCCGTAATTGAAATTAATCATCTAAAAATGAATTGCATGCTAATACTGTCTTTATATTCAATGAAGTACATGGTTTTTGGGAAAATGATACCTGCTGAATAATGTGCTAGGTGATTAATACACATATATTAAGATATGTAGTATATACAAACATAAACCACATACAGAACTTTCTAGAATCCTTTTTCAATTTTTAAATATTAACCTCTTAAGAGAAATGAAAGAAAAATAAGAGAAACTGTTAGTATCTTTAGATTTCTACCATGCAGCAGCACTTTCTAGGAATGACCTCTGAATTATTTTCTTGCAACCAATAGAGGTTTTATTTTGTTAACTGTATGTATTTCCTTCACCATAAAATCAGAAATAAGAGCAATAGCTTGCGTACTGTTTGTAAGGAGTTGTTTTAAAAATCATTAGTTTGCAGACTTTGTATCCTAATTATATCTTAAGCAACTAATTTTTTTACACGTTCAAGGGCTCTATGGAGATAGATCATTTATATCAATGTTTTGAACTATGTATACACCTAAAACACCAATGTAAAGATGACCGCTGACACACAAGCAAGCAGAATGCGTGTTGTGTGTGTGTGTGTGTGTGTGTGTGTGTGTACACATAGGATATTGATTTGTTGGGTGCTAAAAGAAACATCATTAATTTGATGGTAGACCCCAGAAAAATGGATTGACTCTACTGTTTCACCTACTAAAAGAAATCTGTTTGATTTGCTCACTTTCTTCCATCGTTTCTATCCTCCTTAAAAATTCTGCTTAAAAAAAAAAAAAAAAGAAAGAAAGAAAAACAGCCTTAAGTGATACTTTGAACAGGAAAAATGAGTGATTCAGTGCCCTGATCATTCTCAGGCAGAAGTCAAATTGAGCTCTTCTGAGGAAAGACATTGTATTATTTTCAAAATGAGTAGGAGTCTTGAATTCTTCTTTAAATTAGCTGTCTTTTAGATATGCCCTCAAAAATACCTTACTTTCCACACACACACACACACACACACACCATATTTCCAGTTTGAAATTGATTTCTTCAACTTACGAACATTTATAAAAATTGTAAGATATTCTGGAATGAAAAAAACTGAGTAATCACTGTTTCTCCATCTTGCACAAGTGCTAGAATGTAAGCGCTAACTTCAGTCCTTCTCTGCAAACTTTGGGCATTCCACCCTCGGAAGCAGGCCTAAAACTTTCATGTAGTTGAGGAGGATGCATCACCCTGATCGTATCTTATGGCTTTTGGAAGAACCACCAAATTGATTCAAAATAGATAAAATGAGTCAAAGAGATTCACACACCATCTGAGAAAATCATTGAAGTATGCTGACATTTCAAAACCTTCCAACTCAGAATGGAAAAACCTCTAATAGTGTATGTCTTACTAAAGTGACATCCATGACCATATAAATGTCCCTAGGCATGGCTCTTCCATGAAATTATAACAATTTTTCAATGTAATCAAGAAGGGAAGCATAGAGTGTTCAGTGAAAAACACTGACCCTTGCGTAACCTCATAAAAATAGAGGTCTATTTCTAGTTGGAAACAGAAGTTATTGTGGTATAGTTTCCATATATTTTTTTTAAAAAAATCCTATCTTTTAAGGTTTTGCCTGTGAACTAACTTCCACAAAGTTGGAAGTTAGTTCTCTGACCCACTTGGCGACCTTCATTCACTTTCCCCTTGACCCCCGCTGCTCCTAGAGTAGGAGGAGCAGGTTTGCTTAACACATAGGATCAGGTGTGAAGACTCTGAGGAGTTCTTGGTGGATGACATGGGGTGTGTTTTGCAGGGGAGAGAGCAGTGTGGCTCCTAAGACCAGTCAGGAAAGGGATGGGGTACGGGCATCAAGTGTTCCTGAAGGGCGATTCGTTTCAGGTACATAGAATAGCGTGTGCCCGTGATGGTCTTAACTGTGGAGAAGCTGGGAGTATGGCTTCAAGCCATTCAGTTTCTGAATCGTTCTTGGGCGTAGACTGCCACAAAATGCACTGCCAAGAAACTGGTGCTTCCAGGAGGTACCAGCAGGCTACCCTGGTACCAGCAGGCTACCCTCCCTCCAGGTACCGCAAACAATGTGTAGCCCGCTTTCTTAGAAGTCTGATTTAATTGCTATTGCGATTCTGTCTTAAATTTGCCTTGTGATTGGTTCACCTGTGCCCACCCTCGCCATTCTCTCTTGTCCCCTCCGTGTTTCACGTTCCCCTCCCCACCCCCCTTTAGAGGAAACCCACGGAGGATAAGAATCTAGCCTGGTGTTCATAAGCTCTTTTTCTATTGGTGCCAATCTTGAAAAACGAGAACTAGAAACGGCTAGATGAGAACCCAGTGCTCTAGTGAGGAGAGACGTGGGAGCCGGGAGGGGAGGGAAGCCAGATGAAAGTCATACTACTCAGATGTCTCCCATTTTTCCATATTCAGGAGGGAGCTTTTCAGGCAGAGTAGAAAAGGGGCGATATTGTGATTAGGAAAAAAACCAACAGACAATACCTTCTCATTGAAAGCAGCTTTGTTGTTAGGTGTAATTTAAAAAGCAATCAAACAAATAAATTTACAATGGAATTTCCCCACCTGTTAAGTTGTGTGGATAGATACAGGGGATGGAAACAGGCCAGTAGGCTGGAGTGAGTAGCACTGCATGACAATTAGTGGCTGTGATAGTGTTAAATGAAAATATAACAGAGGCCACCAAAAATGGTAGAAAATGCCATCACTTACTTCATCAAAAGTTGCATAATAAATAAATGAAATGAGATGTGATTAAAGGCAATACCACCAGAGGCTATCTCTCAGATGCTGCATCTTGTAAAAGACACAGTCATCCTGTAAAAGTTGTAATGTTTATCATTATCATGATTATTTTTTTTTTTTTTTTTTTTTTGAGGCAGAGTCTTGTACTGTCACCTAGGCTGGAGTGTAGTGGCGCGATCTCGGCTCACTGCAAGCTCCACCTCCCAGGTTCACACCATTCTCCTGTCTCAGCCTCAGGAGTAGCTGGGACTATAGGCGCCCGCCACCATGCCCAGCTAATTTTTTTGTATTTTTAGTAGAGACGGGGTTTCACCATGTTAGCCAGGATGGTCTTGATCTCCTGACCTTGTGATCTGCCCACCTCGGCCTCCCAAAGTGCTGGCATTACAGGTGTGAGCCACCGCACCCAGCTATCATGATTTATTATAAAGCAATATATAGCTCTGCTTGTATGATCTGATGTCTGGCCACTGCAAACTTGTTTACAAACCGAGAGGCCCAGGTCCATGCCTACTAACTAGCAGTCTTTGCAAAGGCAGTCTTTTGGGTTTGCTGTATTGTTTTCTTTCTTTTTCTTTTTGTTTTTTTTTTTTTTTTTGGAGGTGGAGTCTCCCCCTGTCACCCAGGCTGGATGCAGCAGTGTAATTATAGCTCACTACAGTCTCGACCTCCTGGGCTCAAACCATCCTCCCACCTCAGCCTTAAAAGTGGCTGGGACCACAGGCATGGGCCACCATGCTTGGCTAATTTCGTTATTTTTTTTGTAGAGATGGGATCTTCCCATATTGTCCAGGCTGTTCCTGAGCTCCTGGGCTCAAGTGATTCTCCAGCTTTGGCCTCCCAAAGTGCTGGTATTACAGGAGTGAGCCGCTGAGTCTGTCTGTGTTTGCCATGTTCTTAATGGTTCTATTTCAATTGATATGAAAGGCAGTAAAGGCAGGTGCCCACACAACTGAGAGAATGTATTCAAAACCCAGTTAGGCACTGCTGTAGGAGCTGTTGGCTACTCTGGTGTAATTTTCTCATTATGAATCTGTGTCATTTTCCAGAAGGGTGTTAGACTAAGAAAGATGGAACCAACAATGCTCAACTTTCACTGTGTTTGGTCTGAGAAAATCCAACTGTTTTGATGTCCTCATTAAGCCCTCTGGAAAACTCAAAAGTTTACCAATATGACAACTTCCGGGAAAAAAAAAAAAAAAACACAACAACAAAAAGGCTAGTTAAAAAATTTGTTTTTGATGTGGACCTTTTGTGATAAATCCATTTAATAGCATTTAAGATTTTAATTTTTAAGATGCTTTTCTCTTACTTTGATCAAATTGTGCAAAGCAGCATTATTATATTTCTGACGGCAACTAGTACTTGGGATGATTCTGCCTGTTCACATGTAAGGTGATTCAAAGTCTTTTTCTTCTTATTTGTGCATTCGGCTTCTCTGTTTGCTGCTGTTGCATCCTAGCAGTCCTCACATTAAAAAAAAATTCATTCCTTATCTTACAGCGGTAAGGAGATACATATTGCAATTGACTTCATAGGCCAATGCAGGTACTAAACGGCTTCTAAGCAAAAGGAGAACTTGCCTACAAATTTTGGAAGGCTACCTGAAGCACAGTTCCAAGCAACAGGCAGGAGAATACTGTGCTGTCATCTCAGGGCAATTCTGCATTGTGTTTGTGTTGAGATGGCCGATTGGGCTCTTATGCTTGACTCCCCATTTTGGAGGACATTTATCTGCCAGAAGATTAGGATAATGTCTACAAAAGACACAGGCTTCGTATGGCTAAGCATATTCACAAGCAACACATAAAATTGAACAATGCATTCTTTTAGTGAACAGGTATCTTTCTACGTTGTGTTAAGCAATCATTTGTTCTGTTATTGTTTCATCAGAGCAATTACTTCCTACGGCAACTCGTACTATAAGGCATCTCGAACAGGACTGTGCATCAGCTTTATTTAAGGAATACACGAGTAAGCACAATGCGGGAATAACATGGAAAAAGACTGAGAATGGAATGTAAAATACAAAAGGATAGGAAGCCATACATCATCACACAAAGTCACATTATGACGTGGTGGCCTTAGCAGGGACTCCTACAGTGCTACAAGCTGCAGCCAAAAATACCGCAAGAGCTTGAACTTAGAAACTGACTGTAAAGTTGCCTTGAATGGCCCCAGACACTTTGGCCTTTGTTTATATAAGTCTTTGTTTTCCTCTGACAGTACCAGGAACCTAACATTTTCCTACCGGCGTATATTTCTGTATTCATTGTATTTGCAATGCCACATTACGCTGACTGGTTGACAGGTTGGCTGTGTGAATGAAAGATTCTTTATTGACGATCTTCCTTGTCTTTTTTCTCTGCCTATTAAGTTGAATTAAATTCTATTTTTTCTGGCCAACCCTGTCCAACCTCCCTCTAGGAAGCAGCAGAGAACTGAACTTGGTCTAGGCAACCAGACTGAATTTGTGGTGAATCAGGAATCTTCCTTTAGAACCAGATTGCAATGGTTTGGCTTGAGACAGAGTTCATTGCTACCAATTCCAGCTCTTTTGCAAGCTTGCTGTGTGACTTTTGGGTAAGTCATAACCTTTCTGTTTTTAGTTTCTTGAAAAGTGGAGATAAAGCTGCAGGGCTTTTCATCCATTTACCTCAGAGGAGTTTTGTGAAGGTTGGTTAATTAATTGTCGAGATGTCTGTGCATGGGGTGTGTTAAGGAAATGTCAAAAAATGGGACAAACCAGGCAAGGGAGGAAGCAGGAGTGATTATGGAATAATTGCTACTTTTTCAACATCTTCAAATTTCTAGGGCAGTTGTCAGGTGAAGTTCCCAAATTTGACCCCTCTAAAAATTTAGACCTCAGGTTGTCTATTTTTGGATTTGCTTCGTTCTGTAGGATTCTTTGAAGAGTCTCCTGGTTCAGTAATTGTCTTTGAACTAAGAAAGTACAGAAAACTTTGGAAGGACTTTTTGGGCAAATAGGAGCTTCATTTTTGCCATATCTTCAAGGATATATTCTATCAATATTCATGCAAAGGCTGAAACTGTTTTCTTTGGGATTCTGATCGCCTCTGGCCAGGCTAGCAAAGATCGGCAGGCTTGTGGAATTCGGACAATAAAACCTACCACTTCTTGAGCAGTGAATATACTCTGTCTGGGAACTTCACTTATGAAGATGGTGAATGGTGGTTTCTGGTCTCTGACTCCTCTCTCACTGTATTTCCTTGCTGATCAATTTATATCTCTCCGAGAGAGAAGTCATAGCTAGAAACGAGTGGGATCACGGACTTAGGAGGCGTTAACTGGCTCTTAGGGAATCAAACCTGTGAACAGTTCTGACCATATTAGTCTTAGGTTGTGAGCAACTGTACCTGACAATGGACCTGTGAAACATAATTAAGCATTGATATAAATGCCTAAAATGTCATTCGAACTTGATGATTCCTGAAACTCATTATTAGAAGAGAGCAGGGAGTTTCCTGTATGTTTTTGTTTTGAGCACCTAAATATTCACTGAACTGGAGACATACTGGAAGGAGGGAGGAGAGTAGGATAATAGAACTGCTAGAGCAACTGCTTTGATTTTTAGACAGGTTTGATGGAATTAGGAAAAAAAAGAGAAGAAAAAAATGGTTGTGTGTGTGTGTGTGTTGGTGGGGGCATGTCCTCTTTGCTTATTTATTTTGCTTACATTTGGACAAATTGGAGGAAAGCGTGGAGCAGAAATCTGTCTTCTTTCTAATGTGTAAAAAAATCAAGGACCTCGTGTGGTTCATGGTCGCTACACTGCTCAATGGCCTGAGAGCTGGGTTGGAGGGATCATTTCGTTCGATGGCCTGGGAGATGGAGATTTTAGGCGGCTTCATGCCCACAGTGGGCTAATGGCTTAGCTGTAAATAGAAACTGACTTCTCTTGATACCCAGATTTCCATTTACTAAAAGTGAAAATAGACCAGGCACGGTGGCTCACACCTGTAATCCCAGCACTTTGGGAGGCTGAGGCGGGCAGATCACGAGGTCAGGAGACTGAGACCATCCTGGCCAACATGCTGAAACCCCGTTTCTACTAAAAATACAAAAATTAGCTGGGTATGTTGGTGCGCACCTGTAATCCCAGCGACTCGGGAGGCTGAGGCAGGAGAATCGCTTGAACCCTGGAGGTGGAGTTGCAGTGACCCGAGATCGCTCCACTGCATTCCAGCCTGGCAACAGAGCAATTCCATCTCAAAACAAACAAACAACAACAACACAAAAGTGAAAATGATTTTCTTTACCAAATAGTTGGGGAGAGTAAAGGCAGTTTGTACAAAACGCAGCCTGGTAGATAAACACTGCACATGATCATGTAAGAGTGGCTGATGGACTAGTATTGAATAGTTATGAAACTTAAAAGTTAGTGTATTTTTGGATACATGGGGAGCAAAAATAACCCAGAGCAATGTTTTCTTCCTTCAACAAATATCGAGGACCTCTTCGTGGCATTTAGAAAGCCTTGCTTCCAGACTTGGCAGTGTGGGCGGAAGGCATCTAGAACTCAACGCTAAAACAAAAATAACAACAACACACACACACACACACACACACCATGCTGAGACGCACTTCTTCAAGTCACACACATGTTGTGGAAAATGACTGCGGGGGCAGTGAGCTGCGATTGTTGATGTGGGAGTTAGAGCCGCCTGGATCGTGAGGTCCCAGGCAAGAAAGTGGAGGTAACTCAGCGAGAAAGCCACACAGCCTCATCTATTTATAGGTCCTGGTGGTGAAAAAGTAAAACCAGAGTGCAGCTTCTTGTACCTGCTGCTCCCAACTGAAGCTCGCGAAAAACGGATAAGACCTCCTTTTGGTCGCCTTTGTAGTTTTAACCGACGCACATAAAAAAGTGATGACTTAGCGGCAACCCCCCTTCCCGACCCCCTCGAACAGGTGAGGGAGTCAGACAGGCAGCCCTCCGTCCAACGTTCAATCTTCTCCTCCTTGGTCCAGAAATGCATCTGTGCAATCCTTGGTCATGTGAAATGCACTGGATTTTTTTTTCTTCTTCTTAAAGAAACTTCGTGGTACTCCTTTTCTTAGGGGGAATTTGTTATTTACAATCAAGAACTTTCAAATTAATCCCAAATTTATACCAAAGTACTGTGTAAAGCATTTATATTTCAGGTCTTTTTATCCCTTTTTCCCTCCTCTGGATTATGTGCAAAGTACACACACACACACACACACACACACACACACACACACACACACGGTTGCAAAGTCTTCACCCAAAGACCACAAACAAAACAAAGCTAGTACCAGGGCAGAATTGTGCCTTGTACACAAGGTCTAATTGTTTAGCAGAGGATGCAGCCAGCCCGTTTCTGAGCTCTGCGTGCTTCCTAGCCTCCCTGAATCCCGGGATCTGGACTTGTAAATGTTGCTGGAGAATTCTCTTATGAGAATCACAGGCACTAAGCTGTGTGTTCTTCAGGATGTCTGCAGTGACAGCTTATCATGAACTGTCAGGAACTGTTGACAAGGGCTTACGATGATCTTTGTAAAAAGAAAAATCTCATAAGAGTCAGGACCCTGGGCGGCAGCGGCAGAGGGAGGTGCTGGGGGCGGTGGCATCGCGCCCACACCGCGTGGTCCCCGCGCGCGGCCTGGCTGGCAGCACCCCAGGCAGCGCGCACGGTAAGCAGGAAGCTGCGGCCGAGCTGAGTCGCTCAAAAGCTACTGGAGCTAATAGATTGTGGTCATGAGGAGAGCGGCAGCGTCTCGGTAGTGATGGGAACACTCAAAAGCATCGTCAAAACAGTTGCAGAAACATGCTGAGCTCTGCACTCCTCAGCCCGTGCCTGCTGCAGCGGCTTGGAGTTTGCTGGTAGCCACTGCAGCCCCGGCCCCGCGCATCCATCCTGGGGGTGCGATGAGCAAGAGAAATGGGGTGCAAAATGTTGTATCCGCGGAGCTGCTTGCAAAATGGCATTTCTGAAGCCCCTCGTCCGTTCTCTGGTGGTTGGGCAATGCTTGTTTCTCTTCCTGCTGCACCCACCCCCATCTCCACTAGAATTTTTTTCCTTCCTTCCTTCCTTGTTTCTTTCTTTCCTTCTTTCCTTCCTTCCCTTCCTTTCCTTCCTTTCCTTCCCTTCCTTCCCTTCCTTCCCTCCCTTC
>NC_045442.1:123068897-123129042 GCF_002776525.5 Piliocolobus tephrosceles | reverse complement strand
CCTTTCCTTCCTTTCCTTCCCTTCCTTCCCTTCCTTCCCTCCCTTCTCCTTTCCTTTCTTTCTCTCTTCTTTCTTTCTTTCTTTCTTTCTTTCTTTCTTTCTTTCTTTCTTTCTTTCTTTCTTTCTTTCTTCTTTCTTTCTTTCTTTTTCTTTCTTTTTCTTTCCTTTCTCTTCTTTTTCTCTTTCTTTCCCCTTCCCTCCCCTCCCCTCCCCTCCACTCCCCTTCCCTTCCCTTCCCTTTTTCTTTTCTTTTCTTTTCTTTTCTGTGATGTAAAGGCATAGGGTAATAACTTCAGGTTTCTGAAACATTGAAGTATAACGTCCACTAGGGACATGGCCCCTTCCCGGTGATGGTGTGGCAGGTGCCAGTGAGAATTAGGATGGCACAGGGGAAGGGGCAGGAGTTGATTTACCGCTGCAGGATCAGCATTTCTGATTTTTCTCCAGAGTCCAGCCGAGAATTAGGGAGACCAGAACCCCTGTTACCTATCGGTTCTGAGGTACTCCTCAGTGCCCTTGGGGGTTGGCTAAGCCCTTCTTAGTATGACACTTCTTTTACATCTTTTATTATTTTTATTATTTATTATTTTATCTTTTAATTGTGAAAATAACACGTTTTATCATTTAACCCATTTTAAGTGAATGGCTCAGCGGCATTAGGTGTATTCACATTGCACAGGGATCTCTTTTTAAATATTAGGTTAATGCAAAAGTAACTGTAGTTTTTGCCATTAAAAGTTAACAAAAAGTGTTTGGGTTTTTTTTTTTTTTTTTGAAAGCCCAGATTTGCACTAGCAAATAACCATTATGTAGAATACACATCATTCTGGTGTATATTTTTCTAAGCTTTGTTCTGTGCTTCTTACCAGCACCCCTTCCCCAAATTGGGATCATTTAGCTTTGCAAACTGTTTTCCCCTCCTTCTCCTCCCTTAGATTTTGAACTTGCCCCCAATTTGGGGTCTCAATGAAGCCACATCATGTACCTTGTGAACACGATGGCTGGGGAATACTCCTTTCTGTCAATATCTTGTCACTTTCAGACCCTGGCCATTTGTTGAGTCAACAACTTCAGTGTGCCCTGCTCTTGCAGATCAGGGAAGGAAACAATAAGAAGAAGAATAAGAATGATAATTCCAATCCTTGACTATACTATGAATCACGTTAGAGCTCAGACAAGCAGTAGAACTTCTCCCCTCCATTCTCATTCTCACCTTGATCACAGCCCTGAAGATTCTCCAGCAGAAATAAAGAAGTAATTTTTCCTCCTGATTATAGCTCTGCTATTCAGTAAGGGAGGGTCTGTTTCCACCCTCATCCCCTGGGTACAGAGGAATACAGAAAGTAAAGTAGGGAGATTTTAAACCTTTTTTGAAAAGAGAAAAAAGACACCCAGCAAGGTGTATGAAGGTGTATGAATGTGAATTCTTTCATAAAATTTTTTTGTTTTTTTTAAAGAAAGTCTCACTGTTTCACCCAGGCTGGAGTGTAGTGGCACAATCTCGCCTCACTGCAACCTCCACCTCCCGGGCTGAAGTGATTTTCCCACTTCAGCCTCTGGAGTAGCTGGAACTACAGGCACCTGCCACGACACCCGGCTAATTTTTGCATTTTTAGTAGAGATGAGTTTTCGCCATGTTGGCCAGGCTGCTCTTGAACTCCTAACCTCAAGTGATCCACCCACCTTGGCCTCCCAAAGTGCTGGGATTACAGATGTAAGCCACTGCACCTGGCCTGAGATTTTAAAATATAGTTAAAATTACTCGAGTCTTTGAAACTCAAGAAGGCCTTAGGGACCCTTGAGTCCAAACTGCTTCAATTTATAAAAAATGGTTGCTGAGGCCCTGAGAGGCCACAGAAGGTCGAGAAGGACAGAGTCGAGTTCACTTCTACTGCAAGGGAATCTTCTTGCTTTCCAAATTCTTTCTGTTAATGAGTGTTCATTGAGCGTTTACTACATGGTGTCAGCCATTCTATGGTTCTATGTCCTGTGTCTTCAGCAGTGGAAAATGCAGGCAAAATCCCTATCCTAATATAGCTTATCATGTGCCAGACTCTGTTCTAAGTACCGCATTTTCACCTATCAACAGCCCTATCCACATTTTACAAATGGGGAGATTGGGTCCAGGAAGGAAATGTCAAAGCTTGGATTCAAATGTGAGAATCTGGCTCAGGGGCTCACACGCTTAATGATGAATATTGCGTATGTGCATGTGCATATAGATATGTATTTATTTATTCTCACAGTGATCTTCTAATACAGTCCTCTTGAAACTGAGCCCCCAGACCCTTCATATTATATTACACTACCTTGGAAAAGACTATCAGCCTGGATAGGGGTAGATGTCTTCTGGTGGTCACCTCATATTAGAAATCGACTTCTTGCAGTCCACATCTTTCACTAAATAGGTGCATTCTAGCTCTCAGTTCTATCATCACAACTCTAGAAAGCACTTTCATCTACTTTCCTTGAGCCTCAGCACAATTCTTTGAAGCAGATATCATGACCTGTGCTTCACAGACGAACATCTAGGGGCTGAGAAATGTTAGATGACTTCCCCATGTCACTCAGCATAGCTGGAATTCATGCCTGGCACTCTGTCCCCAAGGCCGGAGGCTCACCTTCTGTTAGGATCAGAGGATCAGTTGATTCAAAGAGAAATAAGTTGTCCCTTCCTGGATGAAAGCAAGGTATTACCGACCTGGATGGAGGCTGTCAAAGGTTTAACCAGGCAAGGACAGTGGATCACTATCCCATGTGCCAGCTAAGAGCAGATTTCCCGAAACTTTTTCTTATTCCCATTAATTTTTTTAATGTATCCAATTGGAGAAGCAGGAAGATTCCCTGACTTGTAATAGTAACTGGACTGTGTGAGGCATGAATGAAATAAAGCATTCTTCTCAGGGAATGTCTGATTCTCCTACTTTATTCTTTGTTCCTACACAGAAGTAGAGCTTAGAGAAATGATTTGAGTGTGTCTGGTTGTGCTATCCTACATTAAGCAAATTTGCAGGAAAAATGTGGTAGGTGGCAGAGGTATGAGGATTGCTTGAGGCCAGGAGTTCAAGACCAGCGCCTGGGCAATGTAGCAAGACCCTGTCTCTAAAAAAAAAAAAAAAAGAATAAAAGATCAGCTGGGTGTAGTGTTGCACACCTGTGATCCCAGCTTCCCAGCTACATGAGGGGCTGAGGCGGGAGGATCCCTTGAGCCCAGGAGTTGGAGACAGCAGTGAGCTATGATTGTGCCACTGTACTCCAGCCTGGGTGACAGCCTGCCCACCTCTCCAAAAACCAATGTGGTAGGAAAGTGATGAGATTAGGCTCCAAGTTAACATTCTATTAGGGTAAGGTCTAAGCAGCCATTGACTTCCTGGAAACATATTTGCTGACTTCTGTAAAAACCAGGTGTGAACACCTTTGCCCTTCTCCTTCCCTCTCTCCCTCTCTTCTTTCTTTCATATATGTGTATATATGCAAATATGAGATGTGATATAAATTGTAAATATATGAAATACATATATATATTTACAAAGCTATATGTGTGTATATATACATATGTAGAATATATATACGTGTGTATATATGTATATAGATCTTTGTACCTATTTTATTGAGTAAGAAAATATAATTGAGAAATTTGAATAGCTTTTTGGTCACTGAACTATTTCTATCTCTTGCATGTATGAAAAATGACAAAATGGAACCACAAATCTTTTATCCTAAAATTATATCACAGCCTGTTTGGGGAGGCTGAGAGGGCCTGGTTTTTTTTGTTTTTTTTTTTTTGTGTTTGTTTTTGTTTTTTAATCATTGGTGGAACTGCTCTGGAAATGATGTGTAACTGACATATAACCTCATTCCAGCAATGGGGAGGGGAGGCACAAGGGAAAAACTAACCTTCGGTCTCCAGGCTGATGTGATCTGCATTCTCTTATTTCTGTAAGGTGCTTCCCAGTGTTGACTTTTAGTTACAGAGTGCGTGTAGTAATAGTTCCACCTGTGATCTCGCGGCAGAAAAGCATACCTCTTTGAGAACCATCTAGAACACTTCACAGCAACAAGAGCTATGACCTTTGACATTAAATAAACAGGACTAAACAAACCTCTCCTTGAGCGAGTATGACCTCAGATTTCTTTCTGTACCCTTCAAACGAATCTGAGCCAAGTTCTCAAAGCATGAATGCCCCATAGATACCTTCAAACAGTCTTTGTTGTTTTGTTTATTGCACTCATTACTAGTGTAAGTAATTTAATTTTTTACTTTGAAAAAATGTTGGTTAAAAAGTCACCTAACATGCGATCGACCCCCTAATACATTTTTAAATGTGCACTACAGTATTGTTCACAATAAGCCCTGCATTGTACAGCAGATCTCTAGAACTTTCTCATCTTGCATAACTGAAACTTTACACCCATTAAATAACAACTCTCCTTTCCCCCACCCCCGAACCCTGGCAGCCACCACTCCATTCTCTGCTTCTATGAGTTTGACTGCTTTAGATACCTCATGGAAAGCAATATGGAGGTGCCCCCAAAAATTAAAAATAGAACCACGAGATCATCCAGCAGTCCCACTTCTGCATATTTCTCCAGCACAAGTAATCTGACGTCTGTGTTAAGAGTCCCCTGAAAAAGCCTGTTTACTTTCAGCAGATTTGGAATGACCTTTGGGCGGGGTGATGAGTCCATTTGCAGGGAGGTAAACAATTTCACTGCTTGAACTCTAAGAAGTGAAACCTCGTTTAAATTACTTTATGAGCATTTTCCCTTAATGGAAAGGGAAAGTGCTATTTCAACATGAACGCATTAAAACTCAACAAATTACAGAGGGGAAAATAATGAAACAATGGTGGGGGCATGAGTTCTCACTTGGGAAAAATAAACTAGAAATCACATTTTATAGACTTGTAATATTTTCAGTACCATTCAACAATGATTTCAATAGGTCCTCTACGGGTTTATAAGAAATACCAGCTGAGATGATATCAACATGTTAAGAATCATACAACACATCTATTTTTAGGAGTCAGCTTGATCACTCCAAGGTATGAGAGGTGCATTCCTGTCTCTGCTTTAAAAATTTATATAAGAAGAACAACAACAACAATAACAAATACTCCTTCTTCTTCTTCCTTTGAAGAGAAAAAGGTCTGACTTCCATTTGTGAAAGTAGAAGAGAAAGGCATTCTGTTTTCCCTTCTTTGACAGTTTTCCACAGATGAAAACGTAATATGCACCTTAACCTAAATACCTGTGTGGCCACCACCACATTTATGTTCATTGCTTGTACATCTTTGCTTCTTAGGGGTGTTGTGTCAGAAAGAGAGACTTGACTTTTACTGGTGTTTTCCATTTGTAAGTTTTCTCTTTAATTTCCTTAGAGTCATTTTCAGAGTCATGAATTACTATTCGACCCTTTCATGTTCGTCTGCCACCCTCTGTTTAGAACATACATCTTCTCAGTAGCACATCACAGTTTCTGGCCTGAGTTTTAGTCCAAGTCTGCTGCTAACTAGCTGTGTGGCTTGAGACAAGTGACTTCATTTTTCTGGGTCTCTGTTTTCTCATCTCTGAACTATGGGCGTTAGGCTAGAAAGACAACACCTAAGTTCCTTTGAAATCTAAAAATTGTTATAATGTTGTGAGGCCTGGTGTCCATTGCAGGCTGGGGACTGGCCCCGGTACCATGGACGCGGCATCACAAGATTTTATTTCAACAACTGGACCCCATGGGTAAGTTTGCCAGAGAAAATGGGAGAGGGAGAGATGGATGCATTTCTTGAGAGAAGAATTCAATTTTAACCCAATGTTGTAGATAGTATTTTCACATGGTTGCTTAAGGCAAGTGCTCTCCATCTTGTTTGCCAAATGTGTGTGTGTGTATGTATGTGTGTGTGTGTGTGTATATATGTGTGTGTGTGTATATATATATGTGTGTGTGTGTGTATATATATATATGTGTGTGTGTGTGTGTATATACACATACATATTTATATTTGAGATGGAGTTTTGCTCTTGTTGCCCAGGCTGGAGTGCAATGGCACAATCTTGGCTCACTGCAACTTCTGCTCCTGGGGTTCAAGCGATTCTCTGGCCTCAGCCTCCCAAGTAGCTGAGATTACAGGCATGCACCACAATGCCTCGCTAATTTTGTATTTTTAGTAGAGATGGGATTTCTCATTGTCGGTCAGGCTGGTCTCGAACTCCTGACCTCAGGCGATCCACCCGCCTCAGTCTCCCAAAGTGCTGGGATTACAGGCATGAGCCACCATGCCCACTATAATTTTATAAAGGTAGCAATCAATCTTGTTCAACTCTAGATCTGTCCAAAAATATGTTGAAGAAGAAATCCCTCACTGTTAGAGAGCATTTGAAATTCCTCTCCTTAATTAGAAGGTGCTCACAGATATGGCAAATTATAACATCTGGAGATGTTCCCCCATAATTTCTGAGCCCCATAGTGGCCATCATCACTCTTAAGTGGTAAGAATGGGGAGTTCAAATGATGGTTGGTAATTTTTGACTTGTATCAATAAAGTCTCTGCTGTTTTCCTTAAAAACCCACAGAAGACCTGTAGTTCACCTTTACTTGGAGGTGAGGGAGAGAGGGTAGCAATGGGAGGAGGATGACAATTCTGTTTCATCATTAAATTTTAGTTTATTAAAATGTCGTATCAATTGTTTCATAATCTGTGAAAGTGAATGCCAGGTATGACGCACTGGGTAGAGTCAGGTTAGTATTTGGGAGATGATAGGCTAGAATTCAGTTCATAGACTCTTCTGTTAAAAAGTAGATAATGTCAAGGGGTACAATGAAGTATGATTAATTCCTGAGTCCTAAGCAGAGCCTGCCTGGTAGCACATTATTAAAGTGGAAGCTTAGAGGGCTTCTAGATGCCACTGGTTTGACATTTCTTTGGGATGGGAAGATGTGATTAAATCCAGGCATTGTAACTCTGTTTGAAAGGTGTAGCAACATGGCATAGTGGAAAAAATGTGGGCTCTTGCTCTGATTTGGGGATATAATGAATGAATCCCACCTTCTATCTTCTCTTTGTAAAATGAATATACTGTTTACCATACAAGGTGTTGTGAGAATTAAATTATAAATGTATGTAACTGCTCAAAATATGTTATACCCTTCCACTCTCCTTTTAAGAGGAAAGGTGGATTGAGTAAAAATCTATAGACTAGAAATTGGGCAATTGGATATTCTAATTTTGCCTCTGCTAATCAATTTATTTGAAACCCCCATTCTCCAGTGTTGCAGTAGAAAGTCAGATAGGAAGGCAGATTGGTATCACTCTAATATTCATAAATTAATGTCACTGGCCTCAAATAGGCTGTTACAGCTCTGTCATCCCATTATGTTTCTTGGGTCAGTTCATTCTCCCACTTTTCATAATACTATTTCAAATACTTTCTACTCTTAGAACCTCTGATCAATCTTCCTCCCTCTGCCCCATCCCATCCTAGTTCTTCTATGCCAACGAATGACCTTCACTCTATCCCAAAAAATGACCTTGATATGATAAATAAAATAAACAGATGGGAACTTCTTCAACTTCTCAGTATCCAAACGTGATTTTTTTTAAATCTATACCTGTTATTTCTTCCTTCTCTTCTGGACAATAAAGGTTTCCTTTCTCTCAGCTAAAACCAGTCTCTTCATCTTTGGTTTGCATCCCGTCCCCTCCCACTTTCTTAAGAAACTTACATTATTGATGATCCCTTCTTTCCCTTACATATTCAACATCCTTCTCTTTAATAAGATCTTCCTGTTGGCATTTAATTATACTTACTTCTCTCAAGGTTTCAAAGGCCTCCTCCTGAACCTCTCTCCTTCATTTCTCTCCTTCTCTTCCAGTTACTGTCTTTAAAGTGTTCTTTATATTCAGTGTCCACATTTCCTCACCTACTCACTCAACCAAATCCCATGGCTCTGCTGAGTTAGCTTTCTTAGAGTTACCAGAGATCTCCATGTTGCTAAAGCCAATAGTCATTTTTTTCTGTTATCTCTTCTTGAATATTGTAAAGACACTTCTGGCTCAACATGTCTAAAACTGAACCCAGAATCTTCTCCTTGAATCCCGATTTTCTTTTGCTCCAAACTGCTTCTTGTTCTTAGAATTTGTTTGTTAGGCTGTTCTTGCATTGCTATAAAGAAATACCTGAGACTGGGTAATTTATAAAGAAAGGAAGTTTAATTGGTCCATTATTCTGCAGGATGTACAGAAAGCATGGTGCTGACATCTGCTAGGCTTCTGGGGAGGCCTCAGGGAGTTTTCAAGTACGGCAGAAGGTGAAGGGGGAGCAGACACTTCACATGACCAGACTAGGAGCAAGAGAGAGAGACAGGAAGGTGCTACACACTTTTAAACAACCAGGTCTCATAAGAACTCTTTTAAACAACTAAATCTCTTAAGAACTCACTTGCTATTGCAAAGACATCACCAAGCCGTGAGGGATCCACCCCTATAATCCAAATACCTCCCACTAGTTTCATCTCCAACACTGAGGATTACAACTCAGCATGAGATTTAGGTGGGGACAAATATCCAAACTATATCAGCACAAGTTGCTCTTAATTCTTCTCTCTTTCTGAGCTTTCCATGTGTAGTGCAATATTGTGTCCTCTTGATTTCACTTTCCATATATCTCTTGGATCCATCCACTCCTTCCCATGTCTACAAGCCTTCTTATAATCCAGTCTTCTCTATCACAGACCATTGCAGTGTTTCCTTAACTGATCTCCATGCACTCTCCAACCTACTCTCAACAGTGGAGCCAAAGTGATCTTTCTGAAATATAAATTCCATCATGATGCCCTCTTGCTGAAAATACAATAGCTTTTCATTGTTCTTAGGATACAGGATCATGCTGTTTCTGCTATCTGAAATGCTCTTGTCTCTTTAGGCAACTTTAAATGGATTCTTTAAGATATGACTTCACATATTACTTTGCTGAGTCACTCTGGACTCCCCAAATCAAAGTTGGTGATAACTGCTCTTGTCACTAAGGTGATTTCATGTCTGTGTGATTATCAGATTTATTTAGAAAAACGTCATTCCTTGCCAGCATGGTTCATGTGTCTTTGCCTTATGACTGAATCTCTCTATGAGAAACTAAATAAATGAATGAATAACATATTTTATGAAAACTATATACATTCTTAGGACAAAGACAGAAAAAAAGAGATTAGAAGCAACTTCTTAGGACTGTTTGATCAGAATGCAGACATTTTCCTCTCCATTGGTGGAGACAGCTAGCTGTCTACTACACATTCATGTCCCTCTTTGATAATTTGGAGTGATTGCTGAGAAGCTGTTGCCTTGCAAGAGACCGTATCTCCCAACTCCCTAGCATTGAAGTGTGCCACGTGATTAGCTGTTGCCAGTGAGATGTGAGTGGAAGTTAACATGTTTAATTTCTAGGACAAAGATTTTAGGAAGCAGCTGTGTCTTTTTCCCTTTTAACAGCTGGAAGTAGAGGACTCTGGGACCCCAGAGGATGGTGGAGGCACAAAATAGAAGCAATGCAAACCTCTGAATTACCACAAGGAAGAGAGATGACCACTAACCAGTGATTCTCACATTGACTATTACACGAACAAGAGTTGATCAGCAATTACAGGGAGAGGGGTGGTAAATATGGCCCTCCACCTATTTTTATAAAGAGTTTGTTATATGTGGCTGCTTTTGCTGTGTAACAGCAGAGTTGAGTAGTTGCAACAGAGACTGTACAGCCCTCAGTGATGAAAATTGTACTTTCTTGTCCTTTACCAAAAAAATTTGTCAACACCTGGTCTATTATGCTAAGAACTGTAATTTTTAGCATAACTGGGGCTTAATTGTTGTAGCAATGAGCATTACCCTAACTAGCATACCTCCTTAAGTATAAGTATTATACTTAGCGGTGTCCATTCACTAATCGATGTGTTCTCTCAGCATGTATTTATTGAACATTTAATATGTTCTTGATACTGGGAATATTAAGGTGAATGAGACATGGTTCCTGCTTTTAAGAAACTTAGAGTTTTGGTAGGGAGATCAATGTATCTATTGGCTATCAAAATAGTGGCACAATGGTACTAAATATTAGTTGCTAATAACACATGCAGGAAGGGTACTTATCCCAGACTTGGAAAAGGTAGGTGCTACAGGTCAAATACCCTAAGAAGCAGACACTGAGATGGAGGTTAGTGTGCAAGAGGTTCCTAGTGGAGTGCTCTCGGGACCAAAACCTGCAGGGGAAGAGAAGAAAGCAGGATTAGGCAGAGGGAGAAGTTGGGCAGCCATATCTTCACAACAAAAGCTTCAGCCAAACCCACTGGAAGCCATGAGCCTGAAGTGATCCTTCAGAGTTGGGGCAAGGGGCTAGGACCTTCCTGCATCAAGCAGTCATTGGCTGCAGGCTGCCTTGCCAAGGAAGGAGTGAGACTTTGTGTCAGGAGCTGCCATTTAGCTGAGTGTTCTTCCTGAAGAAAAGGTTGACAACAGGACTCTCGGTAGCTGGGAAGTAAGCTTTTCCATCCTGAAGGGGCCAACTCCATGGTGCACATTGTGGCTACCCTGGAAGTCTTCTGGGATAAATCCATGGGGAAAGTGACATCTAAACTTAAATCTCAACTTTGAGCAGGAATTTTCACCTTGCAAAAGGTGGGGGGTAGGAATGGGCTGTGGAGAATGTCCTAGGAAGAAAGAATAATATATTCAAATCACTAAAAATGAAAGAGAATATAGGAAGATTGGAAACAGAAATTCCACACCGTTGGCCAGTATGGCTTTCCATGAGGTTTCTTTCTCACCTTGATCAGATTCGGATGGAGGGAGACAGGGAAGTTGACAATGGATGTGACTCTTGTTAATCTGCAGTTACAGAGTACCTACATTTCAGAGAGCTGCAGGTCATAATTAAAATTATCTTACATTTTAAAATGAAGTATTCACTCTACAGGTACAATTTAACTAAGCCTGCAGTCTAGGAGCAGCTTTTACAAGATCTATATTAGAAATATGATATCTTATTCTCACATAGTTTGAGTTAATTATCTCGAGTCAGTGGTTCCTCACCCAAATCATGATTTCTCTATTCCCTGGAATTCTCCATTCTGCTTGGAAACCTATCTGCTACTTACCAAGCAACCTTGATTGACTGGTGCACATGTAAGTGGAATAGTCAAATCCTTCACCCAAGAGAAAACAGCCATTCTATGATTTTTAAAACACAAACATAGGACATATTTGAACAATTAGGCGGGGTAAATGGTAAGGTGATTGGGCTTACAGTTCAAAACAACTAAATGTTGTTCAGTAACCTAAAACAGATGAGTGATTTGCCTTTGCAGCAGACGTGCTTTGCAAAATGTGTTTGTTGTAAATGTCCAGGAAGGATCTTTGTACATATTTTAAATCCTACATTTAAATTCTATACTCCCTATACAGGTCAAGTACTGTATTAGTCCATTTTGACACCACTATAAGGAAATACCTGAGACTGGGTAATTTATAAAAGAAAGAGGTTTAATTGATTCACAGTTCTGCATGGCTGGGGAGGCCTCAGGAAACTTACAATCATGGTGGAAGGGGAAGAGGCACATCTTACAAGGTGGCAGGCAAGAGAATTACATCACCTATCAGATTCCTTGAGCTGATAAATTGTGAATCTGTGTCTAAACTTCTGGCCATGATCTTTTTTTTTTTTTTTTTTTTTTTTAATTATCACATTGACTCTGTTGTATTCTATTTTATTGTACTGTATTGTATTGTAGTTTACGATATTCAATTTACATCAAGATTGAAATTGAGAAATCATATATGTGTTAGAATGTTTTATGAACAAAATGTTTTATACTTTGTAATAAATATATGAGTAACTGTATTTTTAAAAATGCTGATTACATGCTATTTGTTTGTAGAGTAACCTAAATGCAAGTATGAAGACAAAAACAAACAACCTCTAACCGTTCACTCACCTCAAGACCAGAATATTAGAAATTTAAGTCAGTCTGTATGCCTCTGCCTGATCTAATTGTTTCTCCAACAACAATAGCAATAGCAATCTTGTATTATTTGTACTATACAAGTTGGTTTTATGGTATTTCTTTTAAAGGCAGACATTTTGTAGATACAGTTATGAATACTCAAGATACTAAGTGCTTTCCAAAGTCACATAAATGGTTAGAGCCAAAATAAAAAAATCACATACATACAGCCAGATTTCTGACTCCCACTTTATTTATTTTTAATAGCCAATATTGATGTCTTTCTTTTTTTTCCTCTCTCTCTCTTTTTTTTTTGAAACGGAGTATCACTCTGTTGTCCAGGCTGGAGTACAGTGGTGTGATCTCAGCTCACTGCAACTTCCACCTCCAAGGTTCAAGTGATTCTCCTGCCTCAACCTCCTGAGTAGCTGGGACTACAGCATGCACCACCATGCCCAGCTAATTTTTGTATTTTCAGTAGAGAAAGGGTTTCGCTATGTTGGCCAGGCTGGTCTCAAACTCCTGGCCTCAAGCCATCTGCCCACCTTGGCCTCCCAAAGTGCTGGGATTACAGGTATGAGCCACCATGCCTGGCTCAGTGCTGATATCTTTTCATAAACTGAAGTATAGTTTTGCAGGCTGAAGAAGAAGAGCTCTTGTAGTCTCTGAATATGACAGAACTAGAATAATTGTTTCAAAAGACTCCCAGAGAAAAATATGTCAAAAGTTCCTTCAGGAAGTTATTTCAGGACCTAATAATTCTTCCATAAGTACTTCCTTTACTCCACTTAGTTTCTTCCTGCTGAAGTCTATGCCCATTTCCTCTAATTTCCTTCTGTCCCAAATGAGGAACGTTCACCATTCTCTATCTTACGTTTCCTTCTTTTTGTGATAATCACTTCTGAGCTTATTCAGTGTCACTTCATGCACACTGATTCCATGAAAAAAGGTTGTGGTCCTATTATACTATATGTCTTAATGATTTCTTCTTCGGGCTGAAGAGGTACTCTGTTTACCTGCCATTGAAGATAATATTATTTAAACTTTGGAGCTATCTTTATTATTTTTTCCTGCTTATTCGCTAGTATTTTTACATTTCCTGTAAGTTAAGAAAAAGAAATCCTTTTAGGTTACTGAGAAATCAAGACTTTCTTGGCCATAGCTTTTCTTATTCCAAACTTGGAAAAAAACCTCCTGACCACCCCATCACTGGGCTAGCCATTCTTTTCTATGCTAGGTGTCTAATGATGAGGCCGGTGGTTAATTGTTCTTTTCTAGATTGTTTTGAGTTATAATTTTGAATAACTTCTGCTCTTCTTTTAAAATGGAATAGACATTTAATCTGTCTTGATTGATAGATCCAATCAAAAGAAGGTCAATGATTTCAATATTTATAAATATGTATAAATATTTTCAATATTTATAAATATGTATCATAAAGGAACATGATAAAGATATTCAAACAAATTCTGGTTTATGCACTAACATTTATCTTTGTAAATATATTGTCAGAAAGCGATGATAACAACAGCAACAAGAAAAGCAGCAGTAGCAACAACAGAAACCTGCTCAAACCAGCAACCCTGAAAAACTTGTCAAATACTCTTTGATTCGGGGGGAAAAAAGAGCGTGAAGAAATTTTCCCATCTAACCTTCTACCATTCCTTCTCATGATAATGACTGGTTTTGATGTATTTGTCAAATTCCACTATACATTGAGTTTTTCTAACTAGTTACACAAGGTATATGTCTGAGCTGAATTGAATCTTGTTTTTTTGCCTTAAAAATCAGTTTTACTATAGTATTACTGGAATCAACTGAAATGTTCCTATTTAGAAAAAAACAAAACAAAACACTCTTTGGGGCAATTTGAGCTTTGGTCAGATTGCTTACTGCTTCCTGCATTTCTAGACAGATTTTCAAATTTCTCCCACCCCCTGCTGACTAGCACAACAATGGATTTTATTGTCAAGGGTACTGGGGTGTCAGACTACTAATTCCAGTGCTGGAGCCTCTGCGGATCTGTTTCTGAAGACATGGGTGTTCTCCCTGAATCCAGTCTGCCTCTTCCCTGCCCACCTCCTGGCTTGCAGGTGTCTGTAAAGCACTGTGCAAACATCCTCAAGTCAATCATTAGTCAAGTGTCACTCAGTACAAATGAGCTGATGTTCCTCTCATTTAGTTACGTGGAACACCTCCTGTTAGTAGTTTTAGCACTCCCAAAGAAAAAAAATAAAATTCAGCCACTTTTTGAAGGCATGATAGCACACCATTTACCTGCAAATAACACAGAGAAGAATGTAAAAATGAAATAGAGATGGACCTATATACAAAGGATTTAGTCTATTGGAGAAGACTCTTCTAGGGGAGCAACAGAAAGTAACTCAAATTCATCTCATTTAAAGAAAAGGGTTTTCTTGGATGCAGTGCCAGTGCTTAAACTTCCATCGGTAGGCTGGGGCAAACCAACAGATTGTGCTCTTAAAAAGTGTGGCCCATTGAGTGGAGTATTGGTGGAGAGAGAGAATCTGGGAAGGTTTTATCTAGGACCTTCCTAGACAAAAAAAAAACAAGTCTTTTTTTCCTAGGAAAAGCGTGAACGTTTTAACTTCTTTCAGTATGCTGGGGCAAGCCAGCACGCTGTGTACTTAAAATCTGAAAAATCTGAGAAAGCCTTGGAGGGCAGGTAGATTTGGAATGTGAAGGGGTAGAGCTCTGAAGGGAGGTGGCAAGCACATTCCAGGGAGAGGGGGTAGCACATGCACTGGCACAGACTGAGACTCAGACACCATGGGGCACATGCAGGATTCAGAGAGTTAGAAAGTAGGATCTATGTCTGGCAGAGGTAAGAGGCTGATATTAGCTCCTAGATGACCTAGACTTGATTTGGTAGGCAGTAGGGGAACACTGAAGGGTTATGAAAAGGGAGTGAGATGACCAGAACTTGGCTTCAGGAAAAGACTAGGATCATCCAGGTTTTGGCACACAGACTTACTAACTTTTGTAAAGGCAAACCTGGCCAGGCACCGTGACACTATCCTAATATTTGGGGACTCTAAGGTGGGAGGATTGCTTTAGCCCAGGAGTTAGAGACCAGCCTGGGCAGCATAGTGAAACTCTGTCTTTATTAAAAAAGAAAAAAAAAAAAAAAAAGACAACCCTTAGGACCACTAGGGAGTTGGCGTTCTTCTTTTTAGTCTTGGACACTAGAAAGGAATGTCAGGGCTGGGCTGATGAGATCTGGGTGTTGATGCTGGATGCCAGGTGAATTGGGTAAGAGAACTTACTGGTCCTGTCTAGAATAGGACCTGGTCTGTTCACCTCTGGTCCTTACCTCTTAAAGCAGAAGTTATGCTGAGGCTACTTCAGCTCTTCGTGTAAAGATCAGAGAACCTAGCTCCTCTCTTGCCCCCAAGTTCTACCTGGCCTTCTTAGTGTGACCCTTTAAAATGTTTTTAACTGTGGTTTGAATTCTCGTCCTAGTTTGGCTGTGTTTGTGGTTCATGGCATTTAGGAGTCCGTCTTCTAGCTCAGACTCTGCTGTCTCAGACCCCGAGAGCCACTGCTTACTTTTGGATTACAGGTCTTTATTCTGGGTTCCCTTTTGTGCATTTCTTTCTTTCTTTTTGGTGCGGAGAAAAAGATTTCCAACAAAGAGCCATCCACTGTTTACAGAGTATATTCCTTTAAAAGAGAATTGGGAGTTTTCTTAGGTGATGGTTTTTCACAGATACATTATTTACGTTAACTTTAAACTTATTCTACATCCATTAAAATGCTTACTTTGACTTTTAGCATATAGCCAGTTGGCATCATATAATCCTGGGGGGAAATAATTATATACGTACAAGAAATTCTAAAAGACCTTATGTATTAAATTTTGCTTATTACCATAGTCGCCTAGGAAACAGTGGAGGGTTATATGTTCACTTCCGAAGTTTATGAGCAAAAATGGACAAATTACTTTCTACCCCCATTTATGCATTAGTCAAAATAAAAGCACTTTGAAGAAAGGGTTACAGATTCTAGGGATGGGCCCTCAGTCCTTCTGTTGCCACGTCTGGAAACCCAAGAATTTGGCATTTACCTTCAAGGTGGGTGATTAAAATCCTGACTTAGATATAATCACTTTATTGAAGATGTTGACATTGACTTATTCTTTGGGGGTTTTCCTCCGTGTTTCCATGTAAGTTACATATCTGTACCTCCTCCTTTGACCTCTATACACTGGAAAGAAGTAAAACATCTTGCATTAGCATAACTTCCAAACCTGACAGGTGGTACTTAGCCATCGATTTATGGCCTCTAAGCTACATTAGTTCCCATCCCTTTCCACACGGCATGGAGACCCTGTGTGCTCTGTCGATGCGCAATGTTTTTAATGGATGTGAACTTAACCATTAATGTAACATCTCTGGTTTAATGCAGATGCTTTTGTTAAATGACAATATAATTACTAGTCATCGGCAAACCTCAAAAAGGTTGGGAGGTTTTGTTCAGTTAAACACCCGAGAGCTCAGATCCTTATCTGAAGTTTACCCCTTGAGTTTAGCAAGTCCAGGCTGGAAAACTCCCCATCTATCTAAGACATGAGCCCTCAGTCAGCAATTCTGTTCCATTTCTCAATATCGGCACCTCATTTTTCAGTCTTGGCCGGCTGAGTACGGTAAAAGGCAACCTAAAAAGATAAAGAAAACGTCATCTGTATCAAACTGAGCTGAACAAAGTATCCCTAAGATGGAAAAAACAATTGGATAAATATTTTATGTTGGAGGAGAAGCGCTGTCTTCTTGGAGTGTTAGGAAGCCTTTTGCCTCCATGCCCGGATTCTTGTTTAAAATGTTTCCTGCTACGAAGTTTTCTAGCAATTTCCCCCTGACATCAGATTGGGGGTGGGGGGAATTGCTGAAGATGACTCAGATTAATCCTATTTGAAAACAAGTCTTTTTTTCCTAGGAAAAGCGTGAACGTTTTAACTTCTTTCAGTATGCTGGGGCAAGCCAGCACACTGTGTACTTAAAAAAATAATTAAAATACTTTCAACACCATGTGTGTTTTGTGTTTAGTTTAGGAGGTACATTGCATCAGTGGTGGTTTTTCCAGTTTTACATTTCTCTAAATGACCTTTTTGTCCTTCTCTTGTCTCCTGTTTCATAAGGTTTGGAGTGAGAAGGGACTTTAGTTATACAGAGTCATTTAGCATTGGCTTAGAGGAATGACTATTGTCGGCTGTTGCAGTATAGGGGTATTTTGGAACTGTCTGAAAGCAAGATTTTGGAGTCAATATCTGGCACAGAACTATGAGGAACCATGTATCATTTGATCTTCTGCATGCAAATCACAGCCTTGCAATGAAAATATTGCGTCTTAAGATGCTAGTATGATGCTTTAAAGTAAAAGTTAAACCATTTTTAAAAAATAACAGGAATGCTGCCATCACCTCAGAGAAGTTTTAGTCTTATACTGAATTCTGGTGTTGGTGAGTCTAAGAAGCCTGTCTTGGTTAGACATCTGTTTTTAACCCAGGGAAAATTTATGCTGCTTTTATTTTGAGCAATATTTTTGAAGTCTCTTTTGGCAAGCTTATAGATAAAATAAATTTTAAAGGCATTAGTGTCACCTTGAAACCCAAATATTGATATGAACTTAAAGCCTAGTGGTATACGTTTGACCTCAACAGAAAAGCTTAGGCCAGGTTCAGTGCCTCACTCCTGTAATCCTAGCACTTTGGGAGGTTGAGGCGGGTGGATCACCTGAGGTCAGGAGTTTGAGAGCAGCCTGGTCAACATGGTAAAACTCTGTCTCTACTAAAAATACAAATATTAGCCGGGCTTGGTGGTACATGCCTGTAATCCCAGCTACTTGGGGGGCTGAGGCAGGGGAATATTTTGAACTCAAGAGAAAGAGGTGGCAGTGAGCCGAGATCACACCACTGCACTCCAGCCTGGGCCACAGAGCAAGACTCCATCTCAAAAGGAAAAAAGAAAAGTTGGAGGAAATTCTTAGACAAACACAGGTATTAATCTCCGAACATGGTGTCCAGAACATGAAATTATTATTTTTAAGCCATTATCTTCTATTCCCACCGTACTACTGCTTGATTTCGGGTAGTTGGAACCCCATTTTATTTTTATAGCTTTGGTGGAGTTGGGATGTGCTGGCCTCTGTCGGTACTTAGAGATGGCTGATTCCCTCCTTGCAAACCATCAGGGTAACATTGACAAAAGGGTTTTCCACTTGCCTTGCTGAATCTGGAGTTCATAAAGTCATTGAAGGTAGCTTAATTGGTTATGCATTTCAACAAATGCTGCGCACTGTATCTCCAGAAGGTTGCCTTGCATAAGTCCCTGGGTACCTAAAATCTGTATTAATCAGAAGGTAAAAACCAGACTCCTTCAGACCTCAGTCCTTCAGACTCCTTCAGACCTTCAAACTCTACCAGTTTAGTTAATGAGGATTCTCGCCACCAAAGATAGGACAAACCAGAGAGCGCAGGCCATTAGGGGGCTCATTTGTGATGTTATGATGTTTAAGCATCATTCTCTTATGTTAGGCCATAAATTAGGACAAGGTGGGCCTATTTTTTTTTTTTTTTTTCTTGTGTGTGTGTTTCTGTTTGAGCATCTTTGTTTTCTGTGGCAGGCTTTAAAAGGGTATTCAGTAAGGCAATGAAGGAGGGTTTTTCCATTCTTTAAAAAGAGCTCATTAGACTCTGCAAATTGATGCAGTACAAACAACATTGAGAGGGTCTGGGTTCCCACATAAATTAGCTCAGTTTGTGCAAGATGAAAAATGCTTTGGCCGTAACAGCCAGCACTACAAACACACCCCGGCTTAGAAAAAAACAAGGTGTGCCCACCGTGTCTCTTACGTCACCCGCAGTCATAAAAGTGCTGTAATTAAAACTGAACTGACAATTTGCTTAATGATCTGCGAGGCAGAGGAGAATCCAAGGAGGGCCCCCACGTGTGGTTGGCTGGAGTTTCTGCCATGCCAACAGCGGTGGCTGCAGAAAAACTCTTCCTCACTTGAGAAAATGGTGACTCATCCGAGAAGACAGTGAGGTGGATGGTGAAGCCGAGCCAGCTGCCTTTAAATCATCAACACCATTTTCACAATAATGAGTTTGTGTGAGTGAGAAGGTGCTTAAGGTGCTTTGGAACCATCCGTTTATAATTAGCCAGGTCAAATTTAAGAAAATTAAACTATTCCCAGCAATACAACTTAGACCAATTAACAACTTAATTGGTTCACCATAATAATATGAGGTAGGGCTTCTAGTTCAGTTTTCTTACTTCAGATTACTATTATAGTATTATATAAGAAAGGATTCTTTTTATTGGTGAGACGTAGAGTCTCAGTTGGAGCTGACACAATGCTGCTAGTCCAGATTTTGCATAAGCTCTGGAATCAAATTCCTCCACAGATTCATCGTTGACCCTTGAAGAGGCACTTGACCTCATCCTTTCCTGACCCATGAAATTAGAAGCCCAGCTGCCACAGACAGATGATTTAGATTCAATTCCTGATATGCACTCTATGCTTGGTAAATTTGGAAACTTTCCGAGTAGATCCAGTATATCTCTAGATGCTTAATTATTGGGATAAAAATAGTGCTGAGTTATTCTTTAATAATTTAAATATGCATTGCCTTTAAGTACCACCATGCTAAAAACAACAACAACAACAACAACAACAACAAAACCAAAAAGCAACAACCAAAGAATATTGAACAGTAAATTTTGGGAGACATTTTCCTAACACAATATGTTATACATTTAAACTAACAAATGTATCCTCATGCCATTTCTGAAGGCCATCCCGCCACTCCCGATGGCCAGTCCACCATTGATTAATAGAAAAACATTCAGTTTGTATATTTGTAAATATCCAAGATCTACTATTCGAATCAAAGATCTACTTCTAATAACACTGCTTTCCCGCTTAATTTTCCAGAAAGTCAGAGGATCTTTAATGCAAATGTAATCTCCACCTTATGAGGGAAGGTTTAATAGTTAAAATTAATGTTGAATAATATGAAGAGATAAACAGAAGTCAATTTTTAGAACCTGCTATTCTTAGCCTGTTTTCCCCCAAGAAGATTCTAAATAATTGCATAGTATTCACTTACCAAAACACACCTCTTTGTCAGTCAAAACTTCAGGAGTGCTTTTTCAGTGTCATCATGTGGATTTCTTAGGGACATTCATTTGACATTAAAAGCTCATGAACGTGGAAAATCTTTGTTCAGGTGGCTTCTGAGATATTACACATCCCTTTGAACCATGCCCTGCACTGGGTTGCCACTGTTAAGCAGGTGGTTGAGTATAATACTGAGACAGTTAACCTAATTCCTTCCCTGAAAACCAGGTTGATAGTAAGTAGGGAAATAAAGTGAAGTTTTGTTCAACCCAATGATGAGAATCATCTCGGCTGATAAGAAAAGAATCTTTTTAAAGTATATGAGACATTGAGCCTCAGAAAACAGTTATGTACAAAGATCAAACAGTTCCAAAAATTGCTTTATGCAACCATTGTCAGAACTTTCTTTTGCATCTTGAAAATACACCATAATACATGCTACATTTAATGTAAAATTACATCATATCTGAGAATACCAGAAATGGTGCACATTTTACTTGTTCCTTTATATAATACATTATTTTAATGCCATTTCTGTTGAATTGCTACTTTCTTAACCCATTTAATGTTTATCTTGAATTTTTTAGTCTTTTATTATTAACACTAGGGCAAATAACTTAATAAATACTCTTAATAGAACAAATATATCACACTGTGCTTCCAAATGGTGCTGACTGGTTGAGAGTAGAGCAAAGAAAACAGAAGGATAAATTTTGGAGTCAGAAAATCTTAAATTTAAATCCTAGTTCTGCTGTTTCTCAGCAGAAGGACTTAGATAAGTTATTTAACTTCTCTGAGCTTTAATCTTCTCATCTACAAAGTAGAAATCAAAAAATGTCTAGCTCCTGATGGTTGTGAGAATTAAATAATGTATGATAAATGTAATATGCTTAGTATTTGATATGTCACAAATGAGGTGCTAGCCATATTGTAACATATTAAGCTGTAAGAAATTCAATGACTCTTTCTTTCTTTCTTTCTTTCTCTCTCTCTCTCTCTCTCTCTCTCTCTCTCTCGCCCTCTCCCCCCCCCTTCTCTCTCTGTTGACAGTGTCCTGGTCTGTTGCCGAGGCTGGATTGCAATGGTGTAATCTCAGCTGACTGCAGCCTTGACCTCCTGGGCTCAAATGATCCTCCCATCTCAGCCTCCCAAGTAGCTGGGACTACAGGTATGGGGCACCACACCTAGCTAATTTTTCTATTTTTAGTAGAGACAGCGCCTTGTCTTGTTGCCCAGGCTAGTCTTGAACTCCTGGGCTCCAGCAGTCTGCCCACCTTGGCCTCCAAAAGTGCTGGGATTATAGGTGTGAACTACCGTGGTTGGCCGTTTCTTATTCAACTTTGTATATCCAACGGCTAGCTTCTTGCCTAGTAGGCATTACAAAATGTTTAATGAATGATTGACTAAATAATACCATATTTTTATATAGATCTGAACTGTTTAGAGAGAACTATTACATGTAAAATCTCATGTAACAAAAAGATATTAGAAATATAGGAAAATGTCCAACACTCAATTCCAAATCAATAAATATGAGTTACAGATATTAGCACGTTTTCTAAAATAAGACTCTTGCCGGGCCCAGTGGCTCAAGCCTGTAATCCCAGCACTTTGGGAGGCCAAGACGGGCGGATCACGAGGTCAGGAGATCGAGACCATCCTGGCTAACACGGTGAAACCCCGTCTCTACTAAAAAACACAAAACCTAGCCGGGCGAGGTGGCGGGCGCCTGTAGTCCCAGCTACTCGGGAGGCTGAGGCAGGAGAATGGCGTAAACCCGGGAGGCAGAGCTTGCAGTGAGCAGAGATCCGGCCACTGCACTCCAGCCTGGGTGACAGAGCGAGACTCTGTCCCCCCGCCCCCCCCAAAAAAACAAACAAAAAAAACTCTTGACTGCAATCCTAAAAGTTAACTGAGTTCATTTCCTTATTAATAGGGATTGTTCAAATTGAACCATTTCTTCATATAACTTCTTTTAAGTGATCAATAAAAATTACGTATAGATGGAGAGTTTTAAGACATACATCCAAGTGCACCTCTGCTAGAACTTTTCTTCTTGGACTGTGGGATCTTAATCCAATAGCCACTCAAGTGCTTTTATCATTTTCCCTGCCTTACGGTCCAACGGTCTACTTAGACCCTCATTCAGTTTCCCAGATGCACTTCTAAAAGTAAATGGATGAAAAAGAAAGCTTTTCTTGGCAAGGTATTTAATGTGTTGTCTTGTTGAAGGCCCCTCCTGATGTATTTACTGAGAAACGGTATCAGCAGAGCCTGCCTTACGATGTTTCTCTCTCCTTGCTAGCATCTTGTGCCAGAGGTACCTGATATTTAATTTAAGCAGGGGATCATAAAAGAAGCAGAGGCCATGTCTTAGCAGGGAAAGAAACACATTTATTTCTATTATGATTGTTGAGAGTATTTTGAGAGGTTATTGGAAACCAATTGATTTTCTTTACTGTTTTATTATATAACTTATAAAAGTAAACCAGTAAACCATAGATTTGGTCTGGATTTTGTAATTTGTGGGGATTTGTTGATGAAATCAAGGGGCCCTAGAAATAAAATATGTGGATTTTCCACCTTGTTATTCCTTTAAAGAAGGAAAAACAGATTTGTAAATCTAGAGTCAATTTCTGCTCAAATAGAAACAGGCAGAATCTCTGTCTCTGTCTTTGCCTGCCTCCCTCCCTCATTCCCTTCTACCTCCCTTCCCTCCTTCGTTATTTCCCTTTTTCCCTCCCTCCTTCCTTCCTTCTCTCCTTCCTTCCCTGTTTCCTTCTTACCTCCTTCCTTCCTCCCTCCCTCCCTCCTTCCCTTCCTCCCTCCCTTCCTCCTTTCCTCCCTCCCTCTCTCCTTTCCTTCCTTCTTAATTTATTTTCTCCCCCTCTCTTCCTCAATATTTAACATCCTTTTTCTTCTTTTTCCCATTTTTCCCTCCCTCCCTCCTTTCCTCTCCTCTCTCTCTCCCTCACTTTCTTTCCTTCACTGCCTGCACCTCTTCATCTTAACTCCTTCTCCTTTACCATTCAACACTCTTTCATTCAAATTTCAAGTATTTATTTCTACCTACCATGGGTCAGGCATTATTCTAGTCTTCGAATCAATCTCCTCTAACATATTCTTATCAAGCCGTCATTCCATCTGTGTGAACAGCTCACTGGACTCCACTTACTCCATTTAAGTGTATTTCTCTGTGGCTTTCTCTGAAGTTACACTCTTTCCCCCTAATGCAACTGCACATTTAAGTTTTAAAGGCAAACAATAATCTGAATTGGCTGGTATTTGCCTAGGCATGGAGGGGAAGCCATTCTTTTCACATTTGGAAAATCAGTCAGAAATTGCAAATATTTTTCATGTGTTGCTTTATCCTGAGTTTTTCAAAGGAAAAGAAAAACTTTCATGATGCTCACATAATTTTCATTCACTCTCCGATTGTCTTACAGCATATCCAGGTGAAGGGCTAGTGGGACTGGATCCTGCCTTTCTTTTGGGAGCCAGTGAGGTCATAGACCAAGGAGGGATATTTTGGAAGAGATGTGTTGAGGTATTCTTTATATGCTCCCTAGAAATATTAACTAGCTCATCAAGTAAGAAACATCAGACATAGGACGTGGGCAATAAGTCAGAATGAAAAACTGACTTTGCAGGCTGAGTAAGAGATGGGATTAAAGCCCTCAGCATCCCATGGGGTAAAGGGGCTGTAAGTAGAATACCACCCCAGGAGTTCCCGAATCAGAGTGTACAAGTAGAAAGGGGACTTGGGACCTCTCCACTGGAGAGTCCCCCATTTGAGAATTGTAGGTCAGGGGGCCAATTTTGCCAGGGGGAAGGTGGGCTCTAAATTTAACTGTAAAATACCACTTGGAAAGATTCTTATATATCAAGGAGAATATCTTTTACCTAGTAAAAAATACTAGGAAAAGATCTTTTACTTTTCTTACCAGGAAAGTTTTCAAAGGTGAGTGGGAAAGGATTACAGTTGAATTAGTCATGTTCCACTTGCTCGTCTCTTTGAAGTACTTTTTTTGAGGAGCCCATTTGAATGAGTGTGTATGTGTGTATGTGTATACATGGGTGTGTGCTTTGTGTGAGAAGTTTTTACTGACTTAAGGTAAGTTTAAAATGCTTCCTCTTTCTGTATTTCACTTGGGTGTTGAGTGTGGAGACTGTTGCGTGTGGAGACTAACCTCCACCTAATGACAGAAGTAAGCTTTACTTCTGGAGCTTTCCATGAGCAGTCTATCAAAAAGCCAAGGGGAAAATGTGACTAACTAACTATGGACTTCCTAAATGGAAGGAAGCTTTTCATGCTTAAAAGTTGAAAAAAAAAAAAAAAAAAACTTGCTGCTGAGAAAAAGGCTTGACCGAGGAAGATTTAAGTAAATAAGATTCTGATTATCACAATCTCTTTAGATAAACAAAATTAAAGGATAAACAACAAACTGTAAAAATATTTACACCCAACTCCATAGTTAAATATATAATATTCCATGCACAAAATGATTTGGAGAACTGTAAGGTCTCAGTAAGTGATATAAATTTAAAAATGGCAATAGTTTATAAACATGAAGAACTTAATAAGAATGTAAAGTAAAAGAAGAAAGAAATACCCTCCTCCCTTGTTTCTTTATAATTAATGATTAAGAAAATATTCTGGTAGAATATTTGTAGATGGAATCTTAAAAACTACCTTGTAGTGGAAAGTCAACTTAAACTTTTTACCCTATTGATGCTGAATCTGCACATTATCTAGATAAAAGGAAAACACATTTTTGTGATAAGGGATATTGTTGAGACAGTATCTGGGACCAGAGATATCTCCAGGGAGAAATAGTTTGTTTCTCTTTGGGTGTTAGGGTAGAGTATACTTGGATGCAATGGTTTGATTTCCTCCCCTTTATATATCTACATTTTGGAGTCAACAGTTATCTTGTCAAAATAAGCAGCAAAATCAGAAGTCCCTTTCCTTTTTAAAAAATCATTATTTGCTTCTTTTTCTCTAGTATCAGTCTCAAGTATACATTTTTGAGTGACTTACATGTGAACGTTTTGTTTCCATCCAACATGGAACATTAGCTTCTTTTAGTGTTTATTGGGTAGAAGCTGATTGGTTTCATCTGTGAAGCTGTAATTGAATATTCTTAGATTCTATACAGGCATTCGTCAACCACCCTATCCCAGTAGCTGCAGGTGTGTCAGGAGGCCCCATCCAGAGCTGGGAGAATGATATGGTTTGAGTATATGTCCCTGCCAAATCTCATGTTGAATTGTAATCCCCAGTATGGGAGGTAGGACCCTGTGGGAGGCGAATGGATCATGGGGTTAGATTTCTCATGAGTGGTTTGGCATCATCCCTAATGGCTTGGTGCTGTCTTTGCCATAGTTGGGTGAGTTTTTATTAGGAATGGTTGTTGTAAAGGGTGGCCTCTTCCCCACCATTCTCCAGCTTGCTCCTGCCTTCAGCGTGTGAAGTGCTTGTTTCCCGTTCATCTTCCGTCATGACTGAAAGCTCCCTGAGGCTTCACGAGAAGCCCAGCACATGCCAGCACCATGCTGCCCGTAAAGCCTGCAGAATCATGAGCCCATTAAACCTCATTTCTTTATAAATTACCCTGTCTCAGGTATTTCTTTATAGCAGTGTGAGAATAGCCTACTGCAGAGAATGACTCAGTTCTTAACTTTTTCTGTGACCAAGACCCTATCTCTTACTTTTTGTGTTTCGGGATTCTTATGTAAAAAATAAGAATAATAGGCCAGGTGCAGTGGCTCACGCCTGTAATCCCAGCACTTTGGGAGGCCAAGGCAACCAGATTATAAGGTCAGGAGTTTGAGACCAGCCTAACCAATATGGTGAAACTCTGTCTCTACTAAAAATACAAAAATTAGCTGTATGTGGTGGCAGTGAGCCAAGATTGCGCCATTGCACTACAGCCTGGGTGACAGAGGGAGACTCTGTTTCAAAATAAATAAATAAATAAATAATACTTACCCACTATGAAAACATGTTACTAAAAATGACCAAATGAATTGACTGCATGGAACTTAAGAAAGAACATAGTAGTCTAAAAAGGTTTAATACTAAAAAAACAAATGGGATAAAGAATTTCACTCCACGGTTGTTAATCCAGCACCTTTCATAAGTATGAAACTTATTTAAGCTAAATAAAAATAGCACAGGAGAGGTAGCATTTGTAAGAGAAATCACAGAGAACACAGCAAAGATATTGGAAAGTGACAATTTTTTCCCAGATAATTAAAGGTCTTACTATTTAGCCAAACCATAATTCATCACAAAGAGCGAGATATTGATTATTGTTCTGGCAACATTCATTTTTAATTCCATTAGTGAAATAAATGACAGCCGTTGAATACGCCACTTTCTTGATACGCAGCTATCAGAATGGTAAATAACTCTACAATCCTGAACAACTGAACAGATAAGCTTCTTTCTCCATCTTTGGCATGCTGAACGCCAAAGTTTTAAGTAGCAATAAATGTAAAATCCATCTTCTTCAATGTGTTGTCATAGCAGCTGTTTGGTGATCCCAGCGTGTTCCAAATAAAGTGATTCTCATTATTTACCCAGCAGTGAACTGCAGAGGTGGACCACTCTGCACCGTCTTCATTTATCCCTGGCAGAAGTTGGTTTCCTCCAGAGCCCTGAAGCTAACGGTTCTCATTCAAACGACAATGCGAGTGTCCTGAAAACCGACTAAATTATATTTCTAGGTACATATGTCATAATGGCTGTCAAAGAGAAGCATGCTAGCAGGTTATCTGGCTTCCCCATCTTCTTCAGGTGTAATGTAGTCATTCATTTTGTTAACTCTCTCTTTGTATTTCAACTCAGAGGAGACCACAAACTGAAAAATACACACTAGTCTATTTTTGCCTTCTGTTGGTCTGTTTGTGGGAGTAATTGTTTCACACTCAGTGAACCACAAATGAGTTGATACTTGTATAAGCACTTTTAAGAGAACAGAGGGGCATTATTCTTACATTGAATGTTAAGGGATGTGAGGTCTTTATATATGTAGAATGATGTATGTTTCAATGCATTTGCCAAATTCTTTATAAATAATTTCACTCTTGCAAGGTAGTATCAATGGTGTCAGGGAGGGGATAGTTTTGCTGGATTTACTTTAATTTAAGACAATTGCTAGTAGGCCTATTTTGTGGTTGACCTGGACCTCTTTTAGGTATTGACAGTACTAATTTGTGAAATTAATTTTCTCTTCCCACTTCCCCAACACACACACACACATACACTCATACACACACACGCACACAGACACCACACACCCCACACACAAAACCATATAAACACTAAAATATCCAAAGCATAGGCATGTAAACTTTCTGGTACAGCCCACACATTTGTATGATTGCAATTGTTTTTTCTTTGAGAAGCTATCTGTAAAGCTCAAAATGCAATTTTTGTATGTATTTAATGATTGAAACCTTCTTTTTTAACCATTCTCTCATAGCAGCAAATAGGTTTCCCATGAGGTAGCTATGAGAGGTGGCTTGCCATAGAGGTCAGAGGTAACTGACTGAAACGAGGTCTCAAGAAAAATATTCTATTGCTGAATCAAACCTGAATTATTGGCACAAGCCTTTTCTGTGTGGTTAACCAGGGCATGTAATATTTTGAGAGCATGAAAAAAATGGCTGACTCGTCACTGATAACGAGTGCAGCTTGGTAAACTGAGATAATGAAAAGGGGTAATCACATTTCATGCTTTAGGGCATACGTTGATCACTTGCAGGAGTCAGGAAGGAATTTCTCCCTCCCAGGAGAACAACGTGATGCTGAGTTCCTGAAGGCGCCTGGAAGCCTCTAAGGTCTTGCCTGGAGCAGGAATACTTGCATGGGACAGTCTGATTCTAGCCTGAGGACCTGCTGTTCCTCTGCACATTCTGAGCATGCAGGCAGATTTCTATCTTGTTCTTTGTGCTGGGAAGGGCTGTTTCATTGTTTCCTGGTTTGGCTACTGATTGGTCTTACTCAAAAGTTGATGAAAGTGGTGATGCCATGCGCTGCAACTCACATACTCTTGCTTTCAATCCTGATGTTACGTTACATGAAATACTATTCGCAGAACAAAGGTAGACACTATATAGCATTTTCCTAGTTATTCTTGGACAGAGAAAGAGAAGAGATATCATGCTATCTAAACTGCTGGTATCTTCTTCCTTTTTCCACTGTCTTCCGTAAAGTAAGGGCTGAATAGTCTTGCAGATTTAATTCTTATTCTTCATTCTGTCCATCTTAAACCAGCCTTTCTCAGCTAAGGTTTCTCATCTGCACTGCAGAAGTATTGTTTGAGTGACTACTCTCTAAATTTTTCTAAAGATGGTATGTAATTAAGACCTTTCTATATGTGTTGGAGAGAAATTAATTCATTACATAAAAGGATGCTTCTTTGCAGTGGGATAGTCAGATAGCATACAGAGTTGCCCTGGGAAGGTTTTGTCCTTCATGTCCCCTGTAGCCTATGTTCCTGTCACCTATGGAAGCATCAAAGCATTTAATATGCAGGCTCACGTTTAGAGTTCATGTTCCCCCAGCAACTGCACATCCTCTAGTCCAAACTATTCCCTTCCTATTTGCCTGTATTGAAACTCACTGGTCTCATTTTCTGGGATCCTTGCTCTTTGAGAGGGAGCAGGGGATACTAACAGAATGTTTTCAGTAAAGGGAGATTAGATTGATTAAATAATGCCTCTGCAGCAGGTTTCTCAATGCTTAGTCATCAGAATGCTTCTAAGGAATGACTAAATAGTAAGAGATTTTGGTAACCTTAGTAGACTGGTGGAAATAAAAACCACCCACTGTGTATTTAATATAAGGGAGCATGCTAGGCACTGGAATATAAAGATGAATGGAACAAGACTCATGTTTCCACATTTTTCACAGTCAAGTTAGGGAGACAAATGAGCAGACAAATACAAAGAATTGGCAAACCATGAAATGTAAACTTTTCCTAAAGTCCATGAAGAATCATGGAAGGGTTTAGCAGAGATGTGCCCTGACCTCATCAGTCCGATGGTTTTCTGCAGGGTGGCTGGATGGGGGAACCTAACACCAGAGACACACAGACTGTTGGGGAAGTTTTTGAAATCTTCTAGGTAAGAAAAACAATGAGGGGTTGATCCAGGCTGTGATAAGAAGGAAAGGAAAAATCGGAACATATATAGATTAATTTCAGATATAAATGGAAGGATGAGTGATTGGATGTGGGTATCGAAAAACAGGAAGAATAAAGATGACTCATGGATTGGTGGTCTAGGAAGATCCAAAAGGATGGTGGAGGCATTGGTGAAAAGGGACATCCAGGAGCACCAGGTTCTGAGGATAGAGGGAAAGTTCAACTTTGAGTATGTGGACTTTGAGGAGCCCATGTAACCGTCTGGTGGAGCCAATAGGTCAAAAGGGCTATAACGCTCTGACACTCAGAAAGGAGGTTTGTGTGGGGGCTAGAGATTTGGGAATCTCAGTGTTGATGACAGAGTCAAGGGAGAGTAGAGAGAAGAAAGGAGATGTGAAGGAAATCCTGAGATGTGTGGCACGGGGGAGTGGAGAAGATATAGGCTTTGCAATCAGAACATCAGCACTCAATGTGTCTGACGTTCGTGAGCTCTCAAAAAATCACAAACCCCCATGCCACAATTCAGGGTGAGGCTCTGTCTTCTTCATCTTTGTATCACAACATCTAGCACCGTTTCCTGCACACAGTAGGTGTCCAATCATGCACTTACTGGATGAAAGAGGGCCCCACAAAGCAACGGTGACCTGATGGGGAAACCAAAAGCAGGAAAATGGTTTCAAGGAAGAGGGTGTGGTCACAGTGTCTCTTGCACTCAAAGGTTAAGTAAGACTGAGAAGGGTCCAGTAGATCGGGCAATCAGTGGGTTCGTGACTGTGGGGAGAGCCATGGTGGAATACAGGGAGTTGAGGGGTGAGCAGCAGGTAAAACAGGGTGGCAGTGAGTTCCTCCATTACTTTTCTATGAAGTCAGGCAGTGAGGGGGAGAAGAGACTCTTGCCACCAGCATGTGGTTAGTACCCTGCAAATTACGGAGGTTATTAGTGTTCAACAGAGGCATCCTCAACAGGTCACTTGCCTCCTACCCTCTATCCTTAGCCAGTCTGGGAACATCCCTTCAGCAGCCCAGGCCTGAGCAGAAGCTGCTTGCCTCCAGTCTCTCATGCAGCAGTTTCTACAAAGCTCTTATTAATGGAACCCCCAACTCTGGCTGCCTTATAACTCCCATCCGTTGGTTCTCCTCCAGTTTGGCCTTCTCCAGCCACAAGGTACATCCATTGTAACTGCTCCATTTTCATGAGCCATGAGGAAAACAAAGGAAAGAACAAAGCCTGCCCTGGGAAACAGCCGATTCCCAGGCAGTTTTATTCTATTTTCTCTGCCTTTCTTGAAACTATGTGAACTACTTTGATATATGCAATCAACCAAAATTGTGGTCTCATAATTTCCACCAGTTAATAAAAACTTAGGAGGTGAGAGCATTTTCAGGTAACATGAAATTGGATCCAAAAACATGCTTCCACCGCAGACTGTTAGGAGTGCATCAGGGAAATCACAAAATTGTGCTGATTGAAAGTAATTTAGGCTGGATGAGGTGGCTCACATCTGTAAATCCCAGCACTTTGGGAGGCTGAGGTGGGAGAATCACTTGAGCTCAGGAGTTCAAGACCACAAGCCTGGACAACATAGTGAGATCCCCCCATCTCTACAAAATAAAAAAAAATTAGCTGGGCATGGTGGCATGTGCCTGTAGTTCCAGCTACTTGGGAGGCTGAGGCTGGAGGATCACCTGAACCCTGGAGGTCAAGGTTGCAGCGAGCTGTGATTGTTCTACTGCACTCAGCCTGGGCAACAAAGTGAGACCCGGTTTCCAAAAATAAAAAAAAAAAACAGGAACTAATTTATATAAGCAAACTATTAAGAAAAAAGGCAAAGTAGTTTTATAAGCAAAATAAAATCATATTTTTTCCCTTTTCTTTTCAACTTCCTTTTTATTTATTTTTTTCATTTGGGAAGAGAAACAAATACATTTGGGCCCAGGAAAAGTTTTGATTTCTGTACTTAAAATTTTAAAAGCATAATGGAGATAGCTAATCTGTCAACCATAGACATTTACTTAATTAACTACTAAAAATGTAAAAACATTGACTTATTTGATTTACTATTATATATCCATTACTGCCATAATTTTAACAGTGGATAATTTATGGTTTCTCTATAAATCAAGGCTTGGGGAATTATTTTAAATTTAGCATTCAATATTTATTCACTGTCTAGGCTGCATCTAATGGAAGATCCTTTGGTGCCTTCAACTTTAGAGGCAGAAATTACAAGTTGATCCATTTCCATCTGAAAATACATCACTTTTTCATGCTACAGTGAAGTATCTGTAGCACGGACTTAAAGCAAAGTGTTTAAAAAAGTTAGTCTGGTTGTTGACATGATTTAAAAAGGCAACTGTCGATATATATATATGTATATATGTCTCTCTATATATCTATGTGTGTGTGTGTGTATATACATATATATAAAATGAAATTCAGTCTTCATTGCCCTAGAAACAGGTACATTAACATGTGGTTAAGTTCTAACCACAACTCTTACAAGGCCCAACTTCCCAGGCCTGTTCCATTTTACATCTTTTGTTGTTGTTGCAGTTTCTTGCTTGTGGCCACGAAACTGCATTGGCATTCATGCACTTCATCAGAGTTATAGGTTTCATGAGAAGTCTTTAAAAAACTGGGTGAGAGGCTGCAGCCCCTTCCAGCTGCAGTAGAGGCGTGATTCACCAGAGGAGCGGGTACTTTCCACAGACTGAGGGCGGGGGCACTGTCCGTGCGAGCTTCAGGCCCTGACGCAGGACGGAAAGCCGAACTCCTCCGGGCCCACCCATTTAGCCATAGGCTTCAGAAACCTGTTTCCGTGTGGCTGGGAGAGAACAGACGGTGGGATTCCTTGCGGATGGCTCACTGCTTTCCTCTCTGACCCCTGAATACTTTTCTCCCAGGTTTAAACTGGTCAAACCTTTCTTCCTTAACCCATGAAGGGCAAGCCAGGCCTTATCTCTTCTCAGTTGGGAAAGTAACATTGATGTGATCTGTCCACCTTCACTGAGATGTCTCCTCTGCACAGCCGAGAGTCCGGAAGGAGACTGAAATGCGTTTCGTGATTCACTTTACAAATATTGAACATCTGTTCTGCGTCAGGAATGTGGTGGTCACTGCAGATACCAAGGTAGGAAAACAGCCTCTACTCTGCAGCCGTTCATAGCTTAGCCTAGAAAACAAAACTGCTCCAAACCACGAAGACAAGGCTGAAAATGATGTGTCACAAAAGTGACATAGGCAAGGCGCTGTGGGAGTGAGAGGAGGTGTACTTGGTTAAGAAGGCTGAGAGTGAGGAATGAGAGAAGGCTTCATGGAGGTGGTGACCTTTGAGCTGGTACTTGGAGGATGTCTAGAGCTTCACTGTCAGAGGATCAGCGACCTGGCTTTTCAGGTTTTCTGAGAAAACAGAAAGTCTCACTAAAGCATAGAGTGTGAGGAGAGGAGATAGTTAGGTGAATTTAATGGAGTCACCATCTTAAGAATTTTGGCTAGCCATATGCAGAAAATTGAAACTGGGCCCTTCCCTACACCGTATACAAAAATTAACTAGAGATGGATTAAAGACTTACATGTAAAACCTCAAGCTCTAAAAGCCCTGGAAGACAACCTAGGCAGTACCATTCAGGACATAGGCATGGGCAAAGCTTTCATGACAAAGATGCCAAAAGCAATGGCAACAAAAGCAAAAATTGACAAATGGGATCTAATTGATCTAAAGAGCTTCTGCACAGCAAAAGAAACTATCAACCAGAGTAAACAGAGAGTCTACAGAATGGGAGAAAATTTTTGCAAACTATGCATCTGACAAAGATCTAATGTCCAGGATCTATAATAAACTTAAACAAATTTATGAGATTAAAAAACCCCATTAAAAAGTGGGCAAAGAACATGAACAGATACTTCTCAAAAGAAAACATATATGTGGCCAACAAGCATATGAAAAAAGGCTCAACACCACTGATGATTAGAGAAATGCAAATCAAAACCACAATGAGATACCATCTCATACCAGTCAGAATGGCTATTGCTCCAAAGTCAAAAAAAATAACAGACGCTGGTGAAGTGTTGCCGAAAAAGGAACAATTACACACTGTTGGCCAGACTGTAAATTAGTTCAGCCCTTGTGGAAGACAGTGTGGCAATTCTTCACAGACCTAATGACAGAAATGCCATTAAACACAGCAATCCCGTTACTGAGCATATGCCCAAATGAATGTAAATCATTCTATTGTAAAGACACATGCACGTGTATGTTCATTGCAGCGCTACTCACAATAGCAAAGACATGGAATCAACCCAAATGCCCATCAGTGATAGACTGGATCAAGAAAATGTGGCACATATACACCATGGAATACTATGCAGCCATAAAAAAGAACAGGAGCATGTCCTTTGCAGGGACATGGGTGGAGCTGAACGCCATTGTTTTTAGCAAACTAATGCAGGAACAGAAAACCAAACACCGTATGCTCTCACTTGCAAGTGGGAGCTAAATGATGAGAACACACGGACGCATAGAGGGGAACAACACACACCGGGGCCTATTGGAAGGTGGAGGGTGGGAAGAGAGAGAGGATCAGGAAAAACAACTAATGGGTACTAGGCTTAATACCTGAGTGATGAAATAATCTGTACAACAAACCTCCATGACACACATTTACCTGTGTAACAAACCTGCACAACCTGCACATACACCCCCGAACTTAAACTAAAAATTTCTTTTAAAGAATTTTGATTAGCAATGGACGTCTAGAGCAAAATGCTCTTCCTTTCTACCATCAAAAATCACTCTCGTGTATTAAATGACATCACCATGAGATCATTCTTTATGTTTAAAACCTAATTTTTTATTTTTTTCTCCTTAGTCTTCAAACAGGGATTAAAGATAGCCGCCATCTTTGACCGTATCATACAGTTGTTGTTGTTCAAAAGCTACCTCGTATTGGGTTATCCACTGAAAAAGGAATCTATAGAAAAGAGAATAGAGAAGTTGCTAATTACTAAGAGTGTTTAAATCGATACACCTAGGGCTGTGTCAAAAACACAAAGTGAGCTCAAGTCTGTACCCCAAGGTCTGTCATAAAGCACGTACTTGGAAATTAAAAAAAGAAATCCCCAACCGGGCGCAGTGGCTCACGCCTGTAATCCCAGCACTTTGGGAAGCCGAGGCGGGGGGATCATGAGGTCAGGAGATCGAGACCATCCTGGCTAACACGGTGAAACCCCGTCTCTACTAAAAATACAAAAAACTAGCTGGGAATGGTGGCGGGTGCCTGTAGTCTCAGCTACTCGGGAGGCTGAGGCAGGAGAATGTGAACCTGGGAGGCGGAGCTTGCGGTGAGCCGAGATGGCGCCACTGCACTCCAGCCTGGGCGACAGAGTGAGACTCCGTCTCAAAAAAAAAAAAAAAAAAAATCCCCAAGTGAACATTCAGTATTTTATCTATTGCATATGCATCCTTAGTTGCCATGACAAAATTTCTGATTTCGAGGAGGTCAGAATGCTATCTACTTGTCCTTCATTGCTGATCTTCTAGCCCAAATATAAAACACAGCTACCATAGGCAACACACGGCATGTTCATTTTTCTGGGCATAATAAAAAGAAGATCCTTGCAGTGGATGAAATGTAGCCCTGGCTATAGTTTCCAAAGCAGGGTGTGAGGGCCGGCCACGGTGGCTCACAGCCTATAATCCCAGCACTTTGGGAGGCTGAGGCAAAAGGGTCACCTGAGCTCAGGAGTTCAAGACTAATCTGGGCAACATAGTGAGACCTCATCTCTAAAAATAAAAAAAACAAACAAAAACACCCAAGGCAGGCTGTGGGATCTGGTGCTTGGAAATCTTGAAGATGGGATTGACAGTCACCTTGGTGAGTGTGGTCCTGCCTAGGGCCAGGTGTTCGGTGAGACGACCCCTGTGGCTCCTTCCCCCGTCATGTTCCCAGGAGCCTTCCGAGTCACCAGTGTTTCGGCTTGATTACTAAACCAAGTCCATTCTCTTGAGAATGCTTTTCAACAATAGTTCAGAGACAGCATGAGCCAAAAATCACGTTAAAAGTGACCTCACTTCCTTAACAGCTATTGACTTGTGTCCTCTAAAGAGGGTGAGGGGAAGGGAAGAGGAAAACCTTTATTCAGCTTCTTTCCTCAGATAGATCAGGAACCACCAAGGAAAGCAGCAAATCATCACAGTCCAGGGGTCAGAAGCCAGTCGAGGTTTTGATTCTCATTTCTGATATTTACTTGTACTATGGCACATCTCCCCAAACCAGTGCTTCCTCCTCTGTTCCACGGGGTCCAAATCACCCATGGCCCCTCTCCATTCCCTCCCCAGCCACAGATGGCCATGCACTGTCTGGAATGTCAACAGGATTTCATTGTGCAGGGTGGTGGGGGGTGGAGGGAGTGGTGAGAAATGCATCCACTGGGTGCTGGTCCTAGGTTTCCCTCCTATCAGCTGGGGGATCTTGGGCAAGCTGTTTGACTTTCTTTTGTCTTTGATTTTCTTTACCTGTAAGATTCAATAGCTAAACTAACTGCTCTAAGCCAGAGGTCGGCAACCTGTGTCCTGAAGACCAAATCTAGCACATTGCCTGTTTTATTGGGTGTTACTGCTTGAATAGTGTGCCCTACAAATTCACATGGTGAAGGCCTAACCAATTATTAGAGAACTGAAAAGGCAAAAAAAAAAAAAAAAAAAAAAAAAAAAAAAAAACGACTGAGATTTCACCAAGGTAACTGCAGGCATTATCTAAGGGTGTGTTATGGACTGAAGTTTGTCTGCCACCAAATTCAGACACTGAAGCCCTAACCCTAGTACCTCAGAATGTGACTGCATTTGGAGATTGGGCTTTTAAAGAGGGGATTAAGGCTGGACACAGTGGCTCACACCTGTAATCCTAGCACTTTGGGAGGCCGAAGTGGACGGGTCACCTGAGATCAGGAATTTGAGACAAACCTGGTCAACGTGGAGAAATCCTGTCTCTACCAAAAATATGAAAATTAGCCGGGCGTGGTGGTGCAGTACTATAGTCCCAGGTACTTGGGAGGCTGAAGCATGAGAACCACCTGAAGTGGCTCCCCAGTATAAGTGGAGGCAGAGCTTGCAGCGAGCTGAGAACACGCCACTGGACTCCAGTCTGGGTGACAGAGTGAGACGCCGGCTCCAAAAAACATAAAATAAAATAAAAAGAGGATTAAGTTAAATTGAGACCCCTAGGGTGAGCCCTAATCCAATATAACTGGTATCTTTATAAGAAGAGGAAATTGGAACACGAAAAGTGACACCAGGAGCACCCAGGCACAGAGGAAACACCACGTGAGGACACTGAGCAGGAAGGTGGCCACCTGCAAGCCAATGAGAGAGACCTTGGAGGAACCAGCCCTGCCAGCACCTTGATTTTGGACTTCAGCCTCCAGAACTGTGAAACAATACATTTTGTTGTTTAAGCCATCCAGTTGGTGGCATTTTGTTATGGCAGCCCAAGCAGACTACAACATTGGAACACAGCCCCATCTGGTCATATACTATGGCTGCTTTTGAACCAGTGGCAGAGTTGAGAATTTGCAAGACAGCCCATCTGCCTAGCAAAGCTTAAAGAGAAAAACTTTTCTGACCACCACTCTGAAGCATTCCAGAGCTATTCTATTAATAAATAGCAGTTGTAGGAAGGTAATATATTTTATTTTATTTTTTATTTTTATTTTGAGATGGAGTCTCACTCTGTCGCCCAGGCTGGAGTGCAGTGGTGCAATCTTGGCTCACTGCAGCCTCTGCCCCCTGGGTTCAAGCCATTCTCCTGCCTCAGCCTCCCGAGTAACTGGGACTACAGACATGCACTGCCACACCTAGATAACCTTTGTAGTTTTAGTAGAGATGGGGTTTCACCATGTTGGCCAGGATGGTCTTGATCTCCTGACCTTGTGATTTTCCCATCTTGGTCTCCCAAAATGCTGGGATTATAGGCATGAGCCATGGCACCCAGCCAAGTGTAATTTATTTTTATGCTTCCATCTCCCAAGTTAGAGGCCAATCTTTGGAGAGTGAGGACCACATAATTTACAGAAAAATGCTGTTTTCTGAGCACCTGCTGTATGCCAAGAATTGTATATGCACCTGCTCTCAATTGGTCTTTATGATAACTTTGTGAAGTGGATGATTTCCAGCCACACTTTCCAGATTAAGAAAACAAGACTGCTGCATGAAATGAAATGATTTCCCAGGTGACAGAGCCTGTAAAGTTCAAGGCAGAGAAAGTGACCAGCTCTATCTTCAAAGTCCATGCTCTTGTCATCACGCCATGCCACTTGCAATTTAGGTATTTTTTGTATTTGTGTCTCTTGCAATTTTTAGTACATCACTACTAATAGATACTCAGATAATCTCTCTTTCTTTTTATCATGAGAACACTTAAGATCTACCCTCTTAGCAAGTTTCAAGTATGCAGTATATTATGATTAACCATAGCTACCAGTACATTAGATGTCTATGGCTTATTCATCCTATAACTCAGATTTTATACCACTTGACCAATATCTCCCCATTTTCCCCTACCCCTGAGCCCCTGGCAACTACTATTCTAATCCCTTTCTCTAAGTTCAACTGTTTTTTAAATTCCACGTGTAAGTAGGATCATGCAATGTTCATTTTTCTGTGCCTGGCTTATTCCATTTAGCATAATACTCTCCAGGTTCATCCACATGATCACAAATGGCAGGATTTCCTTCTTTTTATGGCTGAATAATATTCTATTATAGATATAAATGTCACATTTTCCTTATTCATTTATCCATTGAGGGACACTTAGGTTATTCCCCTGTCTTAGCTATTGTGAATAATGCTGCCATAACCATGGGAGAGCAAACATCTCTTTGAGATTCTGATTTTATCTGCTTTGGATATGCACACAGTAATGGGATGGCTGGATCTTATGGTCATTCTATTTTTAATTTTTTGAGGGACCTCTATATTGTTTTGCATAATGGCTGTACCGATTTACATTCCCACCAACAGTGCACAAGGGTTACCTTATCTCCATATCTTCAGGGAGTATTTCTTGAGTAAATCTCTAGCTTGGTGCTTCTCCCAAATATGGTAACCCTTCTGAGGACAAATAGACTCTAAGCATCAACTATAGACCAGGCTCTGTTCTAGGCTCTAGAGATACAGCAAACAGACAACATTCCTGATCCTGCAGAGTTTACTAGTCAAGAAGTGGTTTTATCTCTTTCAATGGCTTTGGACCAACTGTCTACAGCTTGCCCTGGCCTGATCCTGCGCTCTTGTGGTGGCAGAGGCTCAGCTGAATGGCAGCCAGCTCAGTGCCTCGGGAGCTGCACCTGAAGACCAGTCATTTCCAGAAGCTCTTTTTGTATCACCTGGAAAGTTCCTCCAGGTCTACTCACCCTCTGTTGTTCCCTCCCTTTCCTTGCTGTACAGCAGGGCAGCTTCGTTCCCTTGCGTTTCTCTCTCTTGCACAGATACCGTATCTATCTGAATGGCACTGAAATCCACACACTACAAAACAGAGTCTTTGGTGGAAAATGTGAGCTCCAATAGTCCTTAGAAAAAACAAAAAGCCCCAAACCCAACCAGAACTGATTTTTCTTTTTTTATTATTTTATTTTTATTTATTCATTTTCAAAAAACCTTTTAGGTACATGTGCAGGTTTGTTACATAGGTAAACTCACTTCATGGGGTTGTGTTTGTTGTAGATTATTTCACCAACCAGGTACTAAGCCTAGTAACCAGTAGATACTTTTTCTGCTCCTCTCCTTCCTCCTGGCCTCCACCTAGTGTCCGTTCCTTTCTTTGTGTCCACAAGTTCTCATCATTCAACTCCCACTTGTGAGTGAGAGCATGTGGTATTTGGTTTCCTGTTCCTGCGTTAGTTTGCTAAGGATAATAACCTCCAGCTCCATCCATGTTGCCTCAAATCTGGTTCTTCAAAGCAAAGATTTCCTTGTTGAAAGTTTAAATAAAAAGAGAGAACGAGAAAAGTTTTGGGCTTCCCAAAACTTCGGTACTTTCTCTGACATCAAATGAGACACTGTGGTCCAACTGAATACCTAGGCTTGATCTAGTATGTGGGGGCCGATGACATCTTGTGACTTGGTGCCATTCAGCAATGGAGTGTTACACTCAGCTGTGAAACTTGTCACTGGAACTTATCTGACCTTCAGCAGGTAAGCCCGAATTGCTTCGCATCTCACCTCCACTAGACTAATAGCACTTCTGAGCCCAGCTTACGTTATCACTTGACATCCCTGAAATCCATTTCTAAGGTAAAATGGAAGTCTAATTGGGAAAAATCAATTTTTATTGAAAAAAGTCTTCAAAAAAAAAAAAAAAAAAAAACACTTGTCAGATTTTACTACGCCATCCTCGTTCACCTGTTAACACTGGGGCTAAGCCACTTCTGTGAAATAAAAAACGTATATGGCTTCTCTATTTTGAGTGCTCTAGTAACAATTGAATAAAGAATTGTGAAAGGAGTGATAAAAGGGCTCTGCTATATACTGGTGATTTCTTTTGACCTCTACTTTTTTAACCTATAAAGTTGAAGCATTAAGGTAAATAATAAATCAGCTCTCTAAAAACTCAATAATTTCTGAATTAACCTCAAACTGAAGGAAACCCCCTCCCCCCACTCTTTTTTTTTTTTTTCTTTTTTTAGATGTAGTCTTACTCTGTCACCGAGGCTGGAGTGCAATGATGCAATCACAGCTCACTGCAGCCTCAAGTGCCTGGGCTCAAGTGATCCCCTGCCTCAGTCTCCCATGTGGTTAGGACTATAGGCTGTGGGTCCCAGTGCCAGACAGGATATATGTTTATATCTCTAGGTGCAGAAATTTACATATTTTCAAAACTGGATTCTGCCAAACAGGCCTCCTGACACCTGTCATAGTACCAGTAAGTCCTGCCGAGTTATCTTCAGCCTGGGAAAGTTACCCAGTCAGCAGAGGCCCCAAAACTAGACTTTTGGTGGAAGAATACCAAGCCTCAGACTCTGGGTAGGATTATGCTGTTAGGGTATAGTTAGACCCTTTTTCATCTGTTGCAAAATGATGGGGAGACTAAGCTCTTTAAAGTCCTCTTAACTTCTGCCCCTATCACCAACAATCTGTGACCCTACAGTCCTAACGGTTTTGTGGACCAACCAAATCACCAGTAAACCTCCCTGAGGTCAGTGGGCTTCGTGGTTGCGTGGTGTTGGTAATGGTGGAGAGGTGCGGGAAAATATGTGGCTGCTTGATGGTTTAAAAGGACGAACAAACAAGACACTCAACAACTTCCAAACCAAAATAGCGTCACACATCCCCAAAGTTCTGATCCATAACTAAAATTAAAACGATGCGTACTTTTCCTCTTTTGCAGAGCAGTCTTAGGGAAGTCAGTGAATCCAGTCAAACCATTCCCTGGGCACCAGAATGGTCCCCAGCACATACAGCAAACAGTCTGAAAACACTCCCATTTGTATCTCATGATTAGCATAGCATTTACCCAAAAGATAGAAACAACTAAGTGAAGTGGCATTTCTGAAATATGTGCTGCATCATCTTTCAAAATAGCCTCAAAAGATTTTGAAGATGAAATGACTTTTTCTTATGTAAATCTGCATTTCGGCTCTGGCTCTTATGAAAAACAACAAAACAAAATGACACGAACAACGACTGGGAGCTTTGGAAGAGATTCATAAAAACGATTTGCGTTTACTGAGTAAATAAAGAGTAGACAGTTCAAAATTCTCTGTAGGGATAATTGAGAAAGAGACTCAAAGAAATGAGAGACGAAAAAGGATTGTTTTGTTACATCTCTCCGGGGATGCATTTCTTGGGTTCTTTCCTTCTGGATTAAAAGGTCAAATGACAATAACACTAATAATAAATTCTATAGCTCAATGCCTTCTTTTAAGCTTTCTAATAGCCCAGTGATTTGTGGAGTCATGTAGTGTTCATGTTGAATGTGGCTCCTATTGGTATTACGACTTCCTCAGAGCCACCAGATATATCTGATGGGGAAACTCAAGATATGGATTATCACACTTCACTGAGTAGAGAGAGTGTAGTCCCGTGATTTGTCCAGAAAGCAGGTTCTCTTAATCTGGCCCAAGGGGAGGCTTGAAGGGAAAAATCACAGTTTTGGGGGGAAGGTGGGGAGGGAAATAGCAAAGTCGTTTTGCATTTTGGAAATTACATAGTTGAATGGAATAAATTATAATTATACATAATATATATTATAAAATTATATATGTGTGATATCTGTCTATCCATCTATCTTTTTTTTTGAGATATCTGTCTATCTGATATCTGATATCTGATATCTGTGTTATCTGTCTATCCATCTATCTTTTTTTTTTTTTTTTTTTGCTGTGTCACCCAGGCTGGAGTGCAGTGGTGTGATCTCGGCTCGCTGCAATCTCCACCCTCTGGGTCCAAATGATTGTCATGCCTCAGCCTCCTGAGTCGCTGGGATTACAGGCATGTGCCACAATACTCAGCTAACTTAGTTTGTATTTTTAGTAGAAACAGGGTTTCCCCATGTTGGCCAGGCTGGTCTTTAACTCCTGGCCTCAAGAGATCCACCCACATCGGCCTCCCAAAGTGCTGGGATTACAAGTGTGAGCCACTGCGCCCATCCTATCTGTCTTTTATCTGAACCCCTTATTCTATGTGTTATCCTTCCTGACATCCATGTGAGTGATCTCCTTGGAGAGGAGTGGAGGATCAAGGATGAAATTATGCCAAAGAACAGATTTGCTAGCTCTCCAGTTTTTTAGACCACAGGCATCAGTCATCACTTCTTCTATTAACCTAATTCCTTTGAGGACCCAGATGGGCTATTTCCCACATGGTCCCAGCCCTATGACGACGTGTCACTAGTTTGTGAGGTTATGCTGCAGGGAACCCAGGACAAAGACCCATTTCCAATGGCAAATGTGTCAACTGGAGGTTTTTAGTGGTAAAAAAATAGGTATGGGCAAGAAAAAGGCTGGCTGTAGATGAACGCCTCTGAAAAGACAGGTAATGAAGGGAGTTATCCACTTTAAATAGATGAACGTAAAAAAATCAACCAAACAAAACAGAACAGGAGCATTTAGATAATTCACCCTCCTAATCTTATGGTAAATAAATAGTGTTAAACCATGTATGTTGCCACAGGAATTCTGTTTTTACTTATTTTACAACCTGTCTTTCATCCTCTGAGTAGTACCGGGAGGAAATAAAATCCATTTTCTTTTTCATTCTTCCACTATGGCGGCTTTGTTTCTCTTGGGTGTTTGGGCTTCTGTATATTTGCAAGGCTTATTTTTCAATAGAGCGGGCAGGGTTTACAAAGTCAAGGAATTTCCATCTCCAGTGCTGTTAAATCACAGCTGAAATGGCTAGATCATTTGTTTGTTGTAAAAGGGGGAAAACACATTGGTTATTACAAAAGTGGCCGTTTCCAGCCCATCCGAACAGGAAGACTGCAGCCTCTGGCAATGACTGAATTCAGGGGACTCAGGACATCTTGGTGTCATTTAATTATCTCAAGACCCAAGCCTCTTATTCTGCTGCATTCTGTGCTTCTCCACGTGGGGACTTCCTCTGGGTCTTGGCTAACGCACAGGAATTTGATGTTTAGAAAGTCACTTTCCTGTCCTTATAAACAGTCCCACCATAAGAACCTGGCTTCTGGCACCAGAGGTTCATTTAAATTTCGCTCAGCTTGCTTTACAATTAAGATTTAATTAGTAAACTCATTACAAAGGCAGGAAATCTCTGACTTTCCCCTAATTCTCTTTTAGGCCTCAGTCATGACCCAGCCTGTCCCTCTGTCTTTTAGACATTTGCAGAAAGTTTTCTCTAAACATTGTTATTTATGTTACTGTAAGTCCAAGATAAAATATTGTTCTTTGCTTTTGAAAATAGATGGAAGTAACCTAGTCACTTAGCATTTAGGATTTCAAGTTCTTTATTTAGAAAATATTCCTCATTCGTATTTTTAAACTTTCTAGACTGAGAGTTTGTTTGGATCCTCCCAGGTTTTCTCAGACAGTAGAAATAGGGGGTGGGGGGAGGAATACCAATGGGACAAGGAACTGAGCTAGGAGTCTAAATACCCCGTGGTATCACCCCCAAAATGACACTGGGCTATTTTACTGTTACACCTGGAGCAAGAACACAGGAAAGGCAGAACTCTGTCTCTGCAAACCAAGGTGAAAAATTCATATTTTGCTAATGAAGAGCAGCAGAAAAGCATTTGCCAGAAAGCTCAGAAAAATGGGGGGTGGGGAGGTGAAATAAATGCATACTCAGTTGAGACAGAGCTTGGCAATGGGAGAAGCAATGTGAGAAATCTTTTAGCTGATTGTTGGACAAAAGCGAGATAAATTCATCCTGAGAAAATGAAGTCCCTGAAGGAAACTGATACAAACTTTTAAACCAGAGCTTAAGTGTTATTGATATCCTTGTTGCAATAAGACATTAAAACCTTTACTTTTACCCCACAAAATGGTGAGCATAAGACTTTTAAAAGAAAAATTTCCTTTTCCTTTCGAATGTCTTTTTCTTTATTTTAGCTTGCCACCTGCAAAAAGCTGAAGCCCTTCACGTGGTCTTTGGTCCTGAAGGCAAGTTTTACATGGTTAGATGTTTGATTCCTTTTTAGAAAGTCAGTTTTTAAAAATTTACTTATGAGCAGTAACCGTAAGTTGTCTCTGATTTGAAAGATCTATTTGAAGTGAAAAAATAAATATTTTTAAATGAATTTAATTGTTATGAGGGGGCCTTATTTTCTAGTGATTTCTGTGATCTTACTATATTTTTGGACTAACAGGTGAAGAAAATATGGATCAGAAAGGCTAAGCAACTTTCCTAAGGTCACACAGCAAACTCTAGGCAAGGCGGAACTAAGCTTTGTTTGTTTGTTTGTTTGTTTCAATTCTGTGCAGAGCTCTGGGCAAACTCAAAGGGAGAAGTTACTAGCAGCTGTAAAAATCAAACCCTGACAGTTAGTGGGTGTTTCTCTTGGACAGTCTCTGTATTTGATGTTCTGACAGCTTTTATGAGGCTTTGGAATGTGTCAGTAGATAACACCGTGACCCTGAGGAGGGAGCAAACCAAACCCTTTCCTCTGGGAGTCCTCCTCCCCTTGCTGCTGAAAATTTGCAGGCACAAGAGGAAGTTCAAAATTTACTTTCAAAATGGTTCAGAAGAACTTGGAGAACACAAGGCTCCAGAGGGAACTGGTCAAATTCAGGAGAGTGGAAAAGAATCAGATAACTGTACTGCACAGTTTCCAATCACCTGGAAGCTAAAAATAAAGGCCTCCTCTCCCTGTCTCCTTGGCCCCAGGTTCGGAAGAGTCAGGAATCAATGTGGGAACACAAGACTTGGGCTGCCCTGGTGAGATTTTGGTTGTCCCTGGAGATGCTGCCTGCCGGACCCGATGTCCTCAGGAGCGTCAAGGGAGTGCTTTGATCAGGCAGGGAACTGTAGGCTGGGTGCGGTGAGTCACGCCTGTAATCCCACCACTTTGGAAGGCCCAGGTGGGCTGGTCGTTTCAGGTCAGGAATTCGAAACCAGCTTGGGCAACATGGTGAAACTCTGTCCCTACTACAAATACAAAAATTAGCCAGGTGTGATGGTGCATGCCTGTAGTCCCAGCTACTCGAGAGGCTGAGGCGGGAGAATCACTTCAACCTGGGAGGCAGAGGCTGCAGTGAGTTGCGATCACACCACTGCACTCCAGCCTGGGTAGCAGAGTGAGAATGTCCCCACATGCCGTCTCTCAACAAAAAAAAAAAAAAAAAAAGAGAAGAAGAAGATTGCTGTGCAGATGGCCAGGGCAGTCCCTCAGGAAAAGGAGGCAGAGAACCTAGAAAGGAGAACAGTGACTAGGAAGATGCAGCAAGGAGTTCTAAAATAAAAATAATAATCATAATAAAAGCAGGAATAACGAGGGCACAAAGGAATCTACAACTCCCAGGAAAGCTTTCAGCCCTGAGAGAGGTATAAATGCTCTCCAGCAATGACTGTTTTCAACTGAGGTTTCATTTAATGGAAGCACAACCATTAGAAGCCACAGCGGATGTCCCTCTGAGCTGCCTGAAGTGCAGCGGCAGTAAACACAAAGAGCTGAGTCAGAGTTTCCTAATTTCTCTGAATAAGGAATTCTACTTGGGAAGGTACATGCAAAAAATTTTTTTGGTGGAGAGGGCATCCTTAGCAGTTGTTGTCAGAGTCATAATAACCAAATTCACTGTATGAACCTTGACTAAATCCTGTCTGGAAAATAGCAGCTCTCTCTCTCTATATATATAAGATATAATGTATATAATATATAAAACTCGAATGTACAAATATATATTTATATATAAATATTAAATTAATATATAAGTATATGATATATCTTTATAATAATTTATAATAACTAAATATGTATTTAATATTAATTAAATATATTTACATATTAAATATATTATATAATAAATTTATATATGTATAAAATTCTGGTACCATCAGAGACATTTAAATATGGACTGTATATTTTAATAGATTATATCATGGAATTATACATTTTCCTGGGTATCATTATATTATTGTGGTTAAGTAGAAGGTTATCTTTATTCTTAGACAATGCATGCTAAAATTAAGTTGAAGTACAATGATGTCTGAAACTTAGAAAAAAGTGTGTGTATGTGTGTATACACATACACATATATAAATATATGTTTATATATGTGTGTATATGCACACACCTATTTAAGCAGAGGATGATTGAAAGAATAATGAAATCACTAGGTTTCTATATAGAAAATTAGTTAATTCTTTCGTTATTTGACATTACTAATAGATTAAATAAGAATAGCAAACACTCACACTATATGCTATAAGCATATTGCTATATGCTGGTCCTCCGTTAAGAGCTTAGGATGTCTGAGTATAATATACATTCTGTTTTTTTTTTAGAGATGGGGTCTTGCTGTGTTGCCCAGGCTGGTCTTAACTCCTGGCCTCATGTGATCCTCCTGCCTCGGCCTCCCAAAATGTTAGGATTACAGGTATGAGTTGCTGTGCCCGGCCCTGATACACATTCTCTCTTTAAGCCATAGACAGGTAAAGCTACTCAAGGTCCTACAGTGCCCACACTCTTGGAGTTGGGATTCAAAATCCCGACGATCTGATGTCTGAGTTTTGCTTTTACCTTCTATATTATATTTCTTCTCTATCCTTACACATACAGGCAACTGAAGAGCAAATGTTATGTTTATTGGATCAAATTCTAGAATTTACCTTAGTCAGAAGTCCCAGTTTAGAACCAGGGAGAAGACCTGTGTTCAGAAATGATTGTAGAAATAAAGTGGGATATAGGCTTAGAGCCGAGTGTGGTTCCTTCAGGTGGATGGTTTCAGCACCTTCCAGCCAAAGCTGGGAAGAGTCAAACTATCATCGCCCTTAGAAAAAAAAAAAAAGAATAGATTTCCAAAGTCCTGAACTAGGATTAAAAGTGTTTTGTCAAAACCTGCATTTCAAATCAAGTCAGTGGGCATCATTTTTGCAATATTCCTTGTGTGTATGTGAAGACAAAAAGAGAGACTGAGAGAAGAGTGATGGCTAAACTGGAAAAACGCACACAAGTTCATTTAAAAAATTGTATTAACTGCTTAAAAATCTGCCTGGAGTCCCAGGAGACAATCCTTCACTTTTCTCTTAGAACATGCCCAGTCCATGGTTTATGTAAGCTGGAAGAGCTTTGTCTCTGGGTTCTGTCTGGATTTGTACATCATTGTATTGACTTCCTTTGTTTTGCATGTCCAAACATACAAATCCCTCAACTCTTGACCTTTTTCTTTCTTTTCTTTCCTCTTTATGTTTTGAGTAGAGTAGAGATGTAGGAAGCTTTGCCACACTTTTTGTTTTGTTTGAACCCCAGTGTTAGGAGCTACTCAAACATTGAGACTCATAGAAGAACATAAAATTCTAGGATTTTCGCCAGGAGCAAAATTTTGGAAAAGTCCTTCTTTCATCTGCTCAGATTTCATCTCATTGAGCATCCCAGCAGTGTGGGCTCCTTCTAGGGTTGGCTTCAATGTGTAAGCTCTTCAATATCTAACTTGAAACCATGCACATGGTGGGTTCTCTGCACACGTATCACCTGAACTGTGATAGTCAAATAGAACATTCAAATAAACATTACTTGATTCATCTTACATGTTGACCCAACATGAACAATTAGTACTTCTGTAGAGCTCTGAAGTTCGATATCTGCTTGGATGCACAAAACAATTCAGTGAGGTAGCTATATGTACTAGTTCATCCTCACACTGCTATCAGGAACCATCTGAGACTGGGTAACTTATGAAGAAAAGAGGTTTAATTGACTCAATTTCGCAGGCTTAACTGGAAGCATGGCTGGGAGGCCTCAGGATATTTGCAATCATGGCAGAAGGCGAAGGGGAAGCAAGCACATCTTACTATGGTGGAGCAGGAGAGAGAGAGTGACGGGGGAAGTGTCACATGCTTCTAAACAGATCTCGTGAGAACTCACTCACCATCATGAGAACAGCAAGGTGGAAATCCACTGCATGGTCCGATCACCTCCCATCAGGTCCCTCCCCAAAACTGGTAATTACAATTTGACATGAGATTTGAGTGGGGACACAGAACCAAACCATATTGTTACAGATTATGATTCTATTTTATTTCCACAGATTTGGGAAGGACATATGAGACTTTATAGCAGTTAAGCTACCCATTAGTTTCTATTACCTATTTAACTAGAATAGTATCAGTGGTTTTGTCAACCAGTTAGCTCAGCACATATTTATTTAATGTTCTTTATGAATGTGACATAAAGTACTATGGTACATGAGGATCAAAAAGTAAAAAATAAACAGTACCTGCCTCCAAGGAGCTTGTGGTATAGTTAGAAAATAAAGGTAACACATCTAGTCTTTAAAAGATGATGAATAAAATAAAACATATAAAGCAAGTGACAAATAAATGCTATATATTTAACAAATCTTTTCAGTATTTACTATATTCCAGGCATTATTCCAAGGGCTAGGAATTCAAGTGTGAACAAAAGAGACAAAAGTTCTGCTTGCCTAGCACTGGTGCTCTAGATGGGAAGAAAGACAATAAACAAATAACTTGTCCAGCCACAGTGGCTCACGCCTGTAATCTGAGTACTTTGGGAGGCTGAGATGAGCTGATCACCTGAGGTCAGGAGCTCAAGATCAGCCTGGCCAACAGGGTAAAACCCCATCTCTACTAAAGATATAAAAATTAGCCGGGTATGGTGGCACTTGCCTGTAGTCCCAGCTACGCGGGGAGCTGAAGCAGGAGAATTGCTTGAACCTGGGAGGCGGAGGTTGCAGTGAGCCAAGATCGTGCCATTGCATTCCAGTCTGGGCAAAAGAGTAAGATTCTGTCAAAAAAAAAAAAAAAAGACAATTAACAAATAAGTAAACATATAGTATGTTATTGAAAAGCACAACTAAAGAAATTAGCAAAGCAGGAGAGGATAGTAACTACTGAGGATTGCAGTGGTTAAAAATTTAATTAGGATTTCTTAGGCAAGCCTCATTTAACAGTCATTTGAGTAAAGGCCCAAAGGAAGTGAGGAGTGAGTTACACAGCAACCCAGGGAAGAGCATTTCAGGCAGAGGAACAGTCAGTGCAGTGGCCACAGAGGGAGCTCTTCAGATGAGCTGAGGAGGAAGACAGAGGCCGATGTAGCTGGGGTGGGTGAGGGAGGGAATAAGAGAAGAAGAAATCAGAGAAACAGCTGGGAACCAGATCCTGTAGGGCCTTGATTATGGCAAGGACTCTGGGCTCTACTCTGAGTGACATGGGGAGTCCCTAGATGCTTCTAAGCAGGGAAGTAACATAACATGACTGAGAAGGTGTCAAGGATAGAATAGGGGGAACATCAGAAAACGACTGTATAATAATCCAGGCCAAAAACAATGGCGACTTGCAGCAGGATGGGAACATGGAGGTGGTGAGAGGTGGCCAGGCAGGACTTGGAGGGATTAGAAGCAGGTGGAAGAGAAAGGGAGGAAGCAATGTGCATGCCAAGTTGTGGGGTCTGAGCAATTGTAAGAATGGGGCTACAGAAGGCAAGACTGTCAAAGAAACAGGTTTCAGGGGATGACGTCAAGAGCTCAGTTCTGAACACGTTAATTTTGAAAAGCCTATTCAAAGGCCAGGCCTGATGGCTCCCACGTATATTCCCAGCACTTTGGGAGGCTGAGGCAGGAGAATTGCTTGAGGTGAGGAGTTTGAGACCAGCCTAAGCAACATAGTGAGACTCCCATCTCTACAGAAAAATACAGATATTTGCTGGGTGTGGTAACATGCACCTATAGTCCCAGCTATGCAGGAGGCTGAGGATAGAGGATCACTTGAGCCTGGGCAACAGAGCGATACTCTGTCAAAAACAAACAAACAAACAAAACAAACAAACAAACAAAACCAAGAAGCAAAAAAAACAGCCTATTCGACCTATGAGTGGGAATACCAACCAGGAAATTGGATGTGTGAGTCTGGATTCAGAGGAGAAGTCTGGGCTGGATTTATAAAGTTGTAGACACCAGAATATAGATTTCATTTAAAACCATACAACTTAAGTTAAATTCACATGCGGAATGGATATAAATAGACAAGAGGAAAAGTCCAAGGACTGAGCCTTACGTCCAGCACTATTCAGAGGCTAGGAAAATGGGGTGGCAGAAAAAGGAACATGAGAAACAAGGGGGAAACACATATTGGTGGCTGACAAGTGAAGAAAATTGTTCCAGAAGAGAGTGATCAACTGTGCCAAATGCTACTGATGAGTCAAAAAGAATGAGGACTGAGGATTGGTGATAGGATTAACAACATGGAAGTCACTGGTGACTTTGATAAAGTAATCTCAGTGGAGAGTGATGAGGTGAAGATATACCTGAAGTGTTTCAAGAGGAAAATGATAGAGGGAAATTGTAGACAGCAAGCACAGAATCCCAAGGAGTTTTTTTTCACAAAGGGAAAGCTAAAAATGGGGAGACAGCTAGAGGTAGAAGCTGGGTCAGAAGCACTTTTATGTTGTTGCTATTGTCTTTCTTTATGAAGGCAAGAGAGATAGTATGTTTGAATAATGATTTAATTATGCAGGAAATTTTTTTATTTTTTATTTTTTTTATTGTTTTGAGATGGAGTCTCAGTCTGTTGCCCAGGCTGGAGTGCAGTGGTGTGATCTCAGCTCACTGTAACCTCCACCTACCAGGTTCAAGCGGTTCTCCTGCCTCAGCCTCCTGAGTAGCTGGGACTTACAGGTATGTGCCACCACACCTGGCTAATTTTTAAAATCTTTTTAGTAGAGACGGGGTTTCGCCATGTTGGCCAGGCTGGTCTCAAACTCCTGGCCTCAAGCCGTCTGCCTGCCTTGGCCTCCCAAAATGCTGGGATTATAGCCGTGAGCCACCATGCCTGGCCTATGCAGGGAATTTTAATGATGCAAGGAAAAGAGGGGAGATCTGATGCAGCAACATTCTTGAGCAGCGAGAGGCTGGAATCTAGTGCCCAGGTGGAAGGTTTTCTTTGTTAGGAGGATGGAGGGTTCAGCTCTTGCCGCAGAGGAGAAGGTGGACTTGAGAGGAATTAGGTGCCCACCTCGGTGGGTACACAGGACAAGAGGCTGTGCCAGGGGCAGCATTAGGTCGCATTCAATATTATTCATCACTGATTTTAATTCAATGAGAGAACAGTTTGTTTAACTGTGTGCCTTTCTCTAGCTGCGCTCGAATGCATGGGTGCAGTGGTGAGAGAGCTGGGTCTCACTAGGGCTGGGATTTTGCCAGGTGAGCCAGACGTGAGGGAGGGAGTTGAGGCATATGGAAGGGAGTGATTTCAGTGAGGGTCCATGGAATTAAAATGGGTAAGGAAGGTAATTAGAATGAGAAGGGGATACAGAAAATAAATAAATAGGGATAAACAGAGTCAATAACATGGAGGTCCTCGTGAGGTTCAAAGTGATTTTTTTTTTCTTTTCTTTTTTTTTTTTTTGAGTTTCACTCTTGTTGCCCAGGCTGGAGGGCAATGGTGCAATCTCGGCTCACCGCAACTGCTGCCTCCTGGGTTCAAGCGATTCTCCTGCCTCAACCTCCTGAGTAGCTGGGATTACAGGCATGTGGCATCACACCTGGCTAATTTTGGATTTGTAGTAGAGACGGGGTTTCTCCATGTTGGTCAGGCTGGTCTCGAACTCCCGACCTCAGGTGATCCACCAGCCTCGGCCTCCCAAAGTTCTGGGATTACAGGTGTGAGCTACTGTGCTCGGCCTTTTTTTTTTTTTTTTTTTTGACAGGGCTTCACTTTGTCACCCAGGCTAGAGTGCCATGGCATGATCTTGGCTCACTGCAGCCTTGACCTCCTAGGATCAAGATATTCTACCACTTCAGTCCCCCAAGTAGCTGGGACAACAGGTGCAGGTCACCTTGCCTGGCTAAATTTTTGTACTTTTTGTAGAGATGGAGTTTCTCCGTATTGCTCAGGCTGGTCTCGAACTCCTGAGCTCAAGCAAGGAGCCCAACCACCTAGGCCTCCCAAAATGCTAGTATTACAGGCTTGAGCCACCATGCCCAGCCTGAGTTATTAGAAGGGGCAGACTGGAAATAAAGAGAGTGGTGGCTAAATAATGGGGTATTTGAAACGAAAATACTGGTGAAGGGATTTCAGTTATTGGTTATGATGTGATTAAGGGAGTGCCTGTGGTTCAGGGGTGAGAGCGCTAGCTGCCTGGCATAGAGGGTGTCATGGAACTGAGGGTGGATATTGAAATCATGAAGAATTACAATGGGAGTTTGTTGGAGAGAGTGGCTCTCAACCAGAAGGGAAACTCTTTAAGGAATTAAGGGGAATGACTGGGGAGAGGGAGCAGGATTGAGTATGGATTGCAACAAAGAGGGGTAATTGGTGGTAAAGTTCAATGACATAGGATTCAAAGCTGGGATTTTTAGGCAGGAGGGCAGGAGAATACCCTCGAAGCAGCACTGAAGAGGGGAAAGAAACGTGGCTCACCGCATCTCCCAGCCCAGGGCTAGAAAGAAGTGAGTTGGCTGCAGCTTCAGCAAGGTGTCCAGGAGAACAGGTTCCCATTGGGGCAGGGGGTTGGGGATATGGGGGAGTTTGCAGATAGTTGAATGTGAGTCCCAGAAGGCACAGGGAAAGAGTTTCAAAAAGATGGGGAGGGGGATGGGCACGGGGGCTCACGCCTGTTAATCCTAGCACTTTGGGAGGCCTAGGCGGGTGGATCATGAGGTTTGGAGAACGAAACCATCCTGGCCAACATGGTGAAACTCCGTCTCTACTAAAAATACAAAAATTAGCTAGGTGTGGTGGCGTGCACCTATAGTCCCAGCTACTTGGGAGGCTGAGGCAGGAGAATCGCTTGACCCCGGGAGGGGGAGGTCGCAGTGAAGCGAAATCACACCACTGCACTCCAGCCTGGGTGACAAAGTGAGACTCTGTCTAACAAAAATAAAAATAAAAATAAAAAAAGACGGGGAGGGGAAATGGATGGGCTTAGAGAAGGCCATGCAGCCATGCACGAGTGGAATGGGAATTAGAGTCTAGGAACAAGGGAGGGAATGGCAGTGCTGAGCTTCCGACATGACCTGGGGTCAAGGGTATGGTAAGGATAGCCTTGGTGGTCCCAAGTCAGATAGGGAAGACATGTTGTGGGTGTAGAGGGCAGGGAGAGTAAAGAGAGAGTGTCCAGGAGCATGGAGCCATCTGAGGTTCCCACTTGGCTCCCCTTGATTCCTTCAGATGGGAGACCTGGAATCCTGAAGATAGTCTTGGCCTTAGCTTGAGAGCTCTCTCATGGCTCCGGCCAACAGTGGCCTGCCCCGGGATTACGTTACTCTCATCTTCTGGGCAAATGCTTGTGCTTTCATAGTAGATGCATCCATAGGCCTGCCATAGATCAATCATCTCTTCAAATTTGAGCCTGCACCAGGCTCCAAGTTGTAGCTGTGTGCTGGATGTGCTAAGACAAAGAAGGTTAGCTGGTTCCTGGCCAGTTCCCACCGTTAGTATCACAAATGGCTGTAGACAAGTTTTTCCACCTTTTCATGACAAGCAGCATTTAGATGATTGACCACTTAATGCAAACTTCCAACCCAGCTCCAATTTTTGAAATAATTTTATTATCCAATTCAATAGACAGCATTTTTTGCCCCATGGAACTCCAGAGCTGAATCATCTGACCTGTCAGACTGGAGACTGGGTTAGGATGTGAGGAATCACTTTCCTTCCTTACCTCATCAACGGTATTGCCCCTAAGGCTTGGCCATAGAGAACCAAGTTCCCAGGGACAAGAGGACCATTCTTTGTTCAAGGATATCTAAGTGGCTGAATCATCACATAAGCTCTTAAAATCCATTTGCAGGAAGTAATCATTCATTTCCTCATTTTTATTATTCAAAGCAAATAAAATGGAATGTGCAATAATGAGTCCAAACAGCGTTTGGCAAACAGCAAATGACAGTAAGAAATAGTTAACTAAATCATTTAATAATATGGTGAATGGCTTTATTTACATCATGTGTCTTCTTCAAAAGCAACACTAAGTTCTCAGAGGCTCTTTGAACTACTGAATAGAATCATCAGACTCCCATTAAGATTTTGGGATTAAAAGACCCCATCTAGGGGTTCCCTGTGGCATAATTAAAATGTATAAATAAATGCCCCCAGGCTTTCTCCTATGACCAAAGATTACATTCTCAGATTCTTAGCTGCCCTCAAGGGTTTAGTGAACTTGAGGTTTAACAAAGAGGCAGAGTTAGGCATATTCGGGGAATTGGAAGAGAAAGGAACATCATGAGAACATGAAGTCATTAAGGACAGGCTTAAGATGATAGGCTACTGAGATAAGAGCTCTGCTAAGGAGATCAAGTACTAAAAGCTAAGAGATGAACAAAATTCACCCACTTTCTTCCATTGCTGAGTAAAGCTTTTTTTGTGTAGACCTGGAAAAACTAACAAAGCAACCAACAGAAAGAAAAAAACAAAACAAAACAAAACTCAATTTCCCGCAGATTGTCAACAAAATCATAGTTTTCGCTTCCTAGCAACCGGCCATGAATTTGAATATTTAGGAAGTATGATTGGAGTCTCCAAGATCATCCTGATTAAGTTTGGGTGTCTTTGGAAAAGCAGTAACCCAAGGAGAATTTCCCAACTTGGATTGGGTATTGGAGCGGACAACTGTTTACTCTTTTTTAAAAATCAGCTTCATTGATATTTTTTAAAACAGCACGTGTTTAACGTACACAGTTTGATGAGTTTCGACATATGCATATGCTAAGAATACTATTCCAACAATCAAGTTAATAAACATATCCATCACCTCCAAAAGTTCCCAGCGTTTTATTTTTTATTTTATTTTATTATTTTATTTTACTTTATTTCATTTTATTGAGGTAGGAATGTTTAATATGAGCACTACTTTCTTAAAAAAAAAAAAAACAAAAAAACTCCTAGCACTGTATTGTACAGCAGATCTATAAAACTCATTCATTTTGTATAATTAAAACTCATATCCATTGAGTCACTCCCCACTTTTCCCAGACTCTGACAACCGCCATTCTATTCTGTACGTCTAAGAGTTTGACTATTTTAGAGACCTCATGCAAGCAGAATCAGGCTTATTTCACTTAGCATGTCTTCCAGGTTCATCCATGTTGTCATGTTGTCACAAAAGGTAGGCGTTTCTTCTTTTTTAAGGCTAGATACTATTCCACTGTATGTACGTCCCACAAGTTCTTTATCCATTCATTTGTTGGTAGACATTTGGGTTGTTTCCACATCTCGGCTATTGTGAGAATGCTGCAGTAAGCAGGGAAGTGCAGATATCTCTTTGAGATGATGATTTTAGTTCCTTTGGATATATACCCAGAAGTGAGATTGCTGGGTATATATCCAACTACCAAAATATAGTAGTTCTATTTTGAATTTTTTGAGGAACCCTCATACCATTTTCTGTAGCAGCTGCACCATTTTACATACCCAGCAACAGTGAACAAGCGTCTTGATTTCTCCATGTCCTCACCAGTACTTGTCATGTTTTGGAGAAACATCTATTTTGAATGTACAATACCTTATTTGAAAAAAGTATTTTGCGTGGTGGCTCACGCCTATAATCCCAGCACTTTGGGAGGCCGAGGTAGGTGGATCATGAGATCAGAAGATTAAGACCAGCCTGGCCAACGTGGTGAAACTCCGTCTCTACTAAAAATACAAAAATTAGCCGGGTGTGGTAGTGGGCGCCTGTAGTCCCAGCTATTCAGGAGGCTGAGGCAGGAGAATCAGTTGAACTCGGGAGATGGAGATTGCAGTGAGCCAAGATTGCGTCACTGCACTCTAGCCCTAATGACAGAGCAAGACTCCAGCTCAAAAATAAATAAATAAATAAAATAAAAATAAAATATTATTTTCGTTGTAGAAATAATGCAAAATAGGTTTTTCCAAAGTTGGCTTGTCCTGAAGAAGTGATTCTCCCCGTTAAAGACGTAACCTCAATAGAGCAGAAGAGTCTGTATGGGGATCTTAGCAGGGGAAAGCATGGGATTTTTCTCCTTATAGAAAGAGGGCAGTGTTAAAAAAAAAAAAAAAAAAAAAGTTGAATAAAAGGATCTAAGGCATAACAAAGGTACCCAACAGAATATTTAAGAATTTTTTTTTTTTTTTTAAGTAACAATAGCTTCTCTTGCTTACTAGCAAGGTGAAGTAGGAGCAGACCAGTTTGTAGTACCCAGAAAATCACAGCATCTACGTCCAAGCATTTTCTTAGAGTAAAATAAGTCATTGCATCTGACATACTTTGTCAGTTTGTCAACAGCTTTGAAGCCACCGAACTCTTCTGAATCATAAGATTTGATCCACAGGCCAGTAGGGAAAAAATTTTTCAAATGAGTAACACATTTCTGCCTTTTCCTTGAATTCTGTATTTTTTCTTGCAGTACTCACCAGTGATTCAAGTGTGTTTAACCTGAAATGAAACTCTTCATTTTTCAAATTGCATATGCTTGTGTCATAGAAAGTTCTGGGAAGAACTGTCCCAGCTCTTCAGTCCACTCATGTTTAAAACAGATAGAGTGTTCTTTGTTTTATCTCCTTGCCTGTTTGTTTTACTTTACATTTGCTTTCAGGAACCAAAAGGGTGTGCTTTCAAAAACTGCTTCTGATCAACATTTAAAACATTTTAAATGAAATTCCTGGATTCAATGCAACTCTCTTGACACTGATTACTAATAACTCTATGAACATGCAGTTTTGGTGATACTCTCAGTTAATAATAAGTAAGATTTGTTCCAAGGAGAAATAAATCACCATCTAAAATATTGGGATGGGGAAATCTACATTTCTTAAAAATAGTGGCTAATAGAATTCTTATTCTACCATTCTGTGCTATGATTTTAGGGGCACTTGGGTACCCTTACGATGTAGGGCTAACCCTCAAGAAAAACAACTCCATGACTAATGTTTCACAGCAAACAATGACTGCCAGCCAGCCTCCTGATGACTTTTGTCTTTCTAAATCTAATCCCGTGATAAACCTCTGGCTTCCTACACTTGACGTGCCCCTCTTTTACTAGTCCCAAATCCATCAGACACATTGTGGTTGGCTCATTGTGAACAAACACAACTGACAGTTTCCTTCCTCAAGGTAAACAGGACTGGTGCTTAGACACAGTTCAAAGGGTTTATCACCCCAATGTGCCTTTTCTTTTTGGTGGACAAGTGGGGCTACCTCTAACTTCTAATTAAACTACTTTATTCTCTCTACTGACATTCCTAATTTTTACTAGTAGTAAAATACTATATAATTACTCAATCAGTGGCCTGTTTTCACAACGCCCAATTTTTTTCCTGTTTTTGGTTTTCCTCTGTTCACTGCTATAACCATTAACCCCTCATCCTCATTGAATTTTGTTATCACTTGTGAAGGCAGCATTGCACGGTTAATGGCAGTTAATGCCATTTTGGTGTTAGACTTCTCTCTGCTTTAACCCTGGATAAATGACTCCTAATCTGACCAACCAAGTCTTTCTTTGGCCTTTCTTCTGGTCATTTTCATAGTTATCATCATGTTGGTTCGCTGGAGGAAAGATGGAGAAATGCAGGGGCCTTCCCCAGTATAGTGGAACCTGGAGGTGTGCGATGTCATGCCGAGTCCCTGGAAAGCATGAGCTCCCTGAAAACAATGCTCTGCTGGCCAGCAGGATTCCACAACTGCCAAATGAGGACGCCTTCGCAAGCTCCGCAGAAGACAGACCCTTCATATTTCCTATTGTTTCTTCAGGCACTTGCTTCCTTCTGTTTATTCCAGTTTCATAAACCAATGAGTCATGCTACTTACTTCTGAGTCCAAGCAACTTCCCTGTTCAGGTTCATTTTAGAACAAGCCCCACCAGAGATTGGAGTGGTCGCTGGGGAAGGAGTTTTGTTTAGGGTTTTGCCTACAAGCTGGGCATGGTGTTATCATTTTGTAGAGAAGAATGTCTGAAGGAAAGGCCTCCAAGGGCCTTTTTTGCTTCTTTGATAGCAAACTTCTGAGAACCACTGAAGCGAATCCCCTCCTGGCTTCAGGACACTAAGCCTCAGGTTTGGGGTATCATTAGCTGATCATTAGTTTACATGCTGGGGGGATTTTCCTAACACAACATTCATTATCAAAAATGGCCCTTCCCATGCCTTAGGTAAGGGCTGTAAACAGCCAGGAAGGCGGGGTGGGGGTGTTGTTTAGGAAGCTTCCCCCAGAGTGTGTGACTCCCCAATGTCCCCATTCCTGAGAGGCAGTGGGGGTTGAACAAAGACCCTGCAGGTGACTGGAGGTCCGAGAGGTTGTGCTGCTGGTGCTACATGAGGAAGAGCCGGCTCCTACCTGCTGGCTGGGAGATGACCTCTGGCTGTCCTAGAAGCTCTTCTGCTTCGTTGGTTAAGGAGGGATTCTTCCATGCAGATGGAAGGAAATGAGAAAATGGACATTTTACAGGCATTGTAATCTGTAAAAATAGGAGATATATTTCACTTTCAGAAAGGCATAGTTTTTCATGGCCAGGTGTAGTGGCTCACGCCTGTAATCCCAGTACTTTGGGAGGCTGAGGCAGGTGGATCTCTTGAGCTCAGGAGTTTGAGATCAGCTTGGGCAACATGGTGAAATCCCATCTCTATCAAAAATGCAAAAAATTATCTAGGCATGCGCCTGTGGTTCCAGCTACTGGGGAGGCTGGGGTGGGAGGATCACTTGAACCCAGGAGGCAGAGGTTGCAGTGAGCCAAGATCGCACCACTGCACTCCAGCCTGGGTAAATGAATGAGTGAGACCCCCCACCCCCCCAAAAGGCATAGTTTTTCATTTTTGTTTTTCAAGAATAAAAAAGATTTATCATCCAGATTTACGTGTAACCACCCATCAATGGTAAGGCTAAATGGCTAATGACCTGGTCTCCTGATGGGATTGAACTTTGAGCTAGAGTTCAGAAGAGGTGGGAGCAGATAGCTCAGGCTTGGGGCATTCCCATTTTAAAACCCTTTCTTATCCCCATACCACATCCCACCCCACGACCCCTCCACCAACATAAAAACCTCATTCGGGCATAGAGATTCTGTAAAGAACTTTCTATTCCATATCAGGAAATCTGGGTTTTGGTCCTCTCTCTGTCACTAACTTTGGGGAAACCTTTAACTTCTCTCTGTACGCAGCACCATCTTTCATCTGAGAAGCAGGAAAAAAGTCTATCAGAGAAGCTTAGATTGTTACTGGGAAGCAGAGAGTGCCATTTAAGCTGGCCCTGAAGGTGGAGTCAATATTAGCCAAGGGAGGTGGATAGAATGAGAGGTGAGGACAAGGAGAGGGTGCTCCAGACAGACTCCATGGCACAGGCAAAGGCTGTGAACGGACAGAATTTCTGAGCTGTCAAGGGAGGAAAGGACAGCCACGTGGCCAGAGCTCAGGTGGGCTCTGGGGGTGGGAGATCAGGCAAGAGGGAAGTAGACAAGGGAGACAGAAACCAGACCAGAAGCTGCTTGAAAAGTATTTTAAAGACTGATCTTAACCCAAGAACAATGAGAAGTCAATGAAGTGTTTCAGCAGGGAACTGGCTAAATGACAACACAGCACAGCCCTATTCTCAACTCACTGACATCAAGGAGGTTGACTGAGGCTCAGAGAACTGTGCGCTTCATGGACCTAACACAATGTTTTCAATTGAAGAGGTAAACGTCATATTGCAAATTTTTCATTTTGCAAAAAAAAGAGCATTAACTAAGACAAATAAAAAGCCTATCATCATCAACACCATTATCATCTGTTCATTTTTGGTAAAGACATTTAAACAAAAATGAAACTAAGAAAGGACAGTCTCAGCATAATGGATTACTTAAATTTAATTAGTTTGGCTTTATGAAGAAAAACTACCTTGTTGTTTTATTATTATTTAGTCTTGACCCTGGGCAAACGTTTTCACAACTTGACATTCATTAGGGTACTGGCATTTGAAAATCATTGGTCAAGGTAGTCAATTCTCTGGATGACAACAACAACAACCACCACCACAACAAAATACTAGGCAGATGTAGATGTCTTTATGGGAGAAGAGACACCGTGCTGAGGTTGGGGTGGTTAAGGATGAAGGGAATGAAAGTCCCTGAAAATGCTTGCAAAATAATAGGCTCTCAAGAAATGCCAGTTGCAGGAGGATAGCTTGAACCCGAGTTCGAGACTGCAGTGAGTCGTGATTGTGCCACTGCAGTCCCGTCTGGAGTGAGACTGTCTCAAAATAAGAATAAGAATAAGAATAAGAATAAGAATAAGAATAAGAATAA
>NC_045442.1:122994971-123068887 GCF_002776525.5 Piliocolobus tephrosceles | reverse complement strand
AATAAGAATAAGAATAAGAATAAGAATAAGAATAAGAATAAGAATAAGAATAAGGATAAAAAGACACGCCAGTGGAAGCTTAAGTTGAATTTGGTAATAACAGTGATAGCTAATCTTTATATAGTGAACAATTATGCTTCCATTGTTTGACTGATGGCTGCCTAGAGGTAGATAAGAGAGGTAGTATTCCCATTTTACAGATGAAAAAGCTATTTGAGAGGTTACATGACTTTCTCAAGCTTACCAGTAATTATACAAACTGTGAACTCTGATCTGTTGACTTGCAAGGAAGAGGAAGGAGAAATGTCACAGTGAGACATGAGTAGGTACAAATGTAAAAGGTGAAGGGATTTAAGTAAGAGATCGAGGCTAGAGTGGAGTGGAGAGAGAAAGGGAAGTAGAAAGTAAGAGAGTGGTTTGTGTCCTTATTTCCCCACTGGTTTTTCAGGACACACATGGCTGAGTTTTGATTGGCAAAGTAACATCTGTCAGCGTTATAAACGGATTCCAAAAACATATACATGGAACAGATTCCTCTGAGATTGAGCAAAATCTGCTGTATTTCAACTATCTGTTACACATCCTGCCCTCAACTGACGTTCAGAGCAAGAATGACTTTCTTGCTCCACCCAACACGCATTCCAACTGCCTCTCTCATGCTCTCTACATAAGTTGGCATGTATTTGGAAGATGAAAACTAATTTCAATACAAGTATAAATACATATATACAGAGTGGCTCATCCACTATCCACACATTATATGATGAATTCCAAAGTAAGACCAAATTTTTGTTGACATTTGATTGTAGTGTGGCACCGTAAAGAGAGCACTGATTTTGGAGTCACACAATTCTGAGATCGAATCATGACTCGGTCACTATTGGCTGTGTAACCCTGGTAAGGTACTTAGCTTATCTGAGTCCTTTTAAATCATAAGGTTGCTAAAATCATTACAGGAAATTCAACAAATTTGCTTATCAACAAATATTCATTGCATGCTTACGGTGTGCCAGAACATTCTAATGTTGAAGATGCTGATAGTGAACAAAGAGGATGAAGCACCTACCCACAGAGAGTTTGCACTCTGCAGTTATAACTGATGTAGGCCAGGGACTGTGCCTGACACATCTCAGATACCTAACAAACATTCTTAATCTTCTCTGGACTCTACCTCGTAAACACTGCTAAGAGAAGACTGACAGTATTATGCTTTGCTTCACTGGTTGGAATGGTTTCAATTTCTAGACTTGTGCTGTCCAATATGGTACCAGTAGCCACGTGTGGCATTGGAGCATTTGAAAAGTGACTAGTGTGACTGAGAAACTAACTTTTTCATTGCATTTGATTTGAATGACTTTAAATTTAGATTTCAAACCTAGAGCAGTGTAACATATTTTTATGATATACACACCGTTTTTGTTTTGGCAGAGCTATATTTTATTTTAACCATTGGAAATTTAGCTTCTGAATGTATTTGTGCTGCAAGTATGATGTGCATATCTAATTTTGAGGACTAGTATGGAAAAGAATATAAAATATCTTGATAATCTTTCATATGGACTACAGATTGAAATAATATTTTAGATGTATTGGCTTAAATGAAGTATATTACTGACATATTACTGATATTCTTTTTTCATGTGGCTATTAGAAAATTAAAATTGGCATATAAGGCTCACATTATATTTCCATTGGATAGCACTGGTATAGACCATGCTGAAAAATTTTATTTTCTATTATTAGAAGGGTCTTTTAGAGGGTGCTTATATGAGAGGTAAAAAGCCATGTAACTATGGGTCCCACCTGCAGTTGCTTTAAATACTTCGAAGCAATGTAAGATAATTTACTTTGATGCATTTTTAAAATGAAACTGACATAGAATAATGTCTTAATTATGTATTAAACCTCTCTTACCAGTATTTGTTGAAACAACACAGAAGAAGAAAAGTAACAACATCACAATGTCAAAAAGGGAAATGGAAGAATTAAATAGTCACTGCTGTTCTAGTAATTACAGCTGGAACCAGGGATGTTGGAGAAAGTGACGGATGAACTCTGTCTTTTCATGTGGAGGAGTTGGTTGATACTGTATTCTAATTAATTCTCTATGTTTCAGATACTGGCTAGAAATTAATACATTCCTTTTGTGACCTTTATATTTGATAAATAACAAATTACTTTGCCAATTAAAAGAAACGAAGTTGACATATGCATTAGTCGCTGTATCTAATTTATCATGGTGTTGGAAATAAGTAATCCATTCGTTTAATTATTTATTCAATAAGAAAGCTCAAGAAACTTAATACACAAGTTTATTTCTTTTTACATGGTATCCCTATTCAGAAATAGTTTGGGAAAAGAAGTCCATCATTTGTGAATAGTTAGACCTTAAGCACCCAAACTCTTCTGAAGGTCTGGACCCCACCCAGCCAGGAAATAAATGCATGGATCCTTCCTTTGTTTTTGATGGGAAGACAGAATATAATGAGGAGAAAGAGGATTAAAAATCAAGTTTTTGATGGAAATTTGAAGTTCTAAGGAAATAACTTTCTAACTAAATGAACATTTTAACTTTCTCGCTGAACTCTAGATGAACTTAGGTCCAGTTATCTCTGGGGTTCTTGGGGTTCATTCTGGGCTGAATTCTGTTTCTCAACTTTATTCTGATATAACTCACTTACCTTAGGGCTCTTTGTGTTAAAGCCAGGGTAGGTTCTATTCAGCTGTCAATCTCAAGGACGTCCACGTAGGGTTCAGATTTAGGATGTGTGTGTGTGTGTCTTTTATGTGCATTACATTATTGTACATACACTGTTTAGCCATATTTATCACAATTATTTAATCCCAGCTGAAAGTTTTAGATTAGGGTTTAGAATACAGAAGTAGTTTTCATGGTCATATAGCTAGTAAATTGCAGAGCTGGGTTGAAACTCAGGTCCTTTTGACTCTACCCAAGTCTTTCTAACTGCTATCCCAGTATGAGCTTTTAGATAAAACTGCTTGGCCGGGTGTGGTGGCTCACGCCTGTAATCCCAGCACTTTGGGAGGCTGAGGCAAGCCGATCACGAGGTCAGGAGATCGAGACTATCCTGGCTAACATGGTGAAACCCTGTCTCTGCTAAAAATACAAAAAATTAGCCGGGCATGGTGGCAGGTGCCTGTAGTCCCAGCTACTCGGGAGACTGAGGCAGGAGAATGGCGTGAACCCGGGAGGCGGAGCTTGCAGTGAAACCGAGATTGTGCCACTGCACTTCAGCCTGGGTGAGAGAGCGAGACTCCTCCTCAGAAAAACAAAAACAAAAACAAAAACAAAACAAAACAACAAAATAAAAAAACCCAAAAACAGAACAAAACAAAACAAAAAAACTGCTTGTAAAAATCCACCTTGAAAATAATTGGCCGGGCAATATGGTCATGCACTTTGGGAGGCTGAGGCAGGAGGATTGTTTGAGGCCAGCAGTTCGAGACCAATCTGGGCAATATAATGAGACCTTATCTCTACAAAAAATAAAAAACATTAGCCAGGTGTGGGTGGTGAGGCATCCCTGTGGTCCTAGCTACCAGGAAGGCTGAGGTGGGAGGCTCACCTGAGCCCAGGAGGTGGAGGTTGCAGTGAGCTGTGATGGCACCAAAGCCTGGGTAACAGAGTGAGACCCTGACTCAGACAAAACAAAAGAAAAACAAACCAAAAAAAGCAAAGCAAAGAAAAGAAAGACAATCTGCTTCATGGATGCTATTTTTTTTCTTCTTTCTTCCTTTTACTTTTAAATGGAGATAGTAGGATGGTAGAACCAACCATCAGCAGGATGTGCTGCCACAGAATAAATCAATATTGTGCTAGACTTCGTATCAGGAAGCTGAGTACAGATGGACTGACTCTCATCAATAAACGCCATGGGAACAGAAACCAGGTCTTCTATTTTATTTCATTTTTTGCTCTGAATCAAACCCAATGAACAAACATAGACTCTCTGTAAGTGTAAGACTTTTATGCCATTAAGCCACAATTGAAATTATCCTCACCGTCTTCTCTATTTCCTTCTTCCTAGCCCCTGGGCTCTCACCCCTGGCATCCTTTCTATCCCTGTTTTCTTATTCTGTTTATCTTGATGAGACTATCTGATGGAAATATGCTCTGGTGGGAATAAAAATTGGTCAAAAACTATGGGCGTGAGTTCCCTGTTTGGTTCTGCTGGGTGTGTGAGGTGCGGCAGGAAGGTATAGGAAGGGCTTGGGAGTGGGCAGGAATAGGGAAAGCAGGGCTCCGAGATAAAGGCATTCGGGGTGGGTCACTTTGCCATGCCTGGACCTCCTTTGTCTGGGACTATGGAGAAGATAAATACCAGAGTTCCTGGGATGAATTACCCAGCTGCAGAGCCATCCTGCTCCTCAGGAAAACATATGCCCTTTGCTCTGTCATCTTCAGGGCAATGACCAACTTCCCTCTTTTGTGCTCCCTAAGGGCTTTGGTTAGAGGTAAATAACTTGCTTAGCTAATGTACTCTCTGGTGGAAGAAAAGGACGGAGTCTAAAGACATTACAAATGACCCAGCCGGTGGCTGGATGTAAGAGGAAGGTGAACAACTGGCCCTCATTCTTGCAAATTTGTTTTGGTTTCTACTGAATTTTGAATGACTGGAATCTGTTACCATAAACATATTTTGTTATGTAAATGCATCATCAGCCCCCACCCCTCCACACACCCCTTCCCATCCCCTCCAAAATTCCTGAGTTAGAGAGCAGGTAAACAGTAGTTAGAAAACGCCTAAAGCAATCGACCTGTATTAATTTCACCCAGAGAACAAAACCACGGCATATGTAATTATTTTAAAGTAAAAACGAGACGTTTTCATGAATCAGTGCTTGGAAAAGTCTTTTTGGGATTTTCTGATTGCATGTTTGAGTCACTTGTTATGGACCAGCATGCTTTCTTAGCTAAGTATGGGTAACAAAAAGAATCAGAGAGACTTCCACCCTCGAGGAGTTTTCAGACTGAGGAACTATACTGTCTACAGACTCCAAGACAGGGTATGTGTTGATGTGTCTTTGTATTGCCAGCACCTCACAAGGCCAGGCACCTGCTATGCATTTCAGTATACAGTGGTTGAGTGAATAAATAGCGTACTCAGTTGGAGAATAAGTCTCTGTTAAGTGCCAAGAGACGGATGACTCCCAGAGATGCTCCAGAAGACAGAAGCAGTCCCTGTGGAGTGATCAGAGAAGGCTGCTTAGAATATTTGAGCTAGCTCTTGCAAAGGGAATACATAAAAGGAGTGAATGAGGGCATGTTCCTTGGAGCTAGAAAGTAATGGGTAAATTGAGAATCTACCAGTCTGAACTTGAAAGAGTTTATGCTGGAAGTAAGGGCAGGGGGAGGGTTAATAAAAATCAGAAAACACTCTGAAGAGGGCCACGTGGGTCAGGAACATTGTAATTATGATTTTTCTTTTTGTTGCAGGTCAACAATGGGGTAAGATCAATGAACGCTGCTGTTGTTATTTACGACATGGAGCTGGTATGAACTCTTACCTCTAGTCTGGAGGGGATAGAGGTCATGCATAATTTAAGGCAGGTCATGGCCATTTCCAGGGAGAACAGCAGCCCATGAACCACTGGGAATATGAATGGCAATGTCTTTGCCTTGAAGGACGGTACATTTATTCTTTTTTTTTTTTTTATTGTACTTTAAGTTCTAGGGTACATGTGCACAACATGCAGGTTTGTTACATATGTATACTTGTGCCGTGTTGGTGTGCTGCACTCATCAACTCGTCAGCACCCATCAACTCGTCATTTACATCGGGTATAACTCCCAATGCCATGTATTCTTTTGAAGTGCTTTACTGAATATTTAAGCCTATTCTCTTCTGCTTGACTTCTTGTATTTTTCTTGTATTTTTTTTTTTTCTGTTGAACGGTTGACTCAGTTGAAGAGTTCATTTGGTCAGTGATTGCAATAGGATGTGGGTATTTTCCACATCCTTAACTTGTAAAACCATCTTGGAGCAACATTCGCCTCCTGTGTAAAATGTGCAAATTTGCGACACAGAGAGAGGTGACATAAAGGGCAAATCTAGTGCCCTCTCTGGTGCTCACTGTAACCCTATGGTTGACACCAGGAGCTCATGTACGTCCAAAAAGCATCACTGGTGAGTCTAGTCATCCCGGACCTAAATCTCCAAAAAGAGAGAGAATCTTTTAAGAAGAATACAATAAAATAGATAGATACAAATGATAAACCAAAAATCAGGGCACGGTGGCTCACACTTGTAGTTCCAGCACTTTGGGAGGCCAAGGCAAGAGGATCGCTTGAGTCCAGGAGTTTGAAACCAGCCTGGGAAACATAGTGAAACCCGTCTCTCCAAAAATTTAGCCTGGTATGGTGGTGCATGCCTGTAATCCCAGCTATTTGGGAGGCTGAGGTGGTAGGATCACCTGAGACTGGGAGATCAAGGCTGCAGTGAACTGTGATTGCGCCAACGCACTCTAGCCTGGGTGACAGAGCAAGACCCTGTCTCAGAAAAAAGCAGAAAAAAATCAGGATGAAGGGAAAGTCCCAAGTCAATTCCTGCTTCCAAGGAGCTTATAATTAATTGGGAATCCAGTATAACTCTTACACAAGGGGAAAAATATCCACATTCCTAATGGAGCAATATTCAAATATGTACAAATCAATGAGATGCAAATGAAGTGCTTCATTTCTGAAGGGACACAGGGCAAAAGAGATAAAATATGTGTTCACAGGGAAAACCTCCCAAACATAAAATGGCTTGAGTCGATATATTTTTGTCGGTACATTTGGAGACCGAAAGGTTCTGACTCAGAGTGGAAAATGAATAATTTTTTGTATGAGTGAGGATGAGTTACAGCCACATAACCAGATAGGGCCCTGAGCTGCAGGGAGGGCAGGAAGTAGGTTGTACACTTTGCTCAGCATAAACTCATGTGCAGAAACACAGAAGGATTTGCATTAAGCTTTGCTTTTCCATTTTGTTGGTTGCTTTCAGAAATGTTAGATGAATCAGTCATGCCACCTTTTAAAAGTTAGGGAGAAAAAGATTTGAAGAGAGAACGGAGGTACTTAACAGCTCCACTGAAGCTCACTGGATTAGATGAGCTTCAATGATAATAGTATTTCTTACTTAGCTTCTGTGACACTTTCCAATGAGCTCAAAGCATTGTATAGACACTAACTCATTAATTCTGTCGACATCCTAGTGAGGAAAGTGGTGCCAAGGGTAATTTGCGATCACTCTATGGATTCAGACATGGAATGAAGTGAGTTTTAATAAAAATGATTATGACACTGGGCTGTTTCAAGAAAGCAACTCAAGTTTTTTGAGTCAATTTCTAGAGCCTTCCTGATTTCTCACCTTCTTCTTCTGTCTCTTTGATCAGATGTCTGAAACACCGAAAAGAAAAAGAAGAGACACTTTTTTTTGACAGATTATGATCTTCTTAGGTTTTCAGCTTTGGACTTACTTTGTACTTGAACACTTGAACAGAAAATCTGTAACCTTCAAAAATCATCGATACCATTGTGAAACTCCAGTGTTCATGATCTAATCTTTTTGTGAGTTTCTGCATCTAGATTTCACATTTCCATCTAGGATCCTTTCTTCCCATTATGCCCCTCTCTCTCTTCTTGACTACATTGTAAGCTCCAGGGGCTGCAGAAATTGCGGGGTTTTACTTTTCTATCTCCTGGTAGCCAGCATAGTGTCTTTCCTAAAGTAACAGTGAATATTAGTTGGATGCCTGAGGGGTGTTTGCCAATACGGTGGGCACAGCTGCTAAAACCCCTAAGCTAGTTTTATCTAACTTCCCTTTTTAATTCTGTCCCAGCAAAGGCTTGGGGACACAGGTTCAGAAAAATATATTGCCCTGTTGATGCTGTTATAGCTTAGGTGAGTTTTTGGAGGCTTATACTTACAGGTAAAGTTTTAAAGAGTTGGAGGCTTGGGCCTCTTTGAAAAGGGGTTTAATTTCTGATTTGAACTGACGTATCTTAGGCTTCACCAGATTGGTCCTGTAATAAATGTATGATCAGATAGAGCATGCAAACTTTTCTGGAATCCCCAGCACCCACTTCCCCAGCCTCCCCAGTCCACCATCAGGCTGTCTAATTCAGCCAGCACCAAGCTGCAATTCACCAGGCACAGCCAGCTGACAGCCTGCCCCTGGGACGCTGTCACGCTGGAGTTAGCTTCTCTTGTTTCTTTTCCTGAATGTGAATGGCTAAAAACTTTGGGTTTTCCCTGGTTTCTCTAAAACACTGGCTCCAAGGCAGAGATGAGAAATAAAATGGGCTTTTTTACTACCAAATCATCAGGCAGAAAAATCCCTTATAGGTGCTTCTGCTCAGATCACAGATGACCCTTGGCCTGGTGAGACCTTCAGGAGCCTGCAGGGGGCAGGAGGACAGGAGGCACCTGCACTCCATCAGAGAGTGCCAGGCAGGGATGGGGCCGCACTGCCTCTTCAAGATCCTTGCAGCTTCAGCCTTGGGTGGCTACCTCTTTCCTTGTCTGGCCCATGATTTGCACCACCTGTCTTTATTTAATTTAATGTAACTTAATTTAGGAGAGCTAAGTAATTAAACATGGGGCCAAAGTACATAAGAAAGCGACAGCCCTTTATTGCAAATATGCACACACTCTTGGGCCAGGTTCCCTGGTCCTCAGGTGAAGGGGGGGGGGGGGGGGGGGGGGGGGGGAGCGGGGGGGGGGGCGGGGCGGGAAACAGGGAAGTCGCGCCGGCGCTCTCGGGTGAGGTTCCCCGGTCCACGAATGCGGGGGCCCAAGAAGTCAGACGGCTCCTGCCGGCAGCGGACTTTTATGCATTGGTACCGGAAGGGGGCGGGCAGTGGGCGGGATAAGGGCGTGTAGGGGGGCGTTCCGTAGGTGCGGCCAGGTAAGTCTTGGTCTCTTCGGATTGACGTCACCTGGCGCATGCTCGGTTGATCTGCATCGTCCTGGGCGCGGCTGCATTTTCCCGCGCGCCAGTAAGTTGGTGATGAAGAACCCGGAAACACAGGTACTGCTCTATCTTGTTCACCTTCCTCCATTTTGTCCCTTCTCCCTCACCCAAACAGCCCAGTCCTTTAAAGGACACGCAAACTCAATTTACTTTCTAGGCCAGGAATACTGAACTTTGGGTGAGCAATAGAATTAATTTAAATAGGTGAAAAAAAGAAAAAGAGTGACAGGAGAAGAGGGTTTTAAAATTTCTGAATGCTCCTGGCTTCCTGAAGAGACTTACGAAGCTTTAAAGAAACTCCAGTGCTATTAAAATGCAGCAGCAGAAGACTTGCTTTTTTTTTTTTTTTCCCTCAACTGGACATGCGAGATTCAGATTCCTTTACAGTGTATGGAGAAGTTGGTTGGTTTCAGGTTGGCCCTCCAGGAAACTCAATTAAATTTTACTAGGCGGTTTTTTTTTTTTTTTTTCCTCCTCTATTTTGTCGACAATTTTATTCCTGGGTTTGTAGTCGAGGGATTGGCCCTATAGCTAATATAGATTCTAGAAGAAACTTTGGCTTCATTTGAAGTTAAAAACTTTCTTAAAAAATGACAGTCTTTTTTATCTGTGCCACAGCCTTCCCCCTTTCTAGTGTACTTTTTAAACATTTTAGTTTCACTTTGAAATCTACCTTTTGGGCTACATTCGTTTCCCTTGGTTTCTTGTGGTTTTGTGGCTGGGAAGTGTCTCTGGTCACCTTGGCAATGTGAAATATTTGCACAAAATAAACAACCTTCTTACTTTCCTTTTGCACCTTCTTGGAAAAAATATTAACTTACTAGGTACCTGTCAAAAACAGAGGCCGATTCTTTTTCCCATCCTGTCAATGGGGAATTGTTCTGTGCAGGATTTTACTCTCTCAAAATAGCAGTAATGACTGCTTTAATCACTTTGTTCTAATCTAAGCTAAACAATGCCTCCTTCTTACCTTCATCTCTGGTTTTCTCTCTTTTCTCCCCTCTCTCTCTCTCTCAAAGCAATTGTTTTCATCCAAGCTCAGCCAGAATTGGCAAAGGTTATTTTCCTGATCTGATTAGTGAAGGTATATATACTATATACAAGAGTATAATAGGGTGGTCAAGAGTCAAGAGTATGAATTCTGGAGTCAAAATGACTTGAATTTTGATTCTGTGACTTGCTGGCTGTGTGACTTTAGACTTGCTATTTAGCTGCTCTGAGTCTCTGTTTCCTCTTCTGTAAAATGAGGAGGTAGTAGGACCTACGGATGAGGGTCATTGGAATGGTTAAATGAGATACAATGTGAAGTGCTTTGTACAATGCCTGCTTTAGAGTAAGACCTCAGACATGGTCATCATCATCATTATTATTACTTTCAATCTGAAGAGCATTAGTCCCATGACCCTTAAAAAAGAAACCCACGACCAACAAAGTTGGAGGAATGGTGTACACAGAGCTACTTTGCGGTGATTCGTAATGACCCTAACATAATAAGGCTCTTCAAGGAGTCATGAAATCTATTTATTTTATTTAATCTAGTTATTTCCCAAGTTATTTGACTAAGGAGTCCCTCTCTTCTCTTTGCCAGTGTTTCTTGGGACACACTTGGAGGGAGGCTGCACCAGTGTGCTGTTTAAGCCCCCTGCTCTTTGCCCCAATAGTTACAGAAATCTGTACTTGTCCTCTGAGGAACTAATGACATCAGTGTGTAATAGATACATTCCATAACTTAAACAAAAACGTGTCAACCCAAGAAACACAAGGGAACACGCATTCAAGACCACCTGGTAATATGATGTGTTCATTGGTCCAAAATGCTGTAACCTCTTTTTTCCTCCTCTTCCTTGTAAAATGAAATAGTTTATTTCAAACCAGATATGTCTAAAGTGAATATCCAATTCTCATCCAATCTTTGTATGTTGATATGACCTATTACCACATCTTGCACTCCAGAAACAAAAAATGCAAAATGTAAAATGAAGTGTGGTTCATAGAAGATACAGAAGTATGTAGATGGCCAGTGAGCTAACAAAATATGTAGACTTCTTTATGAATGCTGTGTACGAATCAGGTGAAAATGCTACAAAACATTAGAGTTATAATGACGGAACCATGGTCCACTTTGAGTCAAGCGTCCGTTGTGGTAAGTAGAGTTTATAGACACAGATGTGCAGTAACGTCTTCCTTGCTAATAGCTTTTTTGTCCTTGTTCTTGGGGGGAAATGGGTTCAATAGTAAGACAGACATTCGCAGAAACACTGGAAGTACCTTTGTCATCTGCAGTCAAAAAACTGCTTACTGTTTCATTTGGAAAGGTTTGAGATGAAAACTGTGACCTCGGGAGAAAAGCAAGCCACGAAGGCTCATTGGTTCTGAACCAAGTGAGATTTTGGATGGCTGTGTAGCGGAGGAGTTGGGTGGGCTGCAGGGCGAGAAACCTAGCACAGGACGGCCATCGTGCCTGATCGGTGAGAGAATGAGATTCCTCAAGGTGATTTCTGCTCCAGGCTCGGCTCCAGTTACCAAACAGCGGAGTATGGTCTAATTTTGGGGACCTAGGATTTCTGGGACAGTCCTGATTTCAAATGTTGTGTGTCACTGTCTCTGGACTCTTGGATGTACTAGAATCACATTCTGATCTTAAGTTAAGGTCATGATCACTCACAGCCCTGAGGAAGGAGCCAGGAAACCCAGTCACCTACTGTGCATGGCATGTCACATTTCTTTTTCTTTTTTCTTTCTTTTGTTTTTTGTTTTTTTTTTAGATGGGGTCTCACTCTGTCACCCAGGCTGGAGTGCAGTGGTCATAGCTCACTGTTCACTGCAGCCTCGAACTCCTGGGCTCAAGGGATCCTACCATCTCAACCTCCCAAGTAGCCAGGACTACAGGTGTGTGACACCATGCCTGGCTAATATATAAATATATTTTTGTAGAGTAGGGGTCTCACTGTGTTGCCCAGTCTAGTCTTAAACTCCTAGGCTGAAGGGATCCTCCCACCTTGGCTTCCCAAAGTGCTGGGGTTACAGGTGAGAACTACCACGCCCAGCTTATTTTTCTCTCTGATAATCAGTGTATTCGTTTATAAAATGAGCACTTGAAAACGATAATTTCTATATTCTCTTCTAGAACAAAGATTTGGGTTCTGTGTGACTTGGTGCAAAGCGTTAGATTATTTACTCTATCTTTAGTTCATTCACTTGGAGGAAAGGTTGTGACTTGTTAAGTCTTTGCTATTTTCTCTGAGGTGATTTTTAATTTTCAGAATGGCATGTGTTAATTAAAAGCTCACAGCTCCACCCCTCACCATGATAGCGGCAACTCGCTGATTGGATGATTTTTCACAATTTATACTGGAAGTTGCTACAGTAATTACTCCTTGTTTAGTCAATAGCAGAGTTAGTAGTAAAAATGTCAAAAATGTAACAACTCACAAGGTATTTTTTCTAAGCTGCCCTAGAGGCAGACACAGCTCAGATTAGATCTGCCATCTAAACCCAATCCCTGTGTTAGAACAGAGCTTGTGTTTGCCTCCGACAGTAGGAGACAGGGTAGGAGGATGCAACCTTTTGTCAAAATGGGGAGGATCTTGAGAGATAATATGAGGAGCTTTCTTTTTTTTAACCCCCCTTCTTTCCCTGTGTGATGTTTTGTTTGTCCTGCAGTCTTGCAAATAAATGCTGGGCAGAGGCTCATGTAAATAGAGACTGTGAGTTCCTCTAAGGGAGTTTACAAACAGAATCCTTAAAACAAAACCAGCATTCTGGAGCCATTATGGGAGGGTGCCTGTGAATTCCACCTGAGAGCACCTTGGGCCCTAGTTGTTGAATGCCTGCAGGGTTTATCTTTTAATGCAAGAAGCCAGAGATTTCTTATCTCTGGTCAAACAGACATAATTGAGTTAAATATTCTACTTCCCAAGGCCTGGGTACAACTGGTCTCCTTTGAGAGACAGTCCTAAAGGAGACACTCACGGCTGAGCTGGGGTGAGTGGAGATTTACTTGAAGAACAGTGGCAGTAAGTCCGACTTTTTTTGCTTTTTGAAACCATGCTTTCCAAGACTGTAAGAAAGTCATTCCCATTAGAAAAACCAAACATATTTTGTCATATTCCTTAGAAAAAAATTGAATTTAGAAAAAAAATGAAGTAGTTGTTTAATGAATCTATGAATAAAGGAATGGATGAAAAAAGAGATTAATAATTGATTACCTATGAATGAGATTGGCCTTGCAAAAGGTATTCCAGAACCCCAAGTCCTGAAGGGTTGATTTTGCTCAGAATCTCTTCAACGTAGCATTTGACCCATTTCTACTCTGTTAGCATTATTATTACTATTATTATTTTCATTGAGACAGGGTGTCACTCTGTCACTCAGGTTGGAGTGCAGTGGCGCAATCACAGGGCAATGTAATCTCAAATATCTGGGCTCAAATGATCCTCCCACTTCAGCTTCCCAAGCACCTAGGATTATGGGCATGTGCCACCACATTAGGCTAATTAAATAACAATTTTTTATTTTTTTGTAGAGATGGGGTCTTGCTATGTTGCCCAGGCTGGTCTTAAGCTCCTGGACTCAAGGGACCCTCCTGCCTTGCATCCCTAAGTGCTGAGAGCAAAGGTGTGAGCCACTGAGCCCACTCCATTCACACTGTTGATTAGGAGTAGCTTAACCTGCCATAATGACTGAGAGGACTCAAGCATTTCCTTCTCATTTTTCCCAATTATCAAAATTATGCTTGTAAAACATGAACCAGAATGGGATGGGAGAGATCCTCAAGGGTCATATTTTATTTCTCTTAGCCTTTCTGTTTCGACTTTTCCTGGGTAGGGGCAGTTACCCCTGGCCGTGTGATTCGGTGAATTCTGTCATCGTGGAACTCAAAAATGTCTTCTTTACACTAAGATTCTCTTACTGTGACTCCAATTATTCTCCGAAATAGGAGTGGTCAACCAATCACCAGAGCAGTAGGGAGTAACATTTAATTTCATATCTATCTTGAAATCTTCATTTCAATTAGTTGCTCATGTCACCCCTGTAGCATGAAAGACACCAAGAAAGAAAGAAAAACGTCTTCTGGATAGGATTGTGTGCTCAAGTTATATACATGTATTGAAAGAGAATCTAATGGCTGGGCACGGTGTCTCCTGTCTGCAATATCCCCGCATTTTGGGAGGCCGAGGCAGGTGGATTACTTGAGGTCAGGGGTTCAAGACCAGCCTGGCCAACATGGTGAAACCCCATCTCTACTAAAAATACAAAAAATTAGCCGGGCATTGTGCACGCCTGTAATCCCAGGTACTTGGGAGGCTGAAGCACAGAATTGCTTGAACCTGGGAGGCAGAAGTTGCAGTGAGCCAAGATTGCGCCACTGCACTCCAGCCTGGGTGACAGAGTGAGACTCTGTCTCAAAAATAAAAGTAAAAATAAAAATAAAAACAGAAAGAATATCATGAGAAAGTAAATGAAAGCTTTTAGAGAACAGGAATCAGACACACAATAGGTACTCGGTTTTTTAAAATAAGTTTTTTTTTTTTTTTTTCTTTTTTAAGAGGCAGGGTCTCACTTTGTTGCCCAGGCTAGTCTTGAATTCCTGGTTTCAAGTGATCCCTCTGCCTTGGTCTCCCAAAGCGCTGGGATTACAGCAAGAGCCACTTTATTTATGCCTTTTGCATAAATAAATCAATAATACAATTTTAGGTAAGTCCTTTCTCTGGGTTTATCACAGTTCATCTAGACTCCTTAATAATTAAACATTACATATTTTATTTAAAATTTATTTTTAAATTTAAATGACTTTTAGCCTCACTCAACACACATTTCTTTAAGCATGTGCTGCATGCCGTGTTCTGTGGCTGGCGCTGGGTTTATGGTGGAGAATATGGTAGATGAGTCCCTTGACCTTTATATTGCTACAGTTGAGTGATGGAAACTGGCATTAAGCTGTATCTGAATATATCATTAAAAACTGGAATGTCCCATGAAGAAAAAGAGCAGGGTGTTAGGAGAGAAGAGAATAGGGTTGGGGAGGGAAGGAGCATGTTCAGATGAGACTCCAGAGGAATTTCCTGAGGAAGCGACGTTTCAGCTGAGGCCTCAAGGAGGGTAGTGAGAGGAGGGGATAGGATCGGATCAGGCAGAGCACATAGCAGGCCCAAGGGAGGAGGAAAGGCCTTGGGCTTTTTGGGGAGCTGAGCACAAGTGTGGCTGGGGGTGGGAAATAGAGGAGTGGAAGAGCGTGATCCTTTCCCTCACCCATCATAAAGGTCACAGCGAGCACTCCTGTAACCAAAGACAGGTTAGCGAGAGAAAAGCATGACAGATTTATTTAATCAGAGTTTCACATGACACAGGAGACTTCACAAATGAAGACCCCCAGAGACCCAGGGAAAACTGTCCAATTTTATGCTTGGATTCGATGAAGAATGAACAGCCGCGTAGAAATATGACTAGACCAAAGGGAATGACCTGATGTCATAGACCGAGAGGGACACCCAGCAAGGCCTGTCTGTTCAGATTCTTCCTGGCCTTTCTGAGCAGCATTCCTTCCTCCTGAGTATAGGGCAGGACCCCTCTGGAATGAGGGTCTCATGACCCACAATCTGACAAGGTAGGTCAGAGACTTTCTTTATGGTCAGCTCCTACACTGAAAGGCGGGAAAGTTTAGATTCGTATTTCTAGTCCTTATGGCTGGCTTGGGGTAGAGGGGTTCCAGTTTCTGGGACCCACTCTGGAGAGGAGAGAGGGGTGAGACACAGGAGGGCAGGAGAAGGTCAGAGAGCGACATTACTTCTGAGGCCTTCCAATCTCCTTAGTTCAAAGTTCTCAGCTTGCCAAACATTATACTTTGGGGTATCGTTTTCTGAGCTCCAACAAAAATAAGGGGTGGGGGGAGGTAGTGCAAAATGATGCAGGAACAGCAAACCAGAGCACCCAGGTGGGGTCTTGTGAGCCAGGTGAATGAGGGCACGATGGGAAGTCAGTGGAGGGCTCTGAGCCATGTGATCCAATTCATATTCAAATGTTAGCTGGTGCCGCTGCTCACACCTGTAATCCCAGCACCTTGGGAAGCTGAGGCGGGTCCATTACTTGAGTCCAGGAGTTCGAGACCAGTCTGGGCAACATAATGAGACTGTGTCTCTACAAAAAATACAAAAATTAACTGAGTGTGGTAGCATGCACCACAGCTACTCGGGAGGCTGAGGTAGGAGGATCGATTGAGCCTGGGGTATTGAGGCTGCAGTGAGCTGTGCTTGTACCACTGTACTCCAGCCTGGGCCAGAGAGTGAAATCTTGTCTCAAAAAAAAAAAAAAAAAAAAGTTAAATGCATTTCATGGCTGCTATGGAGGATGAATTGGAGATGAGCAAGAATAGGAGGCTGCAGAGGAGGCTGTGGCAGGGTACCTGCTCCCAGGCTGCTCATATGAGTAATGAATCAATGTGGGGCCAAGTGTGAGTGGCAGTGAACAGCGTGACAAGGACACACATTGGAAATGATGCCTGAAGCATTGACTGGGAGTTCAGACTTTACTCCTATTTTTAGATTTTTATTATTTATTTTTTATTAGTTATTTTTAGATGCTGGGGCACATTGCCTACACTAGCAACTTGACTAGAACTCCATTTTAGAATAATAAAAACAACCACGGTTTGCATGGAGATTTAACTGCAAAAATGTGTGTATTCTGTTTCACATGGTGCCTGCCAGAGCAGGTATGTCTTGTCTTTCTTTTTTCCTTTTCAAAAAATCTTCATAGAAACAGGGTCTTGCTATGTTGCCCAGGCTGATCTTGAAATTGTGGCTTCAAGCAGTTCGCCCCCCTCAGCCTCTGAAAGTGCTGCCCAGAGCACATGTTTCTTTAGGATGTCTTTCTGCTCTTTTCCACATGATGAAACTCCTAACTGTCCTTCGTAGTTAGCTCATCATATTCGGCAGTACATTCCCTGATATTTACAGCTGTCACGGAGTCATTCTCAGCACTGAGAATAATGAAAGAATTCAAAAAAAATTTGCTTTACTGATTTTTTGTTGTCGCTAATCTTCTAACCCAAATTGTATTTACTCCACAGAGAACATTGTTTAGAAATTGTTGCAATGTTATTTCTTTTGTTACATTTTGAACATTGTTTAGAAATTGTTCAATGTTATTTCTAAATGTTACAAATTTATTTCTATATATTAGTGATTATGTTACAAGCGCTTAAACTATTGTTAAATGTCCTTCATGTATCCATGATTATTCCAAGGGAAATTATTGTTCTGTGCCTATGTAACATTATTTTAAAGGTCTACAATATGATTTTGAGGGGGGAACAGTGTTCTATCATTTTTTTTTTTTTCAGAATTTGTTTAAAAAGAATGCACAGATTAAAATAAGAAGTAAGGTCTTTGGTAGCAGCCAAGTCGGAAGCCAGGAATTCGCTGTTTATAATTATGACAATTTCTAGCTTTCTATTCTGATCTTATTCATCCCTCAACACCTATATGAAGTCCTATATTTTTCACAAAGCCTTCTTTGGCTTATAGTCCACTAACATTTGCTGAGCTATAGAGCTGTGTCTGGGGTTGTGGCTGCCTAGTGCGTATGTCCCAGATGCCACTGAAAGTAGGTTTGGGCCATGTGACAATGTCCCACATGCCACTGAAGGTAGGTTTGGGCCATGTGACTAAGTTCTGGTCAGTGGAAGTTAACTGGAAAGGATGTGTGGAACTCTCAGGCTCAGGCCTTAAAATATTGCATGTGTCCTTTTCTTGCTCTTTTTCCCGTGAACTGGGACATTGATAAGCTGATAACCAGCTTTGACCACACAGGTGAAGACAACACCTTCTGGAAAGCAGAAAAACTTCTAGGAGGGCTTGGAGCATTAGTGATCACGTTTAGTAGAACAAATTCTCCTCTCTGCTCTGGGCTGTGACATGAGGAGAACATGTGCCTCTCTGTTATTTAAGCCACTGTATTATTGGTTGCTTTTTTAGAGTAGCTAAGCCTTTTATTTTCTTGTTATAAAAGTTGATACCTGAAGCAAAATGCTGTTGTAATAAAAATCTAAAATATATGTCATTGAGTCTGGGAATGGCACAACAGATTTGCAGTATATAAGACTGTCATTAATTATTATTAGGGGATAGTAAGAACTCCTTCAACATCCTGACTAATCATATAAAGGACTAAGTAAGATTCAAACATAAATTAGACCAGGCACAGTGACCCTCACCTGTAATCCTGGCAGTTTGGGAGGCTGAGGAAGGAGGATCATTTGAGTCCAAAATTTGAGACCAACTTGGGCAACAAGTGAGACTCCCGTCACACAAAAAACCCAAAAAACCTAAAAAACAAAACAAAAATTAACCTGGCATTGTGGCACACATTTGTAGTCCCAGCTCCTGGGGAAGCTGAGGTGGGAGGATTACTTGAGCTCAGGAGGCAGAGGTTTTAACGAGCCAAGATTACACCATTGCACCCCAGCTTGGGTGACAGAGTGAGACTTTGTCTCAAAAAAAAAAAAAAAAAAATAATAATAATAATAAAAAGCAAAACAAACAAACAAAAAGTTCTATAGAAATTCTGAAGAGGCAAATATGATTAAAATTGGCATTAGAACATGTACTATCTCACAGAAAAGCTTAATCTTCCAGAACAATGCTTTCTGGACTGCAGTATCTGTTGTGCCAGGTGCAGCACACCAACATGGCACAAGTATACATATGTAACAAACCTGCATGTTATGCACATGTACCCTAGAACTTAAAGTATAATAATAATAAAATAAAATTAAAAGAAAATCTGTTATGCCACCCTCAGACTCACTGACATACATTTTAGATTTTTGTTACAACAGCATTTTATTTGCATGTTTTTTATGGTTTGCACAGTGTTTTTACATTTCTTATTGCACCTAATCTTCACAAAAGTAACAAGATGTTGAGATTCATTTATCTGGTCAAGGTTTATTGTACACCCATTATGTGCCCTGGACTGGGCTGGGTTTGCAGGACACTTATCAAACTGAGTCTTTGTTTTGGAAGCGATTTCACTTGAGGACCAACTATGAAGATGAGTAGAAGTCTCTGGTGAAGATGTTGTTATCATGATTTTTGTGTGTTTACTCTCTAGGATCTGACACGGTAAATGATGAGTCCAAGGTTGTGCAGCTAGTTTTTTACTAAAAAAATTTTTTTTTTGTAGAGACGTGGTCTCCCTATGTGGCTCAGGCTCTTCTTGAACTCCTGTCTTCAAGTGGTCCTCCTGCATGGGCCCCTAAAAGTGCTGGGATTCCAGATGTGAGTCACCACATCTGGCCTGCACAGCTAGTTAATGTGCTATTCGTTGACCAGTGCTACTCAGCTCAGACACCAAAATATCTAACATGCAATCCCAGCACTTTGGGAGGCTGAGGCAGGTGAATCACCTGAGGTCAAGAGTTTGAGACCAGCCTGACCAACATGACGAAAACTCATCTCTACTGAAAATACAAAAATTAGCCAGGCATAGTGGTGGGCACCTGTAGTCCCAGATACTTAGGAGGCTGAGGCAGGAGAATCACTTGAACTTGGGAGGTGGAGATTGTAGTGAGCCGAGATCACACCACTGCACTCCAGCCTGGGCAACAGAGTGAGACTCCGTCTCAAAAAAAAAAAAAAAAAAATGTAGTTATGAAGTGGTTCAAATACTATTCTTACTTATGTGTTTTTATTTGTTTATTGTAATGGAGAAGTTAAGAATAAATCATTGATTACATGAACTGAAGCTGAAGTTGTAACTCAATATATCAAGATTGAATTTATTAAATTATTAGAGCATAGGAAGTAAGTGCTTTTGGTAGTAAAGTGTTGTTGACCAGTTAAAATCTAACAGAAACTGGAATCAAGCCCCTGAACCAGCGTTGGATTTATATTGTTTCTTAGTGTATCTCCACATAGCACTTCGCATTATATCATGACTGAAAGACTGATGGAAGATTTTATTTTATTTTACGTTCTGGGGTAGATGTGCAGGACATGCAGGTTTGTTACACAGGTAATCATCTGCCATGGTGGTTTGCTGCACCTGTCAACCCATCACCCAGGCATTAACCCCCACATGCATTAGTTATTTATCCTGATGCTCTCCCGTGACCCCACCCCCGATAGGTCTCAGTGTGTGTTATTGCCCTCCCTGCGTCCACGTGTTCTCATTGTTCAGCCCCCTCTTGTAAGTGAGAACATGTGGTGGTTGGTTTTCTGTTCCTGTGTTAGTTTGCTGAGGATAATGGCTTTCAGCTCCATCCATGTCCCTGCAAAGGACACAATCTTACTCATTTTTATGGCTGTATAGTATTCCACAGTGTCTACATATCATACTTTCTTTATCCAGTCTATCATTGATGGACATTTGGATTGATTCCATGTCTTTGCTATTGTGAATAGTGCTGGAATGAACATATGTGTACATATATCTTTATAATAGAATGATTTCTATTCCTTTGGGTATATACCCAGTAATGGCATTGCTGGGTCAAATGGTATTTCTGGTTCTAGGTCACTGAGGAATCGCCACACTGTCTTCCACAATGGTTGAACTAATTTACACTCCCAGCAACAGTGCAAAAACATTCCTATTTCTCCCCAGCGTTATTTCTACACAGGTCATCTTGGAAGACAAAGATGTGGGAGTGTGAAAAGAGGCAAGGCAGGTGAGCGTGATATAAAATACAAGGCAGAGGAGGAAGCATCACCAGGAAAGAGCATGGTGGGGCCTGAAGGGAAAATGTCTAACTAAAAGGACTGAGGGCTTGTGAAAAAAAAAAAAGGTTGGGGGTAGGGGAAGAAAAGTAGAACCAGAGAGACTAGGTTTAGCCAAAATGAAATGATGTGGAAAGTAAAGATGAGAATAAAATAAGAGATTCTTCTGGGTCTATTCTTCCTGTTAACTGATTTGAAAGTCGCAAGGACATTGAGACACTGAAATTTTTAAGAGACAGAGAATTTATTCCAGAAATAGGTATTCATTTTGGATTATGTGCCAAACCCTGGAAATTGAATAATGATGAAAATAAAGGTGTGGTCATCATCCCCTTGGCACATACAGTCGAAGAGATAAATGCGTCGTAATACCCTGACCTTGTTTATTGCTCTCTTGCCTTGAGTAAATAGTAGCTCTGAAGAAGTGTGTTACCTCCTTCCACCTAAGGAATTGGAATAGATTCAGCAGAGAGGATTAAGGGCTGGATATCATAGGGTTTTCTAGCTTTTGTTTCCAACCTCTCTGAAATTTAATTGCCTGCTGAAGGAGGTACTAGAATGGCACCCACGACTGGCTTTGAGACGGGAAAAATGAAGTGGTCGCTTGAGATAAATGTTTACCTCTGTCAGCTCAGTACACAAGAGTCCTTAAGCATGAAGGTCGGGGCTTGACTTCTATCTGGAAAGTGGCCCCGAGATCATCACTTTGGTTTCAATTGGTTTTGAAGTGTCGCTGAAAGAATTCTTTTGTTTTTACTTTAGGCTGGTGGGTTTGCACTGTAACCATATCTGCTTTTCTACATCTCTGTTTGACACTAGTTTGACCTCTGCTTACCTCATACTTGCTAAAAAGAAACATATCTAATACCATCCACCTTAGTGATAAGAGCAAGAGAAAACAAACAGTGGAAAGACCCTTCAGAAGTGGATGACCTACAGTTAGCTGTGGGAGCCACGTGACCAGCAGGGAGGCTGATGACATCCACCCTGGGCTTGTCATCAGTAGGGAGGATACGGTGTTTGGGTTTAGAACTTTGGAGCAGAGTTCTAGGCTTGATTCTCACCACAGTTTGCCATTTTGTGATGTTTAATGGACATTTAAGATGAGGTGCAAAGTCTTAGCTTGTGAGTCAGTTTCAAACCATAGTTTCTATGTTCTTTCTAGGATCAAATGACCTCAGCTACATAGGTCAAGTCATTAGAAGGTATCTTCAGGCCAGGCACAGTTGCTCACGCTTGTAATCTCAGCATTTTGGGAGGCTAAAGAGGGAGGATTGCCTCAGACCAGCCTGGCCAACATGATGGAACCCCCGTCTCTACAAAAAATACAAAAATTATCCGAACATGATGGCACATGCTTCTGGTCCCAGCTACTCAGGAAGCTGAGGTGGGAAGATTGCTTGAGCTTGTGAGGTTGAGGCTGCAGTGAGCCAAGGTGATACCACTGCACTTCAGCCTGGGTGACACTGGGGGGATTACTGGAGCCTGCGAGGTTGAGGCTGCAGTGAGCCAAGGTGGCACCACTGCACTCCAGCCTGGGTGACAGAGCAAGACCCTGTCTTAGAAAAAAAAAAAAAATCTTCAGAGGTGTACTCAATTAATAATTCCATATTTCACCTGGAGTCATTTACCTTTTCCTCTACCTCCATCTTGCTTTCCTTGATGTAAAACAAACTACTTGGAAGTCACCACAACACTGCTTGCTTGTTCTGGGGATTGGATTTTGGACCAACTCCCCGAAATGAGATTAAAGTAGGGTGACAGAGAAATACCAAGCTCCCAGAACATTTCTGAAAAATGTTAACTGGGAATGATTTTTTTCTTGTCTCTCATCTGCACAAAGTCCATTGTATGCATCTTGGAGAGAAAAGGAGATTAAAAAATAAATTAGAGTCGGAAATAAAGCTATTTTAGTTTACATAATTGCTTTTGTGTGTGTGTTTTAACAATGAGTTAACTGACAAATTGACCGAGTTGAAGGACTGCTGGACATAGCTTCAGGTTCGGAAAGCCAAGGCCGAGGATCCGCAAATGCTTTGGAGCTTTGGAGGAAATAATGGTGAGGGATGGAAATGCATAGTGCCTGCGAATATCCAAAAGGAGGCTGAGAAAGGCAGATTTCTGAAAACAAGGGAAACTCCAAGAGTTTGAGGAGTGGGGAGGAGGGAAGGCTTCTGGATAATGTCGTTGCCTTTCATGTCATCAGTTCTGGGCTCCCTCTGCTTCTCTTCTCCTTGTTGTGTACATTTAGGTGACCTCATCTAGACACAGGACTGTACATACCACCCATGTGCTGATGAGTCTATTTTTCTCTCCCCTTTGACTTCTCCCCTCGACAGCAGGCTTCTTCAGTCACCTTCTTATATTTCCACTTGGATATCTAACAGGCATCTCAAAATTAGCATCTTTACTTATTTATTTATTTATTTTTCAAGCCAGGGTCTTGCTCTGTTGCCCAGGCTGGAGTGCCGTGTCACAATCATGGCTCTTGCAGCCCTGACCTCCTGGTACAAGCAATCCTCCAGCCTCAGCCTTCTGAGTATAGGAGTGCACCACCATGCCCTGCTAATTATTTTAAAAAATTTATGTAGAGATTTGGTCTTACTGTGCTGCCCAGGCTAACATCTTTTTGTTCTTTTTTGTTTGTTTGTTTGTTTGTTTGTTTGAGACAGAGTCTCAGAGTCTTGCTCTGTCACCCAGGCTGGAGTGTAGTGATGCAATCTCAGCTCACTGCAACCTTGGCCTTCTCAGTTCAAGTGATTCTCCTGCCTCAGCCTCCCAAGTAGCTGGGATTACAACCATGCACCACCATGCCTGGCTATTTTTGTATTTTTAGTAGGGAAAGGGTTTCATCATGATGGACAGTCTGGTTTTAAACTCTTGACCTCAAGTGATCCGCCTGCCTCGGCCTTTCAAAGTGCTAGGGTTACAGGCATAAGCCATCACGCCCAGCCTAACATCTTCAAATATAGATCTTTTGATTCTACCTGTCTTGAAAATGTGTCTACCTCTGTCCCTGACAAACCTTCTACTATTTTCACTATATCATCACTCCTCTTCTAAAGGAGCTCACCCCGCTAATTCATCAGCAATTCCTGTTGGCTCAGCTTCTGAAATATCCATTCATTTCTTTGCATTTTTTTCTGCCATTGTCTCAACCCCAAACCCATCACATCTGCTTTTCTCTCTCATTCATTTCCACATAACAAGCAGATTACTTTAAAACAGAAATCTGTTGTAAACCCATCAATGATTCTAAACACAATGCTTGTACTCAGAATAAATTCCAAACACTTCTCGTAGCCTACAAGTTCCTACAATGATCTCGCCCTTTTCTTCTTCTTCATCTGCATTTCCCAGCACAACTGGTCACTTTACTTAGATTCATGCATTGATTAGCTCATTGCACAGCTATTTCTTTCAGTGCTTTCTTTTTTCGTTTTTTGGTGATGGAGTCTTGCTCTGTCCCCCAGGCTAGAGTGCAATGGCACAATCTCAGCTTACTGCAACCTCTATCTCCCTGGTTCAAGTGATTCTCCTGTCTCAGCCTCCCAAGTAGCCGGAATTATGGGTGCCTGCCAGCACACCCAGCTATTTTTCAGTATTTTTAGTAGAGATTGGGCTTCACCATGTTGGCCAGGCTGGTCTCAAACTCTTGACCTTAAGTGATCCGCTGGCCTTGGTCTCCTAAAGTGCTGGGATTACAGGCATGAACCAGTGCACCCAGCTTATTACGGTGCTTTCTATGTGCCTAGCACTTTCTGGGCTCCCGAGATAGAGCGGAGAACAAAGCACACAAAATTCCTGCACTCATAGAGTTTACATTTTAGCACAGGGAGAGAGGAATTTAGTTCCTTAGTGGGTTAGGAAGTGGTCGGTGCTATAGAAAAAAGTTGAGTTGGGATAGGGACAGGGGTACAATGGGAGGGTCTTGAGGCAGGCTGCAGTGGTGGTCAGGGCAGGCCACAGGCCAAAGGTGAAATTTGAGCAAAGAGCTGAAACAAGAAAAAGAATTAGCCAGGGCTGGTGGGAGGGAGAGAGTGATCTGGGAGGGACAGTGTCTAGAGCAAAGGTCCTGAGGTGGGAATAAAGGTCCTGAGGAATTCGTTGGGTTCAAGAGTCAGCGAGGACGCCAGCCGAGGAGTCAGTGTCGGCTCTTGCACGGATGTTAGCTTTCACTCTTTGTGAGATGGGCAGCTGTCTCAGGGTCTTTAGCGGGGAAGGAGCACAATTTGTTTATGTTTAAAAAGCGTCCCAATTCTGTGAAGAAAGTCAGTGGTAGCTTGATAGGGATAGCATTGAATCTATAAATTACTTTGGGCAGTATGGCCATTTTCACGATATTGATTCTTCCTATCCAGGAGCATGGAATGTTTTTCCATTTGTACACAAGAACAGAAAACCAAACACAGCATGTTCTCACTCGTAAGTGGGAGTTGAACAATGAGAGCACATGGACATAGGGAGGGGAGCATCACACATAGGGCCTGTTGTGGGTTAGGGAGCTAGGGAAGGGATAGCATTAGGAGAAATACCTAATGTAGATGACGGGTTGATGGGAGCAGCAAACCATCACGGCACATGTATACCTGTGTAACAAACCTGCACGTTTTGCACATGTACCCCAGAACTTAAGTATAATAAGAAAAAATAAACAAACAAACAAAAAAAAAATAAAAAGCATCTCTGTGGCTGCCGTATTGAGAGTAGCCTGTAGGCAAGGCCTGATATAGGAAAGAGTTTGCAGTTGATTGCAATAGTTGGGCCAGAGCTAAAGTGAAGTAAGTCTAGGCCCCTAGGGTACAAAATGTGAGGAGGTCCTCACTCCCAGGGCTGTGCAAAGCATCTGGAGAGGGAGCATATCCTCTAATTTTGTACCCCTGGGGCCAACCTTGCCTCGTCCTGGTCCTATCCCTGTGTCATAATCTGGGTTAGAGATAACAGCTGTCCACCCTGGTCAGCAGCAATGGAAGTGGTGAGATGAGATCGAATTCCGTATTTTCTGGGAAAGTGAGTCACGGTTTCCTGCCAGATTCAGTGAGGAGTAGAGAGAGAAAGAGAGGCACAAAGATGACACCATGCAGGAATGGAGTTGCCAGCAGCCGGAATGGGGATGGCTTTGGGGAGTCGATGCAGGGGAAGGGAGGAGCTGAGGGTTTGAGATGTGAAGTTGGAAATTCTTAGCCATGCAGTGGAGTTTTGGAGGGCAGCGGGACATGGGAGGCTGGAGTTAGGGGCTGATGGTAGCCACGGCCGCTCCTGGAACACGCACTTCTTATGGCTGCCTCAGAACATTGGCCCTTCTTGTTTCCTCTGAATCCAACACTTTTCTTCTGCATTTTTGCAGGCACCTCTTTCATTCATGTTACCATTCTAAAGTCAGTTTAAAAGTTTATTTTTGGTACCGGGCACAGTGGCTCACGCCTGTAATCCCAGCACTTTGGGAGGCCGAGGTGGGCGGATCACGAGGTCAGGAGATCGAGACCATCCTGGCTAACACGGTGAAACCCAGTCTCTACTAAAAATACAAAAAATTAGCCGGGCGTGGTGGCGGGCGCCTGTAGTCCCAGCTAGTCAGAGGCTGAGGCAGGAGAATGGCGTGAACCTGGAAGGCAGAGCTTGCAGTGAGCTGAGATTGTGCCATTGCACTCCAGCCTGGGCAACAAGAATGAAACTCCGTCCCCCTCCCCCCAAAAAAAGGACTTTGGGGACTCAGCAGGAAGGTTGGTAGGAGGGTGAGGGATAAAAGACTTCATATTCGTACAGTGTATACCGCTCTGGTGATGGGTGCTGTAAAATCTCGGAAATCACCTCTAAAGAACTTATTCATGTAACCTGAAAACCACCTGGACCCCCAAACTATTGAAATATTAAAAAGTTAACAAAAAATAAGTCTAGGAGCATAGCCCAGAATAAGAATCCAGTGAATGCAGCTTGATGAAGTAAAAAGAGAAATAAACTGTGCCTCAGAGAAAATTGTCTTCAAATGCTGACTCTAACACTTCCAAACTATGTGATATTAAGCAAATCACTTAATTTCTCTGATTCCCCTTTACTATAAAATGGAATAATCCCATCTGACATGTAATTATAGAAATTTTAAAAATATGATGTAGGGTAATATGCCTGGTAGATGTTAGGCACTCAAATGTTATCTGAGCGACATTCAAACTGGTTTAAAAGATTTCAAGTATTTTTAGTTGTATGTAAGTATTTTCTGAAAATGCGAATCCCAAAAGTGTGTAATTCACTTTAATTATGCGCTGAGAAATGCTTTTGAGTTGTCTAGGATGTTTTTAGTTGTGAGGTCAAGAATGTTCAATTTAATTGATTGGAACAAGGAGGAGACGTCCTCTTATCCAATAGGAAATGCAATGTGGGGTGGTTGCAGGCTTGGCTTGACGCTGTCTTCAGGGACTCATGTCTTTCCATCTTTCACTCCACTGAACCCAGTGTGCTTGCTTAGTTCTATGGTTCTGTATCTCATGGCTTCAAGAGAGCCAGTCTGGTTCTAAAGAGCACATCTGCACAGTCTGAGGCAGGCCAGGGAGGCAGACCTCGCCTAGGAAGTTCTATCAGACTTCCCACCATGTCTCCTTGGCCAGCATTGGATTATGTATCTGAACTAACCACTCTACTAGCAAGGGGGAGTGGAATTACCCTTCTTGTCTCGGATTTAACATTTTCTTTCTGGGGAGGGAGGGCCCCACTTTCTATGAGCATATGACCCTCTGATACCTGAATAAAAATAGTGTTCTGTTAGCCAGGAAGAGAGCCGGGGACGGGGAGGAAATGGCTGTGGTGTAGGTAACCAACAGCGCTCTTTACACCATCCTCATCTTTTTTGAAGGGAGGAGGGAGTTGGTGGTTATTGCAAAACTCAAAACAAGAGGATGTCATGATGACTGAAAAGTTGGAAATGACAATCATATGGGCTTATAGTTTGGGCATCGACTGTTTTCCTTTTTTTTTAGAGTCATTGGTTAAGGAGCCAAATATATATAACAAACACATCAAAATTCAAATATTGGAGAAATGGCTTAATCACTCTTCTGTTTTGTTTTTCATGGGTTTATGAACTAACCTATTTGCAGTATGAATTTGATTGAATGGACAGAAAAATGAGATTTTGATCTATGGAGGGGAGAAAACTTAATCTAAAGAACAGTAACTACAGAAGAAGTTGGTACCTAGGAAATAAATGTGTTAGAAATCATGACAAGTGGATTTAGGAATTTTTTTTTTAGAGTAACTAGAGTGGAAAAAACACAAAGAAAACTATCTGTGATGTCTCCTAATACCTAGTGCCATTTTTCTGTACTTTCTTTGTTTTTGTTTCTGAGATGGAGTCTTGCTCTGTTGCCCAGGCAACAGAGTGCAGTGGTGTAATCTCGGCTCACCACAACCTCCACTTCCCAGTGTCAAGTGATTCTCCTGCCTCAACCTCCTGAGTAGCTGGGACTATAGGCGTGCGCCACCATGCCCGGCTAATTTTTGTATTTTTAGTAGAGATAGGGTTTCACTATGTTGGCCAGGCTGGTCTCGAACTCCTGACCTTGTGATTCACCCGCCTCGGCCTCCCAAAGTGCTGGGATTGCAGGTGTGAGCCACTGTGCCTGGCTATTTTTCTGTGCTTCTAATATTAGTGTCTGGTTTCTTTTTTCTTTTCTTTCCTTCTTTCTTTCTTTCTTTCTTTCTTTCTTTCTTTTTCTTTCTTTCTCTTTCTTTCTTTCTTTTTTTTTTTTTTTCTGAGACAGAATCTCACTCTGTTGTTCAGGCTGCAGTACAGTGACACAATTTCTGCTCACTGCAGCTTCTGCCTCCCGGATTCAAGCGATCTTCCCCCTCTCAGCCTCTGGAGTAGTTGGGATTACAAGCGTGCACCACCATGTCCAGATAATTTTTGTTTTTCTGGTAGAGACAGAGTTTTACCATATTGGCCAGACTGGTCTTGAACTCCTGACCTCAAGTGATCTGCTCTCCTTGGCCTCCCAAAATGCTGGGATTACAGGCATGAGCCACTGTACCCGTCCAGCCTCTGATTTGTTTTCGCACTACTTCATTTTCTACCTGAAGATTAGCTTGTGTTTTATTTGTTTGATGTTTTTTAATAGTGTTTTAATCATTGCTTATGATCATGCAGTGCCCCAAGCACATTGGCTGGAAAATGGTTTATAAATAAAATTATTGTTATTATTATCTTTATCTCTTGTAACAATACTCATTATATTAAGATTATATCTAGGCTAGAAATAGTTGAACACATGTGATTATATGTAATCAGTGTATTTTTTTTTCCTGCTTTTTAAAAAACCTTGTTGCTGATACTCAACTTTGTACTTATCACTAAACGAACTATTGTTTGTAAGTTGTAGGAGACTCTGATTTGCTTTGGAGAGTGACTGTTTGCAAGTTTCAACAAGAATTTGCCCCTGGTAGGACTGGGATCCAAAGAAACTCCTTGTTCTCAGCGGACATGTACTGATAACAGCCACACCAGTACCTGGGGATTTAATTGCCAGAACTTTTGTCTATAGCCCAGAGCCCTAAGAGTTTTCAGAGGAAAAAAAACTATATTTAACAGGAAGAACTATCAGGGAAGCCTATTTTACCTTGGTAATAGAATAACTCTACAAATATCAAGACTGTCTGAGTATAAGATAGGCTACCCTGTGAGGTTGTGAAGATCCCATTATTTGCAAGTATTCTAGAAGATGGCCAAGCCACTGACTTGGGGGTGCTCTGAAGAAAATTCAGATACTCATTGAATTCATCGAATACCAGGGTGGCATTCACTGGCTTCTCAAGTGGCTTCCCTTTCTAAGATTCTATGTTTCTATGTAGGTGGAAGTGTCTGAATACGTCTTTGTGGTTGTGAAATAGTATTGACTATAGGATCATTCATCTAGTGTTCTTCAAGGGTGAAACGCAGTGCACATTCTATTCAACACGTTTCGATGTGTTACAAGGAATGTCATGATACATATCCGTCTTAAGGGGTAATGGTTGTCTGGAGGTTGTAGCTGTTTGGCTTTGAGGTTAGAGGTTCAACTTTGGGAGATGGAGGTCACGTATCTGGTTCCCTGTGTGGGTCAACATGTCTCCTTCTTTTTGCATTGAACTGATCTACACAATATAAAACGTTGGCAAGTGGAGAGTTATAGTAATTAAAAGGATTTTTACTAAAGCCATGGCTTGCACCCTTCTGCCTGAAGGATGATTTTGCAGAAGGACGATATTGGTCTCAAAATGGACCAGATAGAAGCAACAATAGTACAAATGCATTCCTATATCCAAACACACACACACACACACACACACACACACAAACCACAAATCCAGGCAGGCAGGCTGCTGAGAGTTCAGGGTAGGAGGTGGTATATTCAGGGGGACTTGGTGAATATGGGAAATCTGAAGGCAAACACTTTGCTAAACTCTCTGTTTTGGGGCAGAAATATTAGTGACTTTTGAGAGGATAACTATCAGTAAAAAAAAAAAAAAAAAAAAAAAATGAGAAATGCGCTTTTTGCTGTCAATGTTTGAAACTCAGCTCAAGCCCAACCTTTTCCATGAACTTCCCCAGGCCATGACTTCATAAAGTTGGGTTCTTCTTTGAGTTCAGACATTCAAAGATACCTCAATTTTTGTCATAATTATTTATTTTATTGCCATTAAACTCTTGCTGTCTTAGAAGTCAGGTAGCTGTAATTATCTTTAAAAAATCGACACCTAATTTTTTGCCATTATTTTTGCAATTGTCAAATTATAAAACATTATATATATGCATGTGTGTCTATATGTATACATATATTTCAAGTCAGAGTAATGCCTTCTAACCTTCTGTATATATATGTAATCTTTAAAACCAGAGCTCTGCAGAGTGCGGTGGCTCACACCTGTAATCCCAGCACTTTGGGAGGCCGAGGCTGGTGGATCATGAGGTCAGGAGATCAAGACCATCCTGGCTAACACAGTGAAACCCCGTCTTTACTGAAAATACAAACAATTAGCCAGGCGTGGTGGCTGGCGCCTGTAATCCCAGCTACTTGGGAGGCTGAGGCAGGAGAATCACTTGAACCCTGGGGGTGGAGGTTGCAGTGAGCCGAGATCGTGCCACTGCACTCCAGCCTGGGTGACAGAGCGAGACTCCGTCTCCAAAAACAAAACAAAACAAAAAACACACAAAACAAAACCAGAGCTCTTGTATTTGAGTTAGCTCACTCCTATGAGATAAGGGCTGTTAAAATGGACACGTTCCTGAGGTTCTGATCTCTTGCGACTTCCACCCTCCTTGGAAGGTTGGTGTTGTCTGGGAGAGTCCTTGGAAGGCTCACAGCAGAACCTGTCCATCTTTTCTTGTGGGTTTTCCTTTCTTAAGTCTAGCTGAGAGGTACCAGCCACCTAGTGCGGCTACTCCAAGTGTTTGGTTGTAAACAGGCTGTCGTTCCCATTGTCCAGCCAAGTGTAAGTATGCAAACAAGAAACAAGTTTGTGCCAGGCACAAAAAGTTCTTATTGTTCTCCTGCCTGATAGATGGGGAAGCATGAGTCATGGGCAAAACAAACAAACAAACAAAAAACACAAACAGAAAAAACCCTCACCTTTCATTAATGCAACACCATTGCATAGATCCCAGGATTTCTCGGATTTGGCTTCTAATCATTCCCTAACCTACCGAGTGTCAAGGCAGAGGCATCTCCCCTGCAGGGGCCCTGCCTTGCATCTGCGCAGCCCAGTTGGATTCTGCCTGGTCAGGGGCTTTTCCAGGGGAGGTGAACAGCTTTGTTTCACTTGATGGAAGGTTCTATTTCCTGCAGAGTTCTTGTATCTACCTGTGTAACCCAGTTATACGGTCTAGGCTTAGCAATACCAGGAGCGAGGTGTTAGCTGCAACCTCTCAGTGCTGTTCTAGCATGATGTTCAGTAACTATGTTCAATAAGTTTGCTGGACCATAGAAAATTCTTTTACTCAATGGGTTTTCTTACTTTAATCTCACATTAAGTTTTGAGTTTTTTTCACTATTTCACATTCAGAGGATTTAAGGTTTCATTTTTGTTTTCGAGCCAAATTAAGCAAAAAGAGGCTGCTTTGAAAAGAGCCTCCTTTTGTCACCTAATTTTCTGTTTCGTTCTAGTGTAATTAGAAATCTTTGATTTTGTGAAGAACTGCTTACGTCGATGTAACCCAAGTTTGATAAATTCCTTTTCTGAGTATCGTCTTGGAACTCTCACTTTGTTTTCAGGAAGAGTTGGGTCAATCCAATTTCTCAGTGGCCTTCTAGTGGCTTTGAAGAAGAATCCCATTTATTGAATTTGAAAATTAAAAATAATGCTGATAGGCATTCCCTGGTTTAATGTCCCCCCCGAAGCAAATTAATCAGTAGTTATTCAACTTGTTACTTGTCATTAAACTTATAATTACCTTAAAATGGTTACATATAACATAAATATTAACTTGCTAATTCTAATACTTAGCTAAATGTGTACTTTATTAATTTTCTTGCTAGTTTTCTAATATCGTATTTTAATTTTTTCATGAGTGTGTTCCTCTTTCTATTTTGATGCTGATGTTTCTTATATTTCTTTGAATTTGCTTCTGTAGGAAGCTCAGGGCCAGCCACGTGGGACTCCCAATGTGTTTGTCTCTGGGCTTATTGATGAAAGTATTAGTATCTACATTAGCAAGTTGGGGGATATTTTCAGAATCTTTGTTTTCTGTCATGGATGGTTATTTGTGCATCTTTTTGTTTGTACAGCTAAGAAGGTCCTGATGTGCAGGGTAGGATGACAGAAACAGAATAGTTTCAACACTGGGACATTCTCTCAAGGAGTTTTGTTTTGTTTTGTTTTGTTTTTTTGAGATGGAGTCTAGCTCTGTCACCCAAGCTGGAGTGCAGTGGTGCGATCTTGGCTCACCGCAAGCTCTGCCTCCCGGGTTCAAGCGATTCTTCTGCTTCAGCCTCCCGAGTAGCTGGGATTACAGGCATGCGCCACTACACCTGGCTAATTGTATTTTTAGTAGAGACGGGGTTTCACTGTGTTGGCCAGGCTGGTCTCAAACTCCCGACCTGGTGATCCACCTGCCTCGGCCTCCCTAAGTGCTCGGATTACAAGTGTGAGCTACCACGCCCGGCCTCTCATGGAGTTTTTAAAACTTAAAAAAAAAAAAAAAAAAACTTTTTATAGGAAAAAGTAGAAACTTTAATTTTCATTCCACCCTCTAGGACCAGGTTTGTCAGCCTTGGCCATATTGCCACTTGGGGAGATGATTTCCCATTGTGGAGGGCTGTCTGTGCACTGTGGGCATTTAGTATATTTAGTAGCATCCCTGGGCTCCACCCACTAGATGACAATGGTTGTTGTAACAACAAAACTGTCTCCAGACATTGCCAAGGGTCTCCTGGTGGGGGGCAAAGTCACTCCACCTGAGAATCACCATTTTAGAGCTGTGTTTACACTGGAGTTGCTTTTTCTTTTTCTTTTTCTTTTCTTTTTTTTTTTTTTTGAGGCAGGGTCTCACTCTGTCACCCAGCCGGGAGTGCAGTGGCGCGATCTTGGCTTACTGCAACCTCTACCTCCAGGGTTCAAGAGAACCTCCTACTTCACCCTCCAGAGTAGCTGGGACTACAGGTACATACTTGGCTAATTTTTAAATTGTTTTGTAGAGACAGGGTCTCCCCATGTTGCCCCGGCTGGTTTCTTGGGCTCCAGCTATTCTCCTACCTCGACCTTCCAAAGTGCTGAGATGACAGGAATGAGCTCAGCTACGCTGGAATCGTTTTGACGTAAACAGCCAACTACCTGACTGCTTTCCACAGTTCTGTAGTCAGAGGCTTTCCCTACTCAAAGAATGGGAAGGATTTCCTGGTGCTGGGAGGAGACCTGGGGGCTGGAAGCATTTCTTCTCTTCCAGATTCTGTATTGCAGAAAATGGCCTCAGTGGCCCTGTGGAAAACACAGAGATTCCTGCAGTCTGGATTAAATCTTTCTGGCTGTTGAAGGAAGAACTTCCAGGCTATCTGGATCCTAATCATGGCGTGGAACTGACTGAAATGTAGCTGTGTCTCCTCTTCCAACCTCCCTCTGTTAAGGACTCAGTGCTGAGCACTGAGACTTGCTTGGGAAAGTGACTTCCCAGCGCCTCTCTGGGCTGCAGGAACTCCCATTTCTGCTTACACAGGCTACTTTCTCTGCCACCGACACTGGGGTTTTGGTCTAGGGCCTCTTCTATGGGAAGACATTTTGAAATCCTTTTGCTTTGTCTTGGAGGTTTGGAAGAAGAACCAACAGATCAAACATCACAGCAATCAAGAGCACTTGGATATTCCAGAGATGCTTTCTCTCTGCCTGCTGAATTCTACTTTGTTGTTTTCCTCTCTGTCTGCCCAATTCTGTGCTGTTGAGGTGACCGTTGAACCCTAGGTGGGATGAAACCACCCTATGCACAGGACACCAGGACCCGTCACTTCTCTGTGGCCGTGTTCCATGAGCCCCTGAATGGGGATGGGGTAGGGAAGGAAGCATTAAGTGTTCAGCCGCAGTTGTGAAGGGAACTGCCACTCCAGGGCACGATTCCGGAAGCCTCCCATTGACCCAGATATTCTGCTATCTCGAAAGCTTTATCTTCTAAGACAATGTTGACTAACAGCTTTTCTTTTATTCACATTTCTGTTTCAAAAGAATAACAAATAAGCTTAATTCTTCACAAAATCTTCCGCAAATGCCTTTTAATCCAGCACAATGGTAGTTGTTTTAAGAAGGTTGGCAAAGAACCACGGCGCTTTTCTATTTTTCAGTCTGGGATTCTTTACTCATACAGAAGCACTCAATCACTTTTAATCTTGGCTTGCACCGAGCCACATCAACTTTGTTTGCACAGAACTGATATAACTGCCTTAAGCTCTTCTGGTCTCTTTTTCATCTCCCCAGTGAGCCTTAAAATTTAAATAACAGGTTAAACACACACACACACACACACACACACACACACAGACACACATGCACACACACACGCACACGCGCACACACACGCACACACACGCACACACGCACAGACACACATGCACACACGCACACATGCACACGCACACGCACGCACACATGCACACACATGCGCATACACACACGCACACACACACATGCACACACCCCCCCCCCAGATTCTTAGATACCTTGTATCTTTGCTCACTATAACTTCTGGGATTTGATTCCACATCCAAGCTATGCTGGCGGAAGGAAGAAAACGGTTTATCAAAGAACCACTTGTAAATGGAGAGAAGGAGCTCAAGGAAGCACCTGATGGACGAATGAAGTAGCTTTCAGAGGAGGACAGCCTTCAGGGGCCTGGAAAGACACACTGTTAAAGTCGTCCTTGGTCAGCAGAGGTGTGGGGAATCTCTGTTCTCTAGAGATAAGAACAATCTCGAGGTTTTCATCTATGTTACGAAAGTGACAGGTCCTCTGTGGATTTCAGGTCAGGCTGCCTTTGGTTATTATCCGGCATAGATGACCACAACTTTGAAACCAGCTCTTCAGGCTAGGCACGGTGGCTTATGCCTGTAATCCTAGAGCTTTGGGAGGCTGAGCCCAGGAGTTTGGGACCAACAGGGGCAATGCAGTAAGACCTTATCTCTCCAAAAAATAAAAAAAAATTTCCTGGGTGTGGTGGTGCATGCCTGTAGTCCCAGCTATTCAGGAGGCTGGGGTGATTCAGGATAATCACTTGAGCCCAGGAGTATGAGGCAGCAGTGAACTCTGATTGCATCACTGCCCTGAAGCCTGGGCAACAAAGTGAGACCCTCTCTCTAAAATAAATAAATAAATAAATAAATAAATAAATACATACATACATACATACATACATACATACATACATAAATAAGATTTTAAAAAATGAAACCAGCTCTTCAAATGCTCGTGTAGCTCTGGGTTTATTCTGCTCCCCTCCCAGCTTCACCCCATTTCTTTTAAATAAACTTTATGTTTTGAAAGCATTTTAAAGTTGAAAAGAGAATACAGACTTCTAGTACACCCCACCCAATTTCTCTAGTGTTAACATCTTACCTTACCTTCAAGCTCCCACCCCATTTTAAAAGGTCCTTTTTCTTTTCCTTCTGACGAAACCATGGAATTGCCTTGCTGGTAGCAGTAATACTTAGGACAAAGAAGATGCTGAGTATTTTGCCAGTGGTTAACAATCTTGAACTGGAGTTTGTTCTATTCTTTAAGAAGTAAAACTTTGTATTCAAATTTATTCTTAAATTGAGATGTGCAAGAGGGAGATGACTTTCTTCATGACATGTGTAAATGGGGATTAGGCCAAACCAGAGTCACTTCTCCTACTTCAGATTTAGGGCAATCTTTATGGATCAGGCCATCTCCACAATCTGAACATTTTAGCAGTTTTCTTTAGTGTGACCCCAGTCACTTTATATCATGTTGCCTTATGTGCATGACTAAGAGTAGTACATCATTGGATGGAACTTATTGAGCTCTTTTCCACACAATGATTTGGAAGATGTGTTAGACAAAGGAGCAGTCAGAGGTGAGTAAGGCTTTCAGTAATGTCTGGTACATAGCAGTTATAAATAATACTACTTTGGCCAGGTGCGGTGGCTCATCCCTGTAATCCCAGCACCTAAGGAGGCTGAGGTGGGTGGATCGCCTGAGGTCAGGAGTTCGAGACCAACCTGTCCAACGTGGTGAAACTCCATCTCTACTAAAATACACACACACACACACACACACACACATATATATATATATATAGAGAGAGAGAGAGAGAGAGGTGGGCATGGTGTGGGGTACCTGTAATCCCAGAACTTTGGGAGACTGAGGTAGGCAGATTACCTGAGCTCAGGAGTTCGAGACCAGCCTGGCCAACATGGTGAAACCCCATGTCTACTAAAAAATACAAAAATTAGCCTGGCATGGTGGTGCACACCTGTAATCCTTGGGGGGCTGAGGGGGGGAGAATCGCTTGAATCCAGGAGGCGGAGGTTGCAGTGAGCTGAGATCCCGCCACTGCACTCCAGCCTGGGCGACAAGAGTGAACCTCCATCTCAAAAAATAAAAAATAAATAAATAAAAAGAAAAATTAAAGAAAGAAAGAAAAGAAAAGAAAAGAAAAAACCCTGCTTTATCAAGACATCTTTTTGGATTTGCAAGTATAAATCAGGAAGCCTCCAGAGGACCTTGAATCTGCAGGTTGAAACGAACCTGTAGATTTGATTTCCTAACAAAATCAAGTGACTAAAAAGAATTAGCAAAGAGCAAACTGGAAAAGGCCTCTCTGCTATGGATAGACTCCACGCAGGCCATTCATTCATTTTTGTCTTCTTGAAGTAGCAGAAATAAGGACTCAGAAGATAGATGGCCATCCTAGAGGAACTGCCCTCTTTCACCAAATTGTAGTGCTTTTTAGCACAAGGACAGAGAGGTGCTCAGGAAGAACCTGAATCATGAACGTGTTCAATTTCCATCTGAGTCCACTCTCTATTTCAGATTGAGGTCTGCACGTCAGAGAAGCTCACGGGGAATTGGTTGCTTTTGCACACTTCCGTGGGAGCCCGTCCCTTCTCCTTTCTCTCCTCCTCTTCTGTCCTTCCACTCCTGTCCCCACCCTCTGAAAGATCTTGTTGATTTCCACCTTATTTCATCTAGGGAAAATCTCTAGATGAAATAAGATAACAGTACTAAGAAGGAAAGATGGAATTATGGATATCCGGCGGACACAGATTTTCTCCATAGCCGTTTGACTGCAGTTAATAAAATGATTGTTTCTTCTAATCTTAGGTAGGAGCCTTGAATCAATAGAAACAGTGTACAGAAACTGTACTGATCTCTTGACATAAACCTTATCATAGTCCAAGAAAATAGTGGCACCAGTGTACTACAGAAATTCGCACTTTTCAAAGAAAAACAAAACAGAAAACTTAGCTTATAATTCTTTTCAAGGAGTTTTTATTGACCAATAAATTCTGATGGAGTTGCCTCATTTCATGTTGTATAATTATCTCTCTCTCTCTCTCTCACACACACACACACACACACACACACACACACACACATATATATATATCTTTTTCTTTTTTTGAGACAGAATCTTCCTGGCGTGCAGTGGTGTGATCCCGGCTCACTGCAGCCTCCGACCCCCTGGGTTCAAGCAATCCTCTCACCTCAGCCTCCAGAGTAAGCTGGGACTATAGACGTGCACCACCACACTTGGCTGTTTTTTTTTAAATTTTTTTTTAATGTTTTTTATAGACATGAGGTCTCACTATATTGACTAGTCTGGTCTCAAACTCCTGGGCTCAAGTGATCCTCCAATCTCAGCCTCTCAAAGTGCTGGGATTACAGGCACAAGTCACCACACCCAGTCCACAGAGATCTTATATGGAAATTCATGCAGAATCAGAAGTTGGTATAATAGCTAAATTGTGTTCAATAGAAAATGAAATAGAGTTGGACATGGACTTACGAATTAGGGCGGGAAACTGAAATGGATAATTTAATTTCTAAAGTGGATTTTTATCCCAAAGCATCCGACTGGTCTTTACCCAGGCGAAACTGATCTCTCCCAGAGAATGAGATCTCTCCCAGCTCTCCATTTTGGTTTCTGCTGTGTAAACCCAGGGCTACAAATGAATGCTAGCTCTCTATTTTAGATTTTCACGTTGTTCTCCAATGCCTCTCTTGTCTACGCCTTCTGTCACCTGTGTTTCCAGCTGTTGCTGTGCCACACTTCATCCTCTGACCATTAGGAAATCGGTACAGGCCATTTCTTTGGCTCGTTGCAGTGTTCCTCACACTGCAGTTTGAATACTGGTGTTACTGGTTAGCCTGGGATAAGGTTCAAGTGTTGTAACAGTCATGAAGACTCACGTCCCGGCTTGTTAGGTGGTGGGTAGTGGGGTTGCTTAAGACAGCACTTCAGTTCAAAGTGAAGGCAACAGGGAGTGGAGATTGGAGACTGTAGATCACAGAAATGCCAGAGCTCCGCAACTTGCAGGCACACGAATAGTCGGCAGAACTCACCGATGTGTGTGCAGGGAAAATGCAGCCAGCAGAGCAATTGGGGGAAGCCATCCAACTAATAAGAGGCTTATAACTCTTTGGCAATTTGTTTAACTTGGGAGTTATTGCAAAGTCAGAAAGGTATTGGGCCCCCGGGAAATTGGCAATGTTGCTTGGTGTCTCCCACGGTTAAAAGCAAGCTTTGCCAATGGGATTTTTTTTTTTTTTCCTTCAGGTGTTCAGTGTTGAGTTTTGCAGGCAAGGCCAAGACTTCTGGAAAAAGCAACATTAGTCACATTGGCATGTTAGGTTAATGGGGCTGGTGGCTGCCCAAACTCCTCTGCTTAAACAGGAACTACTGAGATCTTCAAAGCTAGATGGTCTGACTCACTCATTCATCTACCCATCCAACCAATGCTTACTGAGGTCCTGCCATGTGTCAGCAGTCACACCAAACATCAGAGGACAGACCCAGCTAAGGTCTCTCTTCCCTGTTCTCTCACCGCACGTCCCAACATCGCTACATTCTATGTCCTGGTGGCCTTTGTTAAACTCTTGCCTTTGGAGTTCTGTTTTGAAAGTAAGGTAGGGGTAAAAGTCTCACAAGGGTCAAGAGGTTGAAAGTGTTTGTGGTTTATCTACTTATTCATTTAGAACATATTCATTCAGTACCTATTATAAGCAATGTGCCCCAGAAATAGGTGATTTGGGCAGAGTTTTTATAGAGGAACTTTTGCCTATCCATATTTCCTATGAGAAACCTTAAACTAAATTTCTTGGAACTTACAGGGATAACGATTATTGTCCAGCTACTGAAGTCCAGGAGAAATATGAATCTGTAAGATGCATACTTTACAGGAAAGAAAACATTTCAGAAAACTCCCTCTTTCTTGCCTATGGATCCAAGAGGCTGGATGAAAAGAAATGATTCTGGCTCAGGAGTGGACCTCAGGAACCAAACACATGTTCTCCAAACTGCCTCGTCTTCCCTTTTCCACCATGTCCAACTACTAGTGAGGTTCTAGGGATTCTATCCCATGACGTGTTTTTTTTCATATATCCCTTTCTTTCCTCTCTTTTTTGGACTCCTATTGCCTCAGTGCAGAAGTGTTTATTGCTCTTGCATATCTCTCATTACTATAACATGCAGGTCAAAGATCTGCTTATCTCTAGTCTTTTCCTGCTCCAAGCCATTTTCCATAATGCTGCCAGATTTATGTGCTGTATTCTATGGTTCCTGTCCTTCAAAACACTTTTGTACAGGACCTTTTGAGCTAGGAATTCATTTCCCAGCAGCACATCAAATAAAGAAGCATGACTGTTAAGAGTGTGGACTCTGGGATCAGGAGCATCTCGTTAAAATCTCAGCATGGCCCATGAAACCTGTTTGCTCATCTGAAAAATGGGGGTGATACCCATATCCCAGGTGGTAGTGAAGGGTGAGGAAGGCCATTTGAAATTCCTGGCACCCTCAGTAGGCACTCTCTAAGTAATATTGATAATAGTGTTAATTATTATTATTATTATTATATAGTTCCAGTCTAATTCTGCTTACAATCCCCTGAAGTATCTCTATCTTTCCACTTTTGCTCAAGTAGTTTGCTCTGTGTAGAATGTTCTTCCTTTCTTCCTGTTATCTCTCTGCCCTTTGATAACCTCCAGTTGGGCATGTCCTGAAGCCTTCTTTGATTCCTCTAGAAGACAAACAATTTCCTTCCTTTAATTAACTCCTTGCCTGCACCTCTTTTTGTACTCCCTATATTGGGCTTTGATTTGTACCCCGGGTTTCCCGAATTTTTCCTGTGCCATGTCCTAATTCTTCGTCAGGCTGTGGGCTTCTCAATGGCAGAGATCGCTCTGTCGCCCAGGCTGGAGTGCAGTGGTGCGATCTTACCTCACTGCAACCTCCACCTCCCAGGTTCAAGCAATTCTCTCTCCTCAGCCTCTCAAGTAGCTGGGATTACAGGCACCTGCCACCACATCTGGCTAATTTTTGCATTTTTAGTAGAGACGGGGTTTCACCATGTTGGTCAGGCTGGCCTCAAACTCCTGGCTTCAAAGTAATCTGTCCGACTCGGCCTCCCAAAGTGCTGGGATTACAAGTGTGACCCACCATGCCTGGCCATTAACTTGTCTTCTTCTGCTAGCCCACAGAGTCTTGCAGTGGAGTACTTTTTGAATTGATTTGTTCATTCATCAAAAGGGTGACATGAATTCTGATGGCTTGGGAGGACTGGGTGAAAGAGCACCCCACCCTTGGGGCTCTGCCTAGCAGCCTGGCTCTCTGAGCAGGGGCCAGTATCTGTAGCTATCCAGTTCCACAAACCACCAGTCCCCTCCGAGACTGCCCTACTCTGAACATTCTGATTTTCAGGATTTCTCGGGTTTATCTGCACAGTTACTGAATTTCAGAGCTGTAAGGCTGAGAGAGACAGGAATTTTTCACTTTGGCTTCTTCATTCCTTAGATGAGAAAAACAGAGGCTGTGCTGGGGTGTCATCTTCTTTGAGAAACATGCCCTAAAGCTCACCCAGGATGGAATGAATCATTCGGTTCCATTAGTGCGTCTAGTACATTGTGTGTACTTCTGTTGAGGTGTGGCTCATTCAGTATTGCAATTGTTTCTTTTACACGGCTGTCTCTAACAGTAAATTATAAGCTGTCTGCAGGCAAGGCTAGGGTTCATTTGTCTTTATGTCTTTGGTGCTCAAGAAAATGCCCAGGACACAGGAAATACTCAATAAATATTGACTAAATGGAATGGACTCTACGGAAGTTAAGTGACTGAGTTAGTGCTTTGCCTCTTCTGATTCCCAGGGCCGTGATGTTTTCAGGATATCAGGCTGATTTGCCCTATCAAATTTCTACAATCCCCATTTTAGAGGTCTAAGAAAATGCTAGTTTATATTTGATCATTAAAAGATTCAGCGTTGGCTCTTGAAAGCATTAAAAAAAATCTTTGTGTAGGAGAAATCACTTACCTCTGGCAGAAAAAACGATCAAGAGGAAAAGTGATTACATTGATTACATTGGTAGGTAGCAAAAGCCACATGAAACGTATACAGGTGTACCAAGAGTTTTTCCTTGCTAAATATCAGCTCTGTGGTATGACAGAAGTGAGGGGAACCGGGTTCCTTTGCTGTGTCCTGAAGGTAGTGGTTAGAGTCACTTGCAGGGTTAATAAAGGCTGTTGAAATTGAGCTTCCGTTAGTGGTTAACTCTCTGCCTTCTTCAGGTTCCTGTGAGATACCTGACTGGCACTTCCCTTTCCAGATAAAAGACCTTGGGGGAAGTTGGTGAGGTCGTTACCAGAGGGTTAGTAGGTGCTACCAACCTGTTGAAGCTCAGTGATGTTGGGTAGGGTGTGTACACTCTAGGACGCACAGATGAGTTGAGAAAGAACAAAATTCACTGTAAGTGGGTCTTGCACTCTTGTACACTTTAGAACTCAATTACGCACATGAGTATGGCCTGCCCCTGCATATGAAATGCTGAAGATGGACCCAGTGTAGGAATTCATGCCAGTCAGGGTAAGGAACAGTAAATGGAGCAGACGCGAAGATGAGCTCAGACTTCCAGCTGCTGTACTGCCGGTGTGAGTGAGCCACTGCGTTTTTTCCTAGGTATTGACATTTGAGAAGTGGTTGACATCCTTGGTATCCAATGCTCCCTTCCAAACCCCACGGGCCAGGCCACTTTGGGGCCACATAATTGCCAGAGGCCATCGAGTCCTAGAAAAGAATTCTGTTTGCCTGTCTGCTCAAGTGTTGCCAAAGGACATTCTGAAAATTCTCAAATGCCTCAAATGGGACTAAATGACTTGTAAAAACCCCTGCCCATCTTAGGGTACAGTAGATTTGGAGGTGAGAAGCACCTAGACTTGCATAACTGCTCCTTTCTTTCCATATAAAGGACTGGGGGGAGATTAGTGAGGTAGTTACCAGGGGGCTAACTGGGGAGAGAAACTCTCTGAAACTTTCCTGTCTCTAAGATAGGATCGGCAGTTGCTGTGCAGTTATGAACAGAACTTTGTATAATGTATTAGGGTTTTCCAGAGAAACAGAACCAACAGATGTGGCGCGTATCTGTGTCTGTGTATGTGGTGTGTGTATTTATACACATACGTAAAGAGATTGATTTTGGGCCAGGTGCAGTGGCTCACACCTATAATCCCAGAACTTTGGGAGGCTGAGGTGGGCGAATCACGAGGTCAGGAGTTGGAGACCAGCCTGGCCAACATGGTAAAACCCCGTCTCTACTAAAAATACAAAAAATTAGCTGGGGGTAGCGGCGGGAGCCCATAATCCCAGCTACTCAGGAGAGTCGTTTGAACCTGGGAGGTGGAGGTTGCAGTGAGCCAAGATTGTGTCACTGCACTCCAGCACGAGTGACAGAGTGAGACTCCATCTCAAAAATAAAATAAAATAAATAAAAAAGGAATTGGCTTATACAATTGTGGGTGTTGGCAAGTCTGAAATCTGCAGGGCAGGTCATCAGACTGGAAGAGGACACTCAGCTAAGGGTTTTCATGTTGCCCTCTGGAGGCAGAACTTCTTCTTTTAGGGGGAAACTCGATATTTAGTCTTAAGACTTTCCACTGATTGGACAAGGCCTGAGGACAACCTGCTTTACTCAAAGTCCACCAATGGAGATGTTCATCACATCCAGAAAACACCTTCACAGCAACCGCTAGGCTGGTATTTGACCAAAAAACTGGGTACTATAGCCTAGCCAGACTGACACATAAAATGACGGTGACTTACACAGAGCAGACCCCAGAGAACTCTCACCCTCTCTGACTCTGTCCTCATCATGTTCTTCCCCTCTGCCCCTCCTGGGACTTCCCCTTCAGTCTCCCTCTCCCTCTCCTCATTCTAATATTTTAGGTTCATTCCCTGAGTTGTGTCACTTCTTTACTCTCCTGATTTTCTGCCCCTCTATCATGCATTTTCTTTCCACCTGCCTCCTTTCCACCCCATTCTGCACTACACTCAGGTCTCCTCTGCATCCTTTAGAAAACACCATCATAACCATTTTTCTGTTCTCGTTGAATAGAAGACCAGGAGCTCAGTTCAGTGTGCAGAGATGTATGTTCGGCTCCCTTCTTTGTTATCCTCTTATTTTATTATTGGACGTGAATGAAAGTGATCACAATAATACAAACCAACCCCCTTGAGCTTCCCACCACCCTTCCTTCTCTGACCGGGGCTCAGTGTTGTGCTGGGAACTCCAAGGAATTGCGTGTGGTTTCATGTTGGGAAGAGTCACCTCTTCAGGAGTGAATGAACTCTCTAGTTTCCTGGGGACCCCCGACCCTGAGGAAGACCTTCAGCTGGCTGCTGTCCTGCAAGGCCTGCCGTGGGGTGAGGACCAGGGTAGCTGTGCTGTGGGTAGACTAGACGACACTGCACACAGATGCAATGCACCTGCCCGAGGCCATGGTATCCTTCACCGTCACGGGGTATCCGGTGCCTGCATATCCTGTGTGTTCTCCAAAGAATGCAGCTACCAGGTACTCCATTTACTTTTATAAGGGATTTTCCTTTTAGAGATTCAAGTGCTTCTAATCTAATTGTACATTTAAGAAAACCTAATGCTAAAAGAATAAGGAAAGGCATCTTGAAGGCAGGTCATGAAAGCGGTTGTCCCAGAACCGGGTTTCATTGGAAAGGTCTTTGAGCCTAAGGAGGACATTTTCAGACGAGGAATCAGAATAACGAGCCCACAGTCAAATGGGGCACAGACTAATACCATGTCTTCTGATTTTTTCTTTCCCTCATAGTCTCAGTCTTTCTCCAACTGAGAGATAGAACACTGATGTGCCCTATAGCCAGCTAAGAATTCCACTGGTAAGTCCCTGGTACTCATTACCCCAGGTGCAGACATGCATGAGAACTCCAAGTCATTCTTTTGAGAGAGGGACTGTGTCATCTGGCTGCTTTTGAAGGACTCTATTTTCTATCCCCAGAAGCACCACTACTCCTCAGAATATTATCTTCTTAATGCCAGATTTTCGAGGGCAAGGATATCCCTCCATCTTATTAAATCAGAAATAGCCTCACCCAATTTTCTAGCACAGAATGGAACAGTCATCAGTTAACAAAATAACTTTTAATAAGCTCCATTGTTAGGATCCTGTTTTCCCAGAACAGGGAAAACAGGGTTTCATTTTTTTTAACCCTTCCTCCCTAGGCATTTATCCGTTGAAAATGTCAGAGCCATAGTAATTTTCTCCAGAGACTACATTCTCATTTTCTAACCTCTTCTGTTCCTAGACCACCATGCACAGCTATCAGCATCTGCTTGGGTTGCTAAGCTAATATCTCACCTGCAACCGATGTCCTGTCTCACTCTCCTCACTAACAACAATTCCCCGAAAATCTAATAAAAATGATTGAAAAGCCTCCAGCACATTAGTTTTGGTCAAGTTCCTTCAGACCTTTTGCTTGATTTCACCTAGGCTCAAGTATAAAATAGGCTGACAAGGTTATTTTTAAATCAAATCTATAAAATTTCTAGCTGTGCAGTCCTGAATATTCGTTTCTCCAGGAACCCTAGATTTAATTTTGTTTTAAAGGACTACATAGGCTAATTTTGTTAAATTGTAACTTTTCTTTTCTATAAACACCAAATTATGACTCTACCTGCCCTTCCCCCTAAGATTGTGAACTTGGTGTGCAAAGCTTATGTTCAGTTCTTTTTTTTGTCGTACTCTTATTTCGTTATTGGAAATGAATTAAAGTTATTTCAACAATACAGATTAGCTACACCGATGTTAGACAGAAGGACTTTGCTGACCAAGTACTAGGTGTCAAGATTTTATATCTGTTATTTACATTCTTTTTTTTTTAAATGGAGTCTTACTCTCTCGCCCAGGCTGGAGTGCTGTGGTGCAGTACTACACCACTGTAGTACTGTAGGTGCTAGTACTACAGGCACACGCCACCATGCCCGACTAATTTTTGTATTCTTAGTACAGATGGGGTTTCACCATGTTGACCAAGCTGGTCTCGAAATTCTGGCCTCAAGTGGTCTGTCTGCCTCAGCCTCCCAAAGTGCTGGGATTACAGGTGTGAGCCACTGTGCTCTGCCAAAAAGCATATTCTTCACAGTGATTCCTGCACAATTCTAGTCTCTTTTCAACATGTTTGGTCCAAAGACACTGTTTTCTATGGATATTCCCTGGAGATCTCTTACATGCCTACAGCTGTGGGAGAGGAAGTTTGTATAAATGAGTTCTTTTAGTGATGGAAGAATACGATCATATTGATCTAGCTTAACTCTGCCATTTCACAGGTAAGATGGAGTTTCATAGTGTGAATGCATAGGGCCAGGTTACATTAACAGACATGTTTAAAACAGGAGAATATTTAGAAGGAGGCAATTCAACTGGTGAATGACTGAAAAATCTTGTCATAGAAGAAGTGGTTAAAGGAATTCAGCCCGGGAAAAAAAAAAAGACATGTGGATGTCATTTTTAAATATTTGCATGTGCTCCTATTTTGAAAAAGATTGAATTTGTTTGACGAAGCTGTGTAGCAGAGTTATAAAAAGGTGATCAAAGTTGTAAGAGACTGCACGGTAGCTCATGCACCAGCACTTTGGGAGGCTGAGGCTGGTGGATTGTTTGAGCCCAGAAGTTCCAGACCAGCTTGGACAACACGGGGAAAAACCATGTTTACAAAAAGTACAGAAGTCAGCTGGGCATAGTGGTGTGCACGTGTAGTCCCAGCTACTTGGGAAACTGAGGCAGGAGGATTGCTCGAGCCCAGGAGCTTGAAGTTGCAGTGAGCTGTGATCATGCCCTTTGCTCCAGCCTGAGTGACAGAACGAGAAACCCTATCCCGACAAAAAAAAAAAAAAAAAAAAAACAGTTGTAAGGAGACTGAATTCCCTTCACATCAAAAAGGAGGCATTTTGAAGTTTAAAAGCGGTGAACTTTTTGGTTAGGTAATACTTGCTAGAAGTGTTTAAGAATGGGTTGTTCAAGAGTGGAATCTTAGGTTGGGTAAAGAATTGGGCTCTGCCGGGCGCGGTGGCTCAAGCCTGTAATCCCAGCACTTTGGGAGGCCGAGACGGGCGGATCACAAGATCAGGAGATCGAGACTTATCCTGGCTAACACGGTGAAACCCCGTCTCTACTAAACACTACAAGAAACTAGCCGGGCGAGGTGGCGGTGCCTGTAGTCCCAGCTACCCGGGAGGCTGAGGCAGGAGAATGGCGTGAACCCGGGAGGTGGAGCTTGCAGTGAGCTGAGATCCGGCCATAGCACTCCAGCCTGGGTGACAGAGCGAGACTCTGTCTCAAAAAAAAAAAAAAAAAGAATTGGGCTCTGAAGTTCCTGTAAATGTTACAATTCTATGATCCCAGTAGCGCCACAGGATCGATGGTATTTACTTGGGTCTGCACACTAGGAAAGATTACAAGATTACATGATGCCCAAGGAGTCAACTCATCAGGTCACCGTGAAGGTGGCTCTGATTTGATTAATCCAATAGCTGATTTAAATGTGTCTGAAACTTGGGCTACAGATAGAGCCCAGCTTTTATTTCCAATGACTCTGCATGTTAGTTTTGCTTACAGTATATCCTCAGAAGTTTTTAAGTGAATTATGTACACTTAAAATATGGAAAGGGTGAGAGAAATGTCTCCTATTGATCTTGTATTCCTTTCTAGAACCAAGTAATATTCTGGGCACAAAACAGATACCTAACGAGTATTGGTCAATTTATACCTGTTGACTATTGATTATTGATTGATACTTATTGTTGGTTGGAACCTCAAAGACAGTGGCTAAGCACGTAGGATTGTGGCACTAGCACACCCGAATGAGTTTGTTTATGCACCTGCCTCTCTGGTTTGAATGGATGCATTTTTCCAGATTAGTAGAGATCATGCTCTTGTTTCTTCTAGCATCAGAAAGCTTCCTCGCTGCTTTCAGGCACATTGGGTTTTCCCAGGCATTCTTAGTGTCCAAGTCAGTAAAGATGCTCATTACCGTTCAGGAATGAATATACATAAGAAGGACTTCATTGTCTCCTGGATCAAGTCTTGTTTATTCAAGTCCATACTTCACACTGGTCTTGTGAGACGGTGGGAGGGGATGCTAGAGGAATGGGACTGCAAATAAGTGGTTTTGGACCTCAGTCCCTAAAAGCAGGGCTTCAGAGAGCAGCTTTCTGATGCTGATGACTTCCTAGTGCGGCAACACTTGCATTTTCACAGCAGAGAAAACACAGCAAACTCACATGTGGTGAATGGGATACACTCAGGGCACCTTCAGCTTTCAAAACCAAGTCTAGCCCTGGAAACACAATTTTATTTGGCCTGTTAGTCATTCTCAATTCTCCTCTGGCTGCGGGCATCTCTAGTGCTGGAAGTGAGATCATCTTGGCTGCTCTCTGCACGGCAGTCATTGAACCAAAAGGCAATGATTTTTAATTCTCCCTTAGCCCAGTTGAGCACTGGCTGGTAGAAGCAGGCAGCCTTTTGCCGAGGGTGACGCTGTGCTTGTAGGCGGTGCAGCTGCTGCCCCCCTAAGGAACAGAGCAAGAGAGAGCTTAGCACAGGTCTGCAGCTATCCTGCTAAAGCTATATACAAGGGGTGGTGGATCACCAAGGTCAGTTAAGATCTTTCTCTCTCTCTCGATCTGAGGTTTTACAAAAGATACATCTAACAATTGTGAAAAACTAAATAGCTTGAATGCACCTCAATAAATCAATTCTCAAAATACCTTGCAAGGGTCTCTTTTATGATGCCTGTCGTTCTCATTATCACCACCCTTCTTATTTTTAAATTTCTTCAAAAAAATTTGACTACCATTATTATTAAGTGTTAATATAATGACAGTAATATTAAGGAGCTGTTGACAAGCACTGAAGCCACATTTAACTGGCCTCGTTTTGTTCTAATTAAATGGTTTCCCTAAAGGCCAGTTGAGGAATAGCATGTCCCTGGATGATCTTGTCTGTCCCCAAAATAGGCATTTTGGTAAATTAATTTACAGAGTGGTCATTTGAGCCAAAATGTCAGACAGATCACGTGTTGGGCTGACTACATATTCGGTTTTGCTCCCAGTAGGGCTGACATTAGGTAGAAGTAATGTAAAACTCAAGTTGGGGCTTCTTAATGTGGTGAAAATCATGGTGATTTAGCCGTTATGCTACTTTCAATTTGCCAGCCATATTTTACGGGCACACTAGTGGAATACACCCTGTTGGCTGTAGGTTAAAACCATATTTTATTAATTAGAGCCCTATAATAAATAAATCACTAGTTTTTATGGCATGTGAGTCCACTCTTGATTCAGAAAGTTTGGCATCTGGCTCTGATTATGCCTCAGGGGATGGCTATGGAAGTTCCTCCAACCCCCCTTTCTTCACCTGTTTAGGGAGAATTACAATGGAAACTTGACTTCTGCAGAGAAAAGTTAAGAAGAAGGATTGGTCATTGTAAACAGAGTTATACAAAATGCCTACAGCAAACTGGACAAATAAGCATGGCATCAGGATCCTGGGAGAATCTTTGATGCTTGCAAAATTTTGCTCTTTCTTTTTGTTCTTTCTATTGGGGGAAAAAATGTCAAGCGATAAGCCTCCTCAAATTCTCTGTGGAACACAAAAGAGTATATGAAAGTAAATATATTATATAGAGAGAAAACTTGAAAAAATATTGTTTTGGGGAGGTCTGATTATAGCAATTAGTTATATTTTATTGACTGACTGTCCTGTGTCCAAATGCAAACTGATGGTCAGCATATAATAGATTCTATTTGGCAGCTCCAGGGCCGGAGCTCGGATCTGCGACCTTTAGGCTCCTTTGACCTCTGTGTGCCTCAGATTACCTGTCTGCAAACTGCGGTGGGAGATGATCATGGGTTGTGGGAAATGGTTCTTTGTTTGAAGCTTGTGTCAGTGTGCTTGTGGATCTCAAGATGAACGGATCTATTGTTATTTTGAAGACTGGGGACAGGCTATTTTCCAGACTAGGTTGGAGAAAGCCTTAGGAACTTGAGTCTCCTGATACAAAAGAATACGCAGTAGCAAGAGCCTAAGAAGCGTCTCCCCCACCCTGCCCTTATTTACTAACCAAGCATCTATTTAGCGTTGCTAAATGCCAGCCTCTGTGCAACGCTACCATAACCTGGAGAGGCTCCTAGCCTGATTTATGCAGCCTCAAGATGGGAGGGGCAAAAACGTGCCTTGTGTATGTGTGATAAGACTTCATCTGATCGTAATGCAACAAATGTTTATCAGGCATTTTGCTAGGCACTGGAAGTTCAGAAATGACTAAGAGATCTCTATTCAAAGAGCTTAAGACTTGGTGAGGGGGACAAGAAGAACACCTAAGCTGAATACCACGTGTGGTGACCTCAGAGACAGGAACACGAACCAAGTGCAATGGTCACTAAGTCCACAACCTCAAGGGGGCACTCCGGGTGCCTGTCCCCATTTCTTTAGTCCATCTACTCGCCCAGTCCCTTAAAACACTATCTTTTTTCTGTTTTTGAGACAGTCTTGCTCTATCTCCAGGCTGCAGTGCTGCGGCACGATCTCAGCTCGCTGCAACCTCTGACTGCCTGGTTCAAGTGATTCTCCTGCCTCAGCCTCCCGAGTAGCTGGGATTACAGGCACGTGCCACCACACCCAGCTAACTTTTGTATTTTCAGTAGAGACAGGGTTTCACTGTGTTGGCCTGGATGGTCTCCATCTCTTGACCTCACGATCCACCCGCCTCCGCCTCCCAAAGTGCTGGGATTACAGGCGTGAGCCACCACGCCCGGCCTTAAACCTCTATTTTACAGTATCTCCTCTTTCACCCAACACATTAGCTCTGGTGACCTCGGTTCCTAATCCATTAAGGAAATAAAAACAATTCAAAGAGAACTTTCTAGTGTCCCCCCCAAAACTACTACCCTCCCACAAGTACCCTCTGTCTAGACAAAAGGCTCACCTGTTCCTCTTTCAGCCTGAGGTCAGTCTCCACTGTGCACTAGGTGCCATTCCCTCCGATCTGCACAAGAATGTCACTTCCGCACCTCTCTCCTGCACTGGCACGTTTCTCTCCCTTCTAATGGATGATGCCCATTATTACCAAACTTGCAGAAATAGCTCTTGTCTAAAAAATTCCTTCCATTGACCCCACTCCACTTCCCTGAATTTCTTTGTAGCAAAACTCTTTGAAAGCATCTTTTACAATCACTGTCTGTACTTTCTACCATCTCATTTTTTTTTTTCTTGAACTAATTCTATCAGGATTTGTCTCTACTACTCAACCAAGAAGTGCTTGGGTATATATCCAAAGGAAATGAAATCAGCATTCTGAAGAGGTATTTGTACTGTTACATTTATTGCAGCATTATTCACAATAGTTAATATGGAATCAACCTAAGTATCTATCTACAGATAAATGGATAAAGAAAATGTGGTATACAAACACAATGGAATACCATTCAACCATAAAAAAGAATGATATCTTGTCATTTTCAACAACGTGGATGAAACTGAAGGACATTAACTGAAACAAGACAGGCACAGAAAGACAAATACTACATGCTCTCACTCATATGTGGAACCTAAAAAAGTAGATCTCTTAAAAGTGAAGAGGAAAATGATGCTTATCAGAAGTATGTTTGGTTAGTGGGGAGGGAATATAGGGAGATATTGGTCAAAGGATATCAAATTACTGTTAGGTAGAAGGAATAAAATAATATGTCCAGAATAGGCCAATATGTAGAGAGAGACAGTAGATGAGTGATTGCCTGGGGCTGGGGGCTGGAGGGATGAGGAGGGGTGGGTCAGGGGAGAGGAATGAGCATGACTATCGATGGTTATGGATTCTCTTTTTAATGTGATGAAAATGTTCTACAATTGTGGTGGCAGTTGTACAACAGTGAACATACTAGGAACCATTGGATTATATGCTTTAAGTGGATGAATGTTACGATGTGGAAATGATATTACACTAACACTCTTTAAAAATACAAATAAATAAAAAGAGACACTGAAAAGAAAAACACAGCTTTTGCCAAGGTTATTAAGGACCTTCATGCTGCTAAATTCAGTGGTCAATTCTTAGTTCTCTTCTGACTTAACAAACCTATTAGTCCATTTTACATAGTTGATCCTCTTGAAACATTTGCTTTACATTGGTCTAGGAGACCACCTTCAGTTTCTCTTTATTAACCCAACCCTTAAATATTGGAGTGTCCTGGGTCTCAGTCCTTTGATCTCTCTTTTATGTATACTCACTCCCTGAAGGATTTCATTCAATCTTGTGGCTTTAAATACCTATAGAACCTGACAACTTCTTACATTTATAACTAAACTGGACCTGTCTTCTGACCTTCAGACTTCATATCTAACTGCCCAGTCCTTATGTCCACTAGGATGTCTAATGGATATCTCATTTTATAGCTCGAAACTGGACCTCTCTTTTCTAAATTTCAGACTTCATATCCAACTGTTCAGTTGTTATGTCCACTAGGATGTCTAATAGATACCTCAAATATGTCATGCCAAAAAAAAAAAAAAGGACTGATTCTCCTTTCTCCCACCTCAACCTGTTCTTCCCAGTCTTCTCCTCAGTCAATGATACCTTTTTTCTCCACGTTAATTGAACAAAGAGGCTTGGAGTCATGCTTTACTCCCAATATTTAAAAATGAATTAATTAGGGCCAGGCACAGTGGCTCATGCCTGTAATCCCAGCACTTTGGGAGGCCAAGGCGGGTGGATCACGAGGTCATGAGATCGAGATCTTCCTGGCTAAAATGGTGAAACCCCATCTCTACTAAAAATACAAAAAATTAGCTGGGCGTGGCAGTGGGTGCCTGTAGTCCCAGCTACTCAGGAGGCTGAGGCAGGAGAATGACGTGAACCTGGGAGACGGAGCTTGCAGTGAGCCGAGATCATGCCATTGCACTCCAGCCTGGGTGACAGAGTGAGACTCTGTCTCAAAAAACAAAACAAAACAAAACAAAAAAAGAATTAATTAGGTCAGGCATTGCAGCTCTTGCATATAATCCCAGCACTTTGGGAGGCTGAGATGGGAGGGTTGCTTGAGCCTAGGAGTTTGAGACCAGCCTGGACAACATAATGAGACCCTGTCTCTACAAAAAATAAAAAACAATTAGCTGGGCATGGTGGCACATGCCTGTAGTCCCAGCTACTTGGGAGGTCGAGATGGGAGGATCCCTTGAGCCCCAGAGGTGAAGGTTTCAGTGAGCCGAGATCACACCACTGCATTCCAGCCCAAGAGACAGAGCAAGACCTTGTCTAAAAAAAAAAAAAAAAAATTGATTAATTACTTGAAATATTGGCATATAATTTGATGTACATATTTTTAGGGTACATGTGGTAATTTGATACATTCACATGTTTGGTCATTTACTCTTTTATTTCACCCTACATCCACAGATGATCCCTAGCTTACAATGATTTGACTTATAATTTTCTGATTTTATGTTGGTGCACGATTGTGCATTTTGATCTTTTCCCAGGCTAGTAATACATGGTACAATAACCTGTCATGATCCTGAGCAGCAACAGTGAACTGCAGCTCCCAGTCAGCCGCGTGATTACCAAAAAACTGACTGTGGATTGTGTTGCCAGATGATTTTGTAGGTGAACGTGTCACATGTGACACGTTCTGAGTACGTTTCAGGTGGGCCAAGCTATGCTATGATGCTCGCTACGTTAGGTGTCTTAAATGCATTTTTGACTTCCGATATTTTCAGCTTACACTGGGTTTATCTTGATAAACGAAAAGCTTTAGCTGTATTAAATTTAAAGGAGCTTCATTGAGCATTGAACGATTCATGAATCAGGCAGGCTCCCAAGCCAGAGTAGCTCTGAGACTCCAGTGCAGCCACGTGGTGGAAGATGATTTATGGACAGAGAAAGGAAAGTGACTAACAGAAAATGAAAGTGAGGTACAGAAAGAGCTGGATTGGTTACAGCTCTGCCTTTGCCTTGTTTGAACATGGCTCGAACAGTTGGCTACATTTGATTGGCCAAAACTGAGTGATTGGCACAAGTGTAGGCTACAGTCTGTTTACACCTCTGCTTGCTCTAGTTCATGATGTACAGAGAAACCTTTAGGCTGAACTTAAAATATGTAAGGAGGCAGCTGTCGCTAAACTTGATTTGACAGTCTGTACATAACTACCCTATAATAATTGAGGAGAACCTGTATTAGGAAAAATCTCTCAGTTTTATCTTTATCAGCATATCTCTAGTCTGACACTTTTCATCATCCCTACCCTTCTCTCTATTTAAGCCAACAACATTTCTGTAGCGTTGAAGTAACTTCCTTCTTAACTGGCAACTCCATGTCCACTATTGCCCCCTCTTCCAACTGTTCTCCATAGAGTAATGCACTTACATGAATCTGATCATGTTACTCTTCTGCTCAAAGCACTCCAAAAAGTTCTCATCTCATCGCAAAGAAAAGCCAAAAACCAGAGTCTGTTGTCTGTTCTGCAAGTCCCTCTCATATCTGCAGTCCTTCACCCCCATTTCCCTCCTCACCTCATCTCCTGCCAATCTCTCCCTTGTTCACTCCACTCTGTTCACTGCTCTCATCAAGTGAGTTCTCACCTCCAGAGGAAGATGCGCCATTGCACGCAGTGTTTCCTCCGCCCTGAATGCTCTTTACCAGACATCCTGCATGATTCACTCCGTCACTTGCTCCATGTTTCTGCTTAATCTCACCTTTTTTGTTTTTTTTGAGATGGAGTTTTGCTCTTGTTGCCCAGGCTGGAGTGCAATGGCACGATCTTGGCTCACTGCAACCTCTGCCTGCTGTATTCATGCGATTCTCCTGTCTCAGCTTCTTGAGTAGCTGGGATTACAGGCATGCACCACCATGCCTGGCTAATTTTGTATTTTTAGTAGAGATAGGGTTTCTCTATGTTGGTCAGGCTGGTCTCGAACTCCTGAGCTCAGATGATCTGCCCGCCTTGGCCTCCCAAAGTGCTGGGATTACAGGCATGAGTCACTGCACCTGGCTTCAATCTCACCTCTTCATGAAGTCTTCCCTGATCAGCCTAATTTAAGCCACAAGGCTCCCTTACTGTCTTGTCTCCTTTAGAGACTTAACTGTTCTCTATACCACTTACTGCTCTCTGATAAGTATTGGGAGCAAGTGAGGCAATCTGATTTAAATTCATAAGGTCACTGTGAAGGTCAGTGTGGGGTATTGATGGGTTGATGGTACTTGGGGAGGAGTGGGAAAATGGAGGCTGAGGACACCTTAAGAGACTCACACAATTGTCCAGGAAAATGTCCATTAAAGACTTGACATAGAGCATAGTTTTAGCTTTCTATGTCCAGCAAATGAATAGCTCTGCTGAAGGCTAACAGCTACATTCCCAGCCAAAGCAGTTAGCCACTGGAGGTGTGGAAGCTCAGGCTGCAGTCAAGGGGCATTGTGATAACCCACCACCTCGGCAGGCAAGCCTGGGGTGGTAGGGCCAAGGTTTGGGGTGAGCTTGGTTCTTCTGGTTGGGTCTGAGATGGTGGTGTTGATGTGATCTCATTACAGATGGGGTTTGGAAGGAAGGAGCATCTGCTTTGGCTTTTTTTTTTTTTTTCTTTTCTTTTCTTTTTTTTTGACAGTCTCACTCTGTCACCCAGGCTGGAGTAAAGCGGTGCAATCTTGGCTCACTGCAACGTCCGCCTCCCAGAATCAAGTGATTCTTCTGCCTCAGCCTCCTGAGTAGCTGGGATGACAGGCACACACCACCATGCCCGGCTAATTTTTTTTTTTTTTTTTTGTATTTTTAGTAGAGACAGTTTCACCATGTTGGTTAGGCTGGTCTTGAACTCCTGACCTGATGATCCACCCACCACAACCTCCCAAAGTGCTGGGATTACAGGTATGAACCACCATGCCCAGTCTACTCTGGCAGATTTTAGAACAGGGGCAAGCACTGGATCCTGGGTTGGATGGGTCCACAGGCTGATTCAACGCGATGTCTTGTACTTTCTTGTGAACTCTATGTTTCCTTTCATGTTCCACGTTTCTAAATTATGAGTGAGCTAGCTCATGGTTCTTTGGGTAATATCTGGTTAGGACCTCCCACTTCCGTGGCTGACTGCCACGTAACAATCAATCACTTCTCTGCCTTGATGAGTGACACTGATTACCACTGTAGGATTGACCTGTGGTCCTGCATGGATCCCTCAAATGGCTGAAATTGTTGGCCCAGACGGACACAGCCTCAGCCATTTCTGAAAATTCAGTTAGAATTTCAAGTCTCTGAAAAAGAAATTGTATTTGACCCCTCGGTACATTTCCACCAGGAAAATTAAGTTTAATAAAAAGGAAAGCAACTGAAATAATTAGAAAGTCATTCCACATATGTCAAACCCAATTCCCCCCCCCCCCCCCTTCCTTCCTTCCTTCCTTCCTTCCTTCCTTCCCTCCCTCTTTCTCTCTCTCTCTCTTTCTCTGCAATGTGACCTAGGCTGGAGTGCAGTGGGGTACTCATGTCTCAGTGCAGCCTCTGACCTTCTGAGCTTAAGTGATCCTCCCACCTTAGCCTCCTGAGGAGCTGGGACTACTAGCCACACACAGCTAATTTTTGTATTTTTTCTAGAGACCGGGTCTCTTTGTTGTCCAGGCTGGTCTTGGGTTCTTAGCCTCAAGCAATCCTCCTGCCTGGGCCTCCCAAAGTACTAGGATTATAGGCATGAGCCACCATGTCCAGCTCCAATTTCTTTATAGGAAGTAAAACTTCCACCAGTAAGAAAAAAAAAAAGAGAAAAAGAAAAAAGCAAATATGATTTAGAGAGAATAGTTATGTTTTTCCCAGCTTGGCAAAACTGAAATTTGTATCAACATATTTGAACTTAACTGTGTTTGTCTATAGTAAAATGATGACTAGGTGGTGGATTTGAAATATTACCACCGGTTTAACATCTTTTTCTTGTTCTGACTTTTCTTGAAGTCAGTGTGAGACCGCCTTCCACTTTAACTTTGCTTAGTCAAAGACCACCTCTCAGTTTTCCTTTTTTTTTGTTTCTTCCTCTAACTTCTTGGTTTGGACAGTTTTCCCCTGCAAGAAAGGGGACTGAAAAGAAATTCAATGGTTAAAGTGTTGGGTAGGTGGTGGATGTGTTCTTATGGCTCTTAACTGCCTTTTCTTTCTTTGGATTAACTTGGCTTTAAAATTTTCCTTTTAGCTTGGCTTAGAAAACTGGCCTTTCAATATCACATATTGTTTTCATTGTCTTCTGTCTGTTTTTCTTTTTATTCAGACAAAATATCTCATTCATAGAGGAAATATTTAAAGTGAGATGATGTTTCTCCCAACCCCTTCCTTTTCGTATGCTTCTGTCCTTCCTATATGTACCTGAAATATTGGAAACAAAATGCAGTTCCGGGCCTGTGACGTGCCTTTCACTACAGCTGAATACGGGAGAACCTACCTGATTGTTTCCTGCTAAGAAGGCTGCAGGGTTTCAGAGGAGGCATCGGGTCTCAGGAAAATATTTCTCTTGAAAATATTCCATAAATATCCAGGAAGCACTCAAGCCCCAGCCAGCCTACACAGCGCCGTGGCCAAGTGCTGAGCTCAGAAGCCAGGAGGCTATGTTTGAAGCCTGGCTCTGCAACTCACCAGCAGTGTAACTTCAGGCCTGTTACAGGCCCTCTCTGTGTGCCTCAGCTTCCTAACCTGTAAAATGGCAGTAATAGTACCTACTAAATGACATTGCTGTGAAGGCTGAGTTAATACACGTGATGTGCCTATGCCAGACAGACTTTGTAGGGAACATTCACAGCTATCATTCCACTGCGTTTCAGTCCCAACGTTGCACCTGTGAACCTCCGTGGCTTTCCAGTTCCAAATAGAACTTCTCTTCTTTTCTATTCTTTCTTTTCTATTTTGATTCTTTCCTTCCTTCCTTCCTTCCTTCCTTCCTTCCTTCCTTCCTTCCTTCCTTCCTTCCTTCCTTCCTTCCTTCCTTCCTCTCTTTCTCTCTTTCTTACTTCCTTCCTTCCTTTTTTTTTTTAGATAGGGTCTTGCTCTGTAGCCCAGGCTAGAGTGCATCACAGCTCACTGCAGTCTCAATTTCCTGGGCTCATCTCATCTTCCCACCTCAGTCTCTTGAGGCCAGGAACTCCTGGCCTCAAGCAATCCTCCTGCCTTGACCTCCCAAAGCTTTGGGATTACAGGCGTGAGCCTCTGTGCCTGGCTATTTCTCCTTTTTCCCTTCCTGCTATTCTCCACCTGTGAGTAGGAATCCTCCTTTCCTTTTGGTGAATCCTTTTCTCCCTCTTCATTCTCTTAATGTGCTGTCTCGTTCCTCTACTTCCATATCCTTGAGAATGGCAGTCTGGGTTACCATCGGTTGTTATTTCCAGTTCTCTCTGCGTATCATGTTCTGCCTGTTGGACCAGACTTTTGTTTTTCCCAGCACCTGGTGCTGGCTGTGCTTCACCATGACCGCTCCACCCCAGGCGATGTGTCCAGCTCTGAGTGGTGGCGTCCGCTGGGCTGCCCTGCCATGCGGAATGGAACTGAGCCACGATTGGTGGTATCTGAGACACAGTGTTACCCACTCCCTCTCCTGCCCCTCCTTTCCACACAAAATTATGCATTCCTTCTCTGAATCTTTGGTTAATCGCTTGGCAAATTCCTTTCCATAGCACTTATTCTTGTATTAGTTCTTTGCCAATCCTTTCTGCATAGATTATATATTTCATGAGGGTGCAGACTTTGTTTTAAATTCAATATTCCTCTAAATGTCTCAAATATTGTGGATACCAGAAATTACATGACATATTTAAACCCTCCTTTCTGGGAATGTTTGACTTTGTGGGCCAGCATAATATCCTACTGCTTTTGTAATCAGTCTGGAGCCCAAATATTCATTGTCAACTTTCAACGTGACCCCAAGAATCTGCCCATTGAATTTTGGTACGTATGAAAACTAAGGTTATAATAATTCTCTACCGAAATCGTCACACTTCGAACTCCTCACTTTAACGCTAAGCCAAAGATGGGAAGAAAAAAAATAAAGGAGTGAAGCCGTGATGGTTCAAGTGTTGGGAAATTGGATTATTAAATAAAAGTGAAAGGAATTGGAATTGTTTACATAAAAGGAAAAGACTATGAGGAAGTAACTTAGCTCCGATGAACCCAAAGCTGTTGCAATATAGAGAACTTTGGACAAAAGCCACTGTATTTACTGAAGGCAAGTAGAGAAGTTTGCTTAAATTACAGAAGGAGGAATTAAAGTTAATTATAAAGCTAAATATTAGCAGGAAATGATGATAATAACGTGCATATGTTGCTGGTGGACTGGAAATAGCTTCGCTTCCTCAGATGGCATATCCACAATGTAGAGGTCCAACTCTCTGAAATAGTTTAACAGCAGTATTCCTCAAAGCAGCAGAAGAGAAAAGATGCATTTTGGATGTTCCTTTCAATCTCATTTTCTTTGATTTTGTTATAGCTTTCTTATAATTTATTCAATACTTGCAGACCAAAATATACTTGAGACCTATATCTACAAAAAGATACTTTATACCTACACATCTGGGTTGACTCTTAGAGGCCTGGAGTATTCTTTCTTTTTATTTTTAATTTAATTTTTTATTTTTTTGAGATGGAGTCTCACTGTGTCACCCAGGCTGGAGTGCAGTGGTGCGATCTCAGCTCAATGCAAGCTCTGCCTCTTGGGTTCACACCATTCTCCTGCCTCAGCGTCCCGAGCAGCTGGGACTAGAGGTGTCCACCACTGCCTGGCTAATTTTTTGTATTTCTTCCTTTCTTTCTTTTTTTTTTTTTTTTTAAGTAGAGACAGGGTTTCACCATGTTAGCCAGGATGGTCTCGATCTCCTGACCTCGTGATCCATCTGCCTCCGCCTCCCAAAGTGCTGGGATTACAGGCGTGAGCCACCTGACAGGTAGCACTTACCTTACTAAGAATATTTATTCTAAGGAATAATTTCCAGAGTAATTTTAAAATAATTACTTCCTCTACTCCTAGACCTCTCCCCCTTTAAACCAACCAACCAGCCAAACAACCAACCAACCAAAAACGTATCCAGACCTTTGAGGATTACTGCAATAAATATAGAAACATAAAATAAGTTGTTTAGATGAAAATGGTTACAAACCACCAAAACAAAGAACTGAGCAAGTCTTATTCAAAGTCTGAATTTGATATATTTTCTATTTTGGCTGTGGGTGATTTTCCTAACTCTCTTCTTAGAACATTAAATTATTTTACACATGGACTATTGGGCTAACATCATGACATAAGCTATGTTTGAGACCTGTTACTTGTCAATAATTAATTAGCTTAGGTTTCAACTCTAAGGAAGAGGTGAGTGGCAATGAATAGCGTTTTGTTTGTGTTGGTTCATTCTAAGGCTTAGTCAGTTAGTGTTTCAGCTCCTTGAACGTAGACACTGATGACATAATTATTTGTATTCTCCACACTAATGAGGACAAAATGTTTCTCAATGGACACTCAGGTAGCAAAGCTAAAAATGGGAATGCCTCTCATAATATGCAGGATATGTTTTAATGTTTCTCTGTGATACCTGAGAGTTTTGATTATAGGAGTGGGAAAAATACAAATGTCACAGAGTTCTTAGAGGGGCATTGTGGTGAAAATTATAATTTAACATAGGCTAAAATAGGTCAATTATACTAGAAGACATAGAATATATTTCTGGAAAGCTAATCACAAAGAAAAGCTTAAAAGTCAAGAAAGCAGGTGGTAAAAGGAGCAGAGTTGAGAAGGCTCTTCTGGAGCAGGTGCTGGGTGTTCCTCTCTAGGATACCAAGCCAGACCGCACACTTTCTGCTTGGAAGAATTTTTGGAATGAGGCCAACTGCAGTCAGTCAGATGCCAGGGTGGCCTCACGAGGAGAAAGCAAAGACACTGGGGGATCTTCTTTCAGAGTGTCCTTCTCCCCTGTACTCCCCAGCAAAAAACAAATCGTTCCCCTTAAAAGCTAGGCTTGTGCCAGGCACAGTGGCTCTTACCTGCACTCCTGGCACTTTGGGAGGCTGAGGTGGAAGGATTGCTTGAGTCCAGGAGTTTGAGGCCAGCCTGGACAACATGGTGAAACCCTGTCTCTACAGAAAAATATAAAAAGTAGCCAGGTGTGGTGGTGGGCACTTGTAATCCCAGCTACTCGGGAGGCTGAGGCAGGAGAATCACTTGAACCTGAGAGGTGGAGTTTGCAATGAGCCAAGGTCACACCACTGCATTCCAGCCTGGGTGACAGAGTAAGACTCCATCTCAAAAAAATAATACATAAAATAAGATAAAATAGTTGGGTGTGGTGGTGCACACCTGTAGTCCCAGTTACTTGGGAGGCTGAGGTGGGAGGACTGTTTGAGCCCAGAATGTTGAGGCTGTAGTGAGCTGTGATTGCACCACTGCACTTCAGCTTGGGTGACAGAGCAAGACCCTGTTTAAAAAAACAAAAAAAAAAGTTAGGCTTATAACTACTATTGTACTGAAAATTCCTCAGATATTTTATTTTCAGAAATGCCTTCAGTGAAGCTTAAAATCTTTGAATTCCGTGGCTGGAAATTAAAGGCAGATGTCTGGCTGTGGGGGTTCTTTGACATCATTGACGATGAAATGTCATGAATAAATGAATTCATCACGTGTGGAAATGATCAGTGTCTTTTTCCTATTTTTGTTGCATTAGTAATTAATATAAAGTATAAGAAGAAAACATGGCCATGACAGTGAGGCTGGAAAGGCCAGGTAATAGCTTAACATCCTTCTCTGCAGTCGGTTCACCTACTTTTCACTGGAAGCCTCTTGCGGAAGCGCATTGCCAGCCAGCTGCACGTACATAAAGATCTTCGAGCATTTCCACTGAGCTGGCGTTCAGTCTGTCCTGCAGTTTGTGATGTTTCGTTTTAAGTGGCTAACTGCATTATAGAGGAGTTTCAATTGCCGAGGATTTACTCATTAGGACGTTGCCAGATTCACTAACATCTGTGGGCTCCCTCATATATGTATATTTCTAAAGCAGATACAGGGGTCTTGCTGGGTCTTGTGCCCAGGCTGGTCTCAGACTCCTGGGCTCAAGCGATCATCCTGCGTTGGCTTCCAAAAGCGTTGGGATTATAGGTATGAGCTTCGGTGCCCAGCCATCCTTATTTTATTGCCTTACAGGTTTTCCTTCCTACATAGCATGAAGCAGTGTAGAAACAGAGCTATGTGACTTGGACAAGGAAACAGAGCTATTTAAGGTCAGGCTGAGACACAGGTCCAGGTACCTGAATTACCCCTGCACTCCTAATTGCCTGGGATCTCACTGATTTTTATTTATTTTTATTTTTTGAGACAGAGTCTTGCTGTCTCCCTGGCTGGAGTTCTGTGGCATAATCTTGGCTCACTGCAACCTCTGCTTCCCAGGTTTTAGCAATTCTCCTGCTTCAGCCTCCTGAGTAGCTGGGATTCCAGGCGTGCACCACCACGCCAGGCTATTTTTTGTATTTTTAGTAGAGATGCGGTTTCGCCATGTTGGCCAGGTGGTCTCAGACTCCTGACCACAAGTGATTCGCTCTAAGTGCTGGAATTACAGGCACAACCCACCACTCCCGATCTCACTGATTTTTTTCTTCTTTGGTAGCCATCCACATTCTGTGTGTTTTGCCACCCAGCTTCCTTTGGATAAATGTCTTGTTTCATTTGAGTGTGCCTCTCTTTGAATTCTGAATCCTTTTCCTTTTTGCTGACCTTTGGCTCCATTTTGGAATTTGCTGTCATTTTATGGACATACGGAGCATGGTCTATTCACAAACCTGTCCTTTTTTCCTTTGCACCTCTTCTTATTGACTATGCCTTTAAGTATAGGATTCCCTGCCCTAAGCCATCAGGTGGCATTAATAAATATGATGCTGGAATGTCCTTCACTCTAGCTACTTGGGGCGGGTGGTAGGGGGCGTGGTAAATGGTCAACTAGTCAGAAGATTCCATAATGCTAAAGGGAATTACTGGGAGTTGTGAGCTAAAGTTAGGGACTGGGTATTTTAGGTGTTTAGTTTTTTCCATGCCTCAATGTCTTTATTGTTCAAGAGTAAAAATATAAACTTCACGACTACCTGGTTAATCATAATGATGAAGATAAGGAGGGCAAATGAGTCTCACCTTAAATGCAAAGGCCCCCGGCCGTGCTGGGCTGGGCCCTGAGGCTTCAATGGCAGAGCTTGGAGGAGACATGCGCCATGTCAGTGCTGGTACTTGCCCTCCATCAAGTAGACACCAGTGTTCTGCAGTTCTGAGGTTAGCTCAGACACCACTGTTCCATCTTTCGCTGCTCTTTTCAGCCACACTGTCACGGAAAAATGAACTCTTCGAATCGAGATTCTGTCTCTGTAAGTAGTCTCCATGCTGGTTCTTTTTCTGACTATGATAGTTCATCTTGGAGCCATATGTTTTGTACTTTCCATGGGGAAAATGTGCCTAGAATTAATGGAATGAATGGTGCTGAGTTATAAGCAAAATATGTCTTATTTTAAAATAAAGCCTGATGGTGCGTTATGAATTCCTATCAGTAAAACAATGACAATAGTGTACATGCAAGAAAAAGGCAGAAGGGATTGAAAACTGTGCTCCGCAAAAGCAATTCCATGTTTTTTTTGAAACTAATGAAAAGAAATAGATCCCCAAAGTCAGCAGAACACATTTTATTAATAGGAACAGCCATATACCACCCTGGGTGATTCAATATCAAAAAGAAACAAACATCCTACAAAGATCTGGCATCACAGAGAGATAACCATTGGCCCTGGCCGGCCTACCCTGACAGGTCTAAATTGAAAATGGAGACACAAATACACGACCCTTGCAGGAACGAGCTGGGGTTCTTCTCACAAGGTGCAGGACCACAGTGCAATTTCACATTGCTGGGCATCATGTGCTGTGCAGTGCTTCTTTTCCACGGAGCCTTTTTGCTTTCTGCGGAAACCCCATGGAAACTGCCACTCAAACTTTTTCATCCTAAGAGGAGCCATCCAGAATGATTTCATGTAACAGCAGTGACCTGTAAAATTAATTCCAAACAACGGATACTTTCCGTGTCCCCTATAAACGTTCAAATTACAAACGCTCATGTTGTGTGCTTCCTGATGTTGTATATGCTTCGTGGGTCTCGACTGTCTCTCACTGAGATTGCAGGCCCATTCAAGTGAGGCAAGCCGTGCTTACCTTTGATTTTTAATCTTTATTTACCGTGTTTTTGGGAGGCCCTACTTTCCAGGGCTCCGTGGTTCTGGAGCATGACTCTCTTCTGATTCTTGCTTCTCTGAATTTCCCTGGAATAAGCAGCTTTTGAAGTTGACAAGAATCCCAGAATCTGGGTCAGTAGAACTGAAAACACGTGGGTGGTTCCAGTGGAAATGGGTGTCAACTCCATTTGGCTCCCATAGGTGTTCTTGATTCTGTCCCAAATGTAAAATGCAGTTTATAATTTGCTTGATAGGGTTAGTCATCTAAACATTAACTTTAGCCTGGGTAAACCCTTGCCCTGATCTTCAAGACAATGCGCCTTGGGACAGTGGCTTTTATATTTACCTTATCAGGAAGGTAAGCATAGAGAGGATTTGTGGGCACAGAAGGGAGTGTGGAGGCCATCTAGGGATAATGGAGAAATAAGGAAATAAATGATTATGGGAGTGGTTGGGAATATAAGATTTGGAGAGTATCATAAAATCCATGGATGATGTGTCTTGAAAAAAAGAAGGCTTCCTTTAGAAGTGGTGGAAAATGAAGAATCAAGGTTTTTGTTGTTGTTGCTATTGTTTTGTTTTTTTTTTTTTTTGAGATGGAATCTCACTCTATCATCCAGGCTGGAGTGCAGTGGCAGGATTTCGGCTCACTGCAACCTCCAACTCTCAGCTTCAAGAGATTCTCCTGCCTCAGCCTCCTGAGTAGCTAGGATTACAGGTGTCTGCCACCACATCCGGCGAATTTTTTTTGTATTTATAGTGGAGACGGGGTTTCGCCATCTTGGCCAGGCTGATCTAGAACTCCTGACCTTTTGATCTACCCCCCTCGGTCTCCCAAAGTGCTGGGAGGCCAGAGAGGTTTATATACAGGAAAGTGACAAGGCGAAAAGTATACTTAAGCAAGTGTAGTGTGCTGGTGACGTATAAAAGACACTAAACGTGGGAAGTGAGTGAGAAAACTGATGATAAGTTTCAATAATTCACATTTGGAAAAGAAAGGGGGTTTAGTGGGGTGTAGATCGTAGAGATGGAAACGAAATAATGGAAATTAGATCTATAAGGCTAATAACTTACATTATGCGTTTTCTGACTTGACCAGGAAAACAAGAAAAGCCACACCAAGAGGCACTGAGTTTTGAGTCTGGGCAGAAAAACAATTTTGGTACCACTTCTAGGGATAATGAAATTACAGGGTGGAGGTGATCTAGTGGGAGTAGAAGAAAAACTCTTGGTTTTGGACATGCTGAGTATTAGGAGTTGACGGGATATCAGAATGTAAGTATCGGCAGGCTGTTCGATAGTCGTGAGCCATCAACAGAGAGGAGAAAAAGAAGGCTTCACAGCCATAAAAAAGCATGAGATCATGTCTTTTGTGGGAACATGGATGGAGCTGGAGGTCATTATCCTTAGCAAACTAATGCAGAAACAAATCCAAATACTGCATGTTCTCCATGTTCTCATTTATAATGGGAGCAAAACAATGAGAACTCAAGAACACAAAGAAGGGAACCACAGACACTGGGGTCTATTTGAGAGTAGGAGGAGGGAGAGGAGCAGAAAATGTAACTGTTGGGTACTGGCTTAAAACCTGGGTGATGAAATAATATGTACCACAAACGCCGGTGACACAAATTTACCTTTGTAACAAATCTTCACATATACCCTAGAACCTAAAATAAAGGTTTTTTATTTTTTATTTTTTAAAATAAGGTTGCAAAATAAGGAGAATCCAAAAACCCCATCTCCCCTGTCTCCTGGCCCAAACAAGAGTCTAGGGAAAATTTTTTGCAGGCTTGATATTTCTGAACCTGAAAGTTTTGAAAAACAAAGAACTTACCCTTGCCAAATATTCACCATAAATGTCTGGTTTGTGCTTAGCCTTGGTCTAGGTAGTATAATTTGTCTAACTGGTTGAAAAACACATTTTGACGAGGACTCCAGGGTCAAAAGATGGAGTCCCCTTCTCCTTTCCAACCTTGGGGCCAGCATTAGCCCTTTGCTTTTGGGTTTTCATATTACTGAGGGCCTGACTATAATTGATCAACACTTTCGTAATAAAGAACTGCAGGACGAAAATGACAATATGAAATTAGTGTCAATAAGAGTTAACACTGGTTGCCTACTAGAATGACATCAGGAGTTTTAGCATATTGCTGTTCTCAGACCAATGGAATCAGTGTCTCTGCAGGGTGGCATCTAGAAGTTGACGTTTTTGTAAAATCTCTCAGGTGTTGCAGGGTTGAAACCACTGGAAAAATGGAAACAGTGATTCTGAACCTTAGCTGTATGTCGGAGTCACCTTGGGAGCTTTAAAAATATGTAGATACCCAAGTCTCACCCCGCAGACAGTCTACTCAGTAGCCAAGTCTACTGAGCAGCCAACCACTGATCTAGTCTCTGGTTGTCTCAAGAAACACTTTGCAACTTTGCTGTCTCAAACAGGTGAAACGCTTGTTTTGAAGGGCAGAACCAGCACAGCTATGGGAGAAGGCACTGGATATTTTTGCTATGGGCATAACAAACTCAATTGTCAGCACAAGATCTTTCTTGCAGGTCATCAGGAGGTAAGAAGCAGAAAAATACCACTGGGATTTTCAGATCCCAGGTTGAGTGTGTGTTGTTGGCAGTTAGAAGGATGGTGTTTTAACTTGTAAGATGGAACCAATTTTGAACTCAGATCATGGAGACAATAAATGTCATTTACCAGTGTTTGGGGAAAAAAACCCCTCTTAGAACTCTGTGACAAGATGAAATGTGCACATATACAAATCAGAATCAGCAACCCCAGTTTACTACACAAAAATCTGGGATTTTATAGGAGTTCTCCCCCAAGACAACAGAACGAGGATTACGACTGGCGCCATCTCACCCATTCATTTTTTTCTAGTCTACACAGATACATCATTTCACAACATCCTCCATCTATATATGTTTTAGATTTATTCTGAATATCTTTAAAAAGCAATACAGATATCTGGTTTTCTTAAGTTCCTTTTTTAAAAAATCTGCTTTTACCTAGAGCCTGTTTAATATACTATCTATCTACGAACCAATGCATTTTTAAAAGCGAACTCTCCCCTGCCTGGATTGCCCCTCCATTTATTAAGATGATACTTCTCCTTTTCAGTTGTTCGAGTCTCATCTTGTCTGTGAAGTCTCCCTGCCTCTGTTCTACACAGATTCTTGCCTCTCTTGAATTCTTGCAGTTCTCGTCTGTTCCATTCACTTGTTGCATATAGTGATAAGCTATGTTTTGGCTTTTCTTCTCAACTAAGATTGGAAGCTCCTTCAGAAGCAGAGATGAAGCACGGCCAATTTTATATTCTCACTCAGCAAAATGCCTTCCATATAGCAGATGCTCAGTTAATTGATGTTGGTTGGTGGTGGATTACCTGGTGGTTGCGCCCCATGATTTGGGGCTCATTCCTTAATCTCTCTAAAATTAGTGCCTTTCTCTGTAGTATGAAGATATTTGTTTTCTAGTGCCATGGTGAGGATTTAGAATCATGGTGTATGAGTTGTTTAGTATATCCTGGCACACAGGAAGCATCTGATAAGTGACTGCTGGTTGTTAAATAAGCCAGAAGCATCTGAGGAAGTCAGGGAAAGTAGGCATGACATGCTGTACAGGGTGGGGGAAATGGAGTCTGTTGCTTTAGAATAGTGGTCAAGAGAAGCCTCCATGGTAGTTTCACCTAAGAAACTAAGAGACCAGAAGAAAGCAAAGATGCGGCAAGTCATGGTGGCTCACACCTGTAATCCCAGCCCTTTGGCAGGCTGAGGTGGGCAGATCACTTGAGGTCAGGCGTTTGAGACCAGCCTGGCCAACATGGTGAAACCTGTCTCCACCACAAATACAAAAATTATGTGGCGGGTGCATGTAATCCCAGATACACAGGAGGCTAAGGCGTGAGAATCACTTGAAACCAAGAGGTGGAGGTTGCAGTGAGCTGAGATTTTGCCACTGGACTCCAGCCTGGGTGACAAAGTGAGACTCCATCTCAAAAAACAAAAACAAAAACAAAACAAAATATAACAAAACAAAACAAAAAACAAAAAACCAACAAGGTGAGGATGCAAACTCTGCAGAGACCTGGGAAACAGTGGTACGGACTAGGAAACAGCAAGTGAAAAGATCCTGAGGTAGGAACGTGCTTGTTCCACTGGATTGGTGGATTAGTGACTAATGAGAGACCGTGAGACTATTCCCTGGCCCTTGAGCATTTCAGTAGAGAAGGGGGGACATCCAAAATGGGTGGAGCATAAAGTGTCCCTGTTCTGCAGATTCAACTTGAATATATGCTTTGAATTTTTGCAATACTTCAATGTTTCTCAGAGTGATAGAGCTTTGAGGTGCAAAGAGGGCAGTCTGATTTCAGGCTGTCTCTCTGTGTTGATACCTTAACCCTAGCTCTAACCCTAACCCTATGCGTGTGTCTCTTCCTTCTCTCTCATTACTCAGTATATTCCTCCAGAAACTGTATCTTAGCTTGACGATGATAGCTTCACCAAAAACAAAACAAGACCAAACAAAAAACAAACAACAACAACAACAAAAAACACACACAGGGTGCAGTGGTTCACACCTGTAGCTCACACCTGTAGACAGTGGCTCACACTTGTAATCCCAGCACTTTGGGAGGTCAAGGTGGGAGAATGGCTTCAGGCCAGGAGTTCCAGACCAGCCTGGGCAACACAGAAAGACCCTGCATCTACAAAAAGTAGAAAAAACTAGCCTGGTGTGGTGGTGCCACCTCTAGTCCCAGCCATTGGGTAGGCTGAGGTGGGACCCTCACATGACTCCAAGAGTTAAGGCTGCAGTGAGCTTTGATCACTCCACTGCACTCCAGCCTGGCTAACAGAGCAAAACCCTGTCTCTAAATAAATGAAAAATACATATATATTTAAAGAGAAGTATTTGAATTTAGTGTGCTCGAGCAGCTTTTTCTTCTGAGCTCTAATTGCCAAATACATTTTCCTCATCTGAATGAGTTAGAACTGGTGTTATCATCTCCACTTTACAGGTGAGATAATGGAGATGGATTTCATGATGTTTCTTTCAAGTCATTCCAAGTATACATGTTTTACATAAGTGATTTATAGATAAGTGACTTGTATATGTGACTGGGATAAAGTGAATCCATTCAAGCTCTTGTTATGGGACTTCCAACATTTCCAGACAAAAAAAAAAAAAAAAAAAAAAAACCATTTTCAGAGTTTTCTGTTGATTGTCCCTTTAGAATTTCTTCAGGGTGTTTTGTCAAGCTCAAGTTTGAAGATGGCCTTTGGCAAACTTGAAATAAGTTTGAGAAAATGTCATTATAAAACTGTAGCGGTACAAAATATATATCATTCCAAAATACAATGTTAAAGAGTATATAACGTTGTGATTTATCTAACCCATGTCACCTGCTGAGAGTTAATTGTCACAATTCAGTAACTATGCACCTTAAAACCCAATGTGAGACCCACTATTTCAAAGTCCAGCCACGTTTTTTTCCCCCTCAGCAAAAGGATCATATCCAGAAGCCATCTCACCAATCCTAGATACAGTAAGAAATGCCCTGCTGGCCGGGCGCGGTGGCTCATGCCTGTAATCCCAGTACTTTGGGAGGCCGAGGTGGGTGGATCACCTGAGGTCAGGAGTTCGAGACCAGCCTGGCCAACATGGAGAAACTCTGTCTCTACTAAAAATACAAAAATTAGCCTGAGTAGTAGCGGGCACTTGCAGTCCCAGCTACTGAAGGAGGCTGAAGCAGGAGAATCACTTGAACCTGGGAGGCGGAGGTTGCAGTGAGCCCAGATGGCACCACTGCACTCCAGGCTGGCGACACAGAGTAAGAGGCAAGAAAGAGAAAGAAAGAAAGAGAGAAAGAGAGAAAGAGAGAGAGAGAGAGAGAAAGAGAGAGAGAGAGAGAGAGAGAGAAAGAAAGAGAAAGAAAGGAGGGAGGGAGGAAGGAAGGAGAGAGAGAGAGAGAAGGAAGGAAGGAAGGACGGTAGGAAGGAAGGAAGGAAGGAAGGAAAGAAAGAAAGAAATGCCATGCTGCTGTTCTCACTCATAAGTGGGAGCTAAATGGTGAGAACACACGGACACATAGAGGGGAACAGCACACACTGGGGCCTATCAGAGGGTGGAGGGTGGGAGGAGGGAGAGGATCAGGAAAAGTAACTAATGGGTACTGGGCTTAACACCTGAGTGACGAAATAATCACCAAACCTTCAGGACACAGTTTACCTATGTAACAAATCCCCATGACAACAAACCCCCATGACACAGTTTACCTCCGTAACATACCTGCACATGTGCTCCTGAACCTAAAATAAAAGTTTTAAAAAGTAGAAAAAAAAAAGGAGAAAGGAAAAGAAATGCAATGCTGCATGGCAGCCCCCAAAAGGATGCTTCCCAAGACAGACAGACTGCAAAATCGACCTCCACTCCCCCTGCAAAAACCTGAAACTTCTCTTAGTATCTTTGATTTTTTCCTTAGTGACCCATTATAGCCCTGTTATCCACAATTATGGCTCTTATAGTATTCTGACCTATTTTATGAAAAACAACATATTCCGCCTATCTATATAATTTGCATTTTAAAATGCATTTGTTATTTTTTTCTTTTCTCCATCTTTTACATTTTTTGATTGAGTCCTATTTATTTTTAATTAATTAGTTAACTTAAACTAATTAATTCTCACTCTCTCTTATAGGCTGGAGAGCAGTGATGCGATCATAGCTCACTGCAGCCTCAAACTCCTGGGCTCAAGTCATTCTTCTGCCTCAGCCTCCCGCTAGCTGGGACCACAGGCGTACCTCACCATGCCCAGATTATTTTTATTTTAAAGATAAAACCGAGCCCCCTTCGTGTGGCCATAAATAAGAAAACTTGTAGTCTGGAAGGAGGGGTGGCCCTATTGGGGACATGTAGGGTGCTGTGGGATGAGCCAGCCCTGCAGAAGGCACAAAAGAGAAAGGAAAAAATAAACAGACAAGTTCATGTCTGAGCTGCAGAATCCCACCTTACTTCAGTATGATCTAGGCTTTTTGGTTATAGACAGCAAGAATTCTATCAGTCATCATTGAAAAAGCAACAAAAAAAGCAGAAACCGCAGAGTTTCCTGGTTTTCTTTAAAATTAGGACTACTTTTCCAATTTCTTTGAGTCTGCAATTAAGTTTTTCTTTTTTTTTTTTTTCAACTTTTATTTTAGGTTCGGGGATACATGTGTAGGTTTGTTACGTGGGTAAATCGTGTGTTGTGGGTATTTAGCGTACAGATTATTTTGTCACACAGGCAAAGAGCATAGTACTTAGTTGGTAGTTTTTTGATCTTCTACCCTCCACTCTCAATTAGGCCCCAGTGAGTTTTATATGAGGACAAGAACTATTACTTTTTTTTCCTGGTACATCTTTCATGAAGCCTACCACTTCATGAACTTAAAAAAATCTGCAGTTATAACGAAGTATTATCTTTTAAAAACAATTTACAGTGATTCCTATATTCTTATGACAGGTCAGAGCCAATATATTTGGGATTCTTTTTTAGTTATTGATCATATTCTATATTGGGGGAAAAAAACAAATAAAACCTGAATCAAAATTTGTGTTCTAGTTTTACTGGGGAAGGCCACATAATAATTCAGTAGTATATATCAAGGTTGATGGTCAAAATGATGCTAGTAAGATGAAAATACTCAAGGTGAGAATACAGTGGAACCAGGCATTCTGAAATCATCTGCACTCTTTTCTCTGTGTTCACTTGCCAATAAGTTCCATCACCTAAACAATGTCCTGAGGCCAAACTCCCCACCTGGGGAGGAAAACTACAGAGGCTTGGCATTGTCATTATCTCCAGGAAACTTCATCCAGAAGTTCTGAAGCCAACAATCCATTTCTGGCTGCTCCTCCCTCCCAAGTTGTTCCTTATACAGACACTCTTTGAATTAATAGGCAAGGAAAACAAAACCATCATTTATAAATTTAGCAGTAGGAGAACATATAGTTGTCTATATAAACAAAAAGCTTATTTGTTATCCAAACAATCTAACTATAACTTTTTTTAGGGAAATAGTTCCAAAATATCACCACATTTTTGCCTATATCAATCACAATTTTCCATGATCATTGTCGTAAAAGAAATGTAAATTTTATATTCTGTGTTCAAAATAAATTATGTTTTGTATTTTCTCATGGCTATTCGATTTTGTGTAGGTGGTGCAGGAGGGAATGAGGTTTAGCAGTTCGGAGGCTGGGTTTAGATTCAGACTGTCAAATCTGGCTTCAAATTTGGCTCCAGTCTACTGTGTGACAGTGGGCAAGTTGCTTAATATCTTTGCTTCTCAGTGACTCATCTGTAAAGTGAAATTTAAAAAAAAATTCCCTAGAGATGTTGTATTAGTCCATTTTGCATCACCATAAAGAAGAACTTGAGCTCGGTGAGTTATAGAGAAAAGAGACTCATCTGGCTCACGGTTCTGCAGGATGTACAATCATGATGCCAGCATCTGCCTGGCTTCTGGTGAGGCCTCAAGGAGCTTATGATCATGGTGGAAGGCAAAGGGGGCATGGTGCAGCACATGGTGGGAAGCAGAGCAAGGGAGAGCCAGGTCCTTTTGAACAACCAGATCTCCTGGGAACTCCTACCGTAAGGACAGCACCGAGCCACTCATGAGGGATCTGCCCTCATGTCCCAAACACCTCCCACTAGGCCCACCTCCAACACTGGAGGTCACATTTCAACATGAGATTTGGAGGGCACAGAACATCCAAACCACATCAGATGGGCTTAAGCTAAAGAGCTCATTGCGGATGCAAAGACCCTAGATCCATTCATCGTGTTAAACCAAAAATTGGGATAAATTGATTGGTGGATTCAATGAAGATGAATGAAAACTGGAGACAGATGCATCTGTAAACAAATTGCCTCTGCAGATTTATTCAGATGGTTCTGATGAAGTGAAACAGCCCATGACCAAAGTATTTAGGGAGTCTGGTGGTGTCGTTTTGAGTATTTACTAGTCCAAAGTAGGTAAAAAGAAAGTTGAACTCAATGCTTCTGCTCATATGAAATGAAAAAAAGTAAATTAATTTTCTATCAATGTTAAAGAAAAAAGGACTGTTGAATGGATTTAATCAAATAATACAAGGCAATTAAAGAGTACCTAACTAAATGCTCCATAAATGCTGGTTACTCTTATATTTTGTTATATGTATATATTCACATAAATATATTTTATATGACAAATATAAATTTAGTTCATATATTTATTTTATTTATATTAATACAATTTAGAATTAATATACAGAAATATACTTGAAAATATAGATTTGATGACATACTATTTTACTTATGGAGCCAATGTCAAAGCTTATGCATATGATATTCAAGTCATAATCAAATATAGCTATGACCTTAAGTGTTTCATGAATCTGGAGGAAAATGGTAGTAAATACTATTGGTTTGACAGTCAGAAGCAACAAGGTGTCACAGATGGTCTCTAGAACACAGCTGAGATTCATCATAGATCCAGAGGGGAGAACGCCACCTACTGAACATCACATTTCAGGATGTATCTCTTCATCCTGAGAACTTAATGATCATAATACACTTAATAAGATGTAACACTTTATCATCATTAATTAGTTTATCTGCAAAACATCTTTGTGAAGTAGAAAAGATTCATTGCCCTTATTATTATTTGTTACTCACAGGATTCGTAGATAAAGTTGTTGAGTCTTAAGCCATGTCTACCCACCATCGAATGTCCAACTTCCCTGGGTGACCCAGGAAGAATTTCATTTGGTAATAAAGATTGGAATTCCATGTTTGCTCATGATGAAATTCTCCAGAAACTCACTACATTTTATATTTGCTAATTGTCTCTTCTTTCTGTCTCTCTTTCTTTCCCTTCTTTCTCTCTTTCTTTTCCTTCCTTTCTTTCCTTCCTTTCCTCCCTTCCCTTCCCTTCCCTTCCCTTCCCTTCCCTTCCC
>NC_045442.1:122966330-122994571 GCF_002776525.5 Piliocolobus tephrosceles | reverse complement strand
TCTCTCTCTCTCTTTCTCTCTTTCTCTTTCCTCCTTTCTTCCTTTCTTCCTTTCCTTCTTTCTTTTTCTGAGATAAGGTCTCACTCTATTGCCCAGGCTAGGCTGGTACTCCTGGCTTCAAGCAATCTTCCCACTTCAGCCTCTGAGTAGCTGGGACTACACTCGTGGGCCACCGTGCCTGGCTAATTTTTCTGTTTTTGTAGAGATGGAATCTTGCTGTGTTGCCCAGGCAGGCCTAGAACTCCCGGCCTCAAGTGATCCTCCCACCTCAGCTCCCCAACATGCTGGGACTACAGGTGTGAGCCACTGTGCCCAGTCTCACCCTCGCTGATTGTATTTGCTTTAGAAATCTGTGGTTCCTCTCAGTTCCTCCATTCAACCCTCACCAAGTAAAACAGAATGCTATAGGAGAAAAAACTTTCCTAGCCATTATTTGCATGCATAATCCAAGAAGTTATGGATATTTTCAGATGGTTTTTGGATATATTCTTCTAGATTAATGATGATATTATACCTCCCTACTGTTCTTTCCTGGAGGTAAAAGGAATTTGATCAGTTTCCAAATACCTTGATATTTTGCCAAAATTCACATTCATAAAACGAGTTTGTGCTAGATCACTTTACCTTTTATTTCAGGTGTGTTTCCCTCTAACCGGTCTAACTTAGAGGACTTAAAAAACTTGTTCCCATTCTTCCTGTCTTCATTTATGCCCTTGTGTGTTGTAGTAAATATATGAACATTTGACCCCTGCATTGTTGCACTGATATTGATAGTGTTGCATTGGGCAAAATTTGCTTTATAGTAACTGATCTGACACAAACTCTGCTTTCTCTGAATATTTGTTTATTTATTTATTTATTTATTTATTTATTTATTTATTTAAATATGGTCTCACTCTGTCACCCAGTCTGGAGTGCAGTAGCATGATCTCAGCTCACTGTAACTGCCGCCTCCCAGGTTCAAGTTATTTTCCTGCCTCAGCCTCCGGAGTAGCTGGGACTATAGGTGCATGCCACCACGCCTGGCTAATTTTTGTATTTTTAGTAGAGACGGGGTTTCTCCATGTTGGCCAGGCTGGTCTCGAACTCCTGACCTCAGGTGATCCACCTTGGCCTCCCAAAGTGCTGGGATTACAGTCAAGCCACTGTGCTTGACTCTGAATTATTTTTAAGTCTAAATATTAAAGCAATTTTTACAAGTAGCAAAAGCAGAGCAGACACATTTAGAGAGAGCATATTCATAAATTTAAAGTATCCTAGTTTTTCTTCATTTAGTCTTTTGTCAATTATTTATTCATTCAACAAGCACATGTTAAAGGGCTTGGTACTACGATATGTACCAAATATGGAAATATTAAGTGGTGAGTTCAGCTTATAAATAATTCCCAAGGGTAATCAATAGTTTGAGATGAATGGAGCAGAGTAGTGGTTAAGACAACTGGTTTAAGACTCATTCTAGTCCAAGTTCAAATCTTCACCTTGCTACATACCAGATGTATGACATTAGAAAAGTTAGTGTGTCTTCCTGAGCTACAGTTTACTCATCTTTGTAAACTCTTTGTCATGCTGTTATTAGGAGGCTCAAATAAAATAATGGATATCAGGCAATTAATATATTGTTTGAAACACTGCAGAATAATAAAGACTGGCTATTTATGTTTTAAATTAGGGATTCTCGTTAGATTGAAATCTACTGGGCAACACATTTTAAAAATCTGACCTGGTATATCTTCAAGCCAAGATCTTCAAGTTCCCTTTCTACCTGCGATTCAGTAAACACAATTTTCTGAAAAGAATTCATTCTGTATTGATTAGAAAGTTGTCTGAGACACAAAGATGTTCCCTTCTCCCAATGGGAGGGGGCTGCATTTAAACTCAGCTGTGCACTGGACCCAAGGTCCCTCCTGAAGCAAGTATGCTACACAATCCTATTTACCCTATGGACTTCAGGTGCTGGGCAGCTGGAATTACCAGGCAAATCTCCTAAACAGCTGCCAACTGAACTCTAAGCTGCTGATTTCTGAGTGTATTGCCCCGCTGACCAGGCTGCTTTCTCATTTCTGCCCTATAAAAAGCTTGAATGAGAGGAGCAGTAGTCCTCTAGTGGAACCCAGACCCACACTGCAGAACCAGAAGCCCTTTGGGTCCTCCATCTTCCTACAGGAATCAGAGGACTTCTGCTTTCTCTTCTCTTGCTGATTCAACCTTATACATTTCCATCTTCCCAATAAAGTCTGTGCCCGTGGAAACCGTGGAATTTATCCTGAACCCTGCTACACGACAGGTGGGACTGACCTGACACAACACCTCCATACCGCGGTTCCTCCTGGATCCTTTTTTACTTTGCCAAGATTCCCAATGGGAATGATACCACAATTCGCAGCAAGCCGGGGTCCACCCCATTGTGGATTTTACTGCAGCATTTCCTTCCGTCCTCCCAGGAATTAATAACAAACAAACCGACAACTCATTCACTATTATCATCCCAAGTGTTCTGTAAAATGAAACGTGCTTTTTCCACCAGGGAATCATGTCCTCTGCAGGAACATGGATGGAGCTGGAGGCCTTTATCTTTAGCAAACTAATGCAGGAGCAGAAAACCAAATACTGCGTGTGTTCTCACTTATAGGTGGGAACCGAGTGATGAGAACACAGCTACACGTGGAGGGGCAACAACACACATTGGGGCCTACTTGGGTGTGGAGAGCGGGAGGAGAGGATAAAAACAATAGCTAATGGGTACTAGGCTTAGTACCTCAATGACAAAATAATCTGCGTAACAAACCCCCATGGCACAAGCTTACCTATATAACAAACCTGCACATGTACTGTTGAACTTAAAAGTGAAAAAGAAGTGCTTTTTTTTCTTACAAAAAGTTTATTGATTCATAGATGGTGGAACCGTTTGATCAAAAGAATGCAAATAATTTCATATACCCAGGGATGTAGCCTGTTCTTAGTTCTGTTATTCCTGTATTAATGGGATAACTTATTTTTGCCTTTTAATCAATATGAGTAAAATGAAGGGTATGATTCAAATTAAACTGACTATCTTGTTAGGGACATACCTAGTTAAAGCTATTATAACATTTATCTTGTGATATTAAGTTACAAACAATAATCTCTCTAGCTGGATGAAATACTTTTACTGTGTGTATATGTTTTCTAAAGTAGATATTAGAAACAGTGCAACATAGCCTAAAGATCATAGAGCTGGAACAGTAGTGTATAGAATTGAATCCTGTCTTCACCAGCTCTGAGCTGTGTAAACTTTGGCAAGTTACTTAATCTCTTTTTGGCTAACTTTCTCATGTATAAAATAGAGATTAAAAAGTTATGATACTTATGGCCAGGCATGGTGGCTCGTGCCTGTAATCCTAGCACTTTGGGAGGTAAAGGAGGGCAGATCATGAGGTCAGGAGTTTGAGACCAACCTGGCCAACAGAATGAAATCCTGTCTCTACTAAAAATGCAAAACAAAGTTATCCAGGCATGGTGGTGCAGCTGAGGCAGGAGAATTGCTTGGAGACAGGAGAATCACTTGAACCCAGGAGGCGGAGGTTTTGATGAGCCGAGATCATACCATTGCACTCCAGCCTGGGCAACAGAGCAAGACTCTATCTAAAAAGAAAAAAAAAAGTTATGATAATTAAGTAACATATAAGTAAAGTGCTTAAAAATCAATAGTATGTATTATTAAAAATAGAAATATAATACATATATTTATTTTTATATACTTTCTAATATAATATTTTATACTAAAAGATATACTAAATAAAATTTGGAGTTTGAATTTTAATTCCCTATCAAAAATAAGGAATTACAATTGTTTTTTAAACTTGTTATTACTGTAAGAAAGCTGTTAATATTTGTGTATTTTATTATTAGCCATCTTATTAAACTTTCTTAGTTATTATAATAATTTTCAGCTGATCCTCTTAGGTTTTCTAGATAAATCATCTGTTGGCAATAATATTTTATCTTCTTTGCAAAATTTACACTCCTTGTTCATTTTTCTTATCTTATTGCAGTGTCAAGAGCTTCTATAACAGATTAGACCACAGTAGTTTCAGGCAGGTGGAATAGTCTGTATGTTTACCAATATTTGCTGCTTCTCCCAAGGCAGAATTATACTTTTCTATTCTATTGGTGTTGAATTTGGCCATGTGCCTGCTGCAGCCAATAAGATGTGACACACTTTTGGAAAGAAGTTCTAAAAGCCAGGCATGATTCACCATATTGTCTTTTCCCTCCCTTAAGTGATTATCAATATTCAGACAGAGGCTACTGCATTAGTCCGGGTACTAAAGTGAAGTCCTACAGAGCAGAGTTGCAGCTGCCCATAGCAGGCATGAAGTGTGGAGCAAACCTTCATTGTTGAAAGCCATTCAGATTTGGGGATCATTTGTTAACTGCAGTAGACATCTTTGATTAAATTTTTCTTCTTAGAAATCTCAACTTTGTCTTCCTTAACGTCTTTTAATCAATTTTTAAAAATTTCCTCTGTCTCTCCAGATAAGAATAATTCCCAAATTATAAAGCATATGCAATGCCATTCTTATTTCAAGCAAGTAGGACTACACTTGGAATATACACACAATTGACAGGGTGAGAAGACTGAAGGTAATGTATTGCAAATTAAAGTTCTCTAAGCAGAAAAGAAAGAAGTGCTCTCTGTCCCAATCTTATATTTTCATATAAGTTAGATGAATCATCAATTTAGAGAATCACTGCAGTAGAACCAGTAGTTTCTGTGGTCACTATTTAGGCATCTTGATTGTATTATTTTTAAAGAGATTTTCAAATATCAGTGGTTACTTTGGAAGGTGTAACTGGGTATTTTTAAATTTTCTCCTTTATGCTCTAGGATAATTTCCAAATTTTCTACAGTGAGTATATACACTACTTTCATAATTAGAATTTTCATATATATATTTAGGTATATCTAAATATAAGTAAATATATAATAAATATATTAGCAATGGGGTCTTGCTATATGTGTTGCCCAGGCTGGTCTCAAATTCCTGGGCTCAACAACTCTCTGCCTTGACCTCTTGAGTATCTGGGATTACAGGGATGAGCCCCTGCTCTCAGTTTATAATTATAGTTTTAAAATATTTGACCGGGCATGGTGGCTCATATCTGTAATCCCAGCACTTTGGGAGGCTGAGGTGGTGGATCACTTGAGGTCAAGAGTTCCAGACCAGCCTGGCCAACATGGTGAAACCCTGTCTCTACTAAAAATACAAAAACCAGCCAGGTGTGGTGGCACGTGCCTGTAATCTTAGCTACTTGGGAGGCTGAGACAGGAAAATCAGCTTGAACCCAGAAGGTGGAGGTTGTGGTGAGCCAAGATCCCGCCACTACACTACGGTCTTGGTGACAGAGTGAGACTCCATCTCAAAAAAAAAAAAAGAAAGGCCGGGCGTGGTGGCTCAAGCCTGTAATCCCAGCACTTTGGGAGGCTGAGACGGGCGGATCACAAGGTCAGGAGATCGAGACCATCCTGGCTAACACGGTGAAACCCCGTCTCTACTAAAAAATACAAAAAACTAGCCGGGCGAGGTGGCGGCGCCTGTAGTCCCAGCTACTCAGAGGCTGAGGCAGAAGAATGGCGTAAACCCAGGAGGCGGAGCTTGCAGTGACCTGAGATCCGGCCACTGCACTCCAGCCCGGGCGACAGAGCCAGACTCCGTCTCAAAGAAAAAAGAAAAAAAAAAAAAAAAGAAAGAAAGAAAAATAAGAACAAAATCTTTAACAGTGGCACCAAAAAGAGTTAGGTGTGAGGTGGGCAACATGGCGGGGAGTTTAGGCATGAAGTGACAAGATTCACGACAAGAAGAACAGTTACGAAGGGATGGCCATTGTAGAGAGACAGGTAGTTGCTCAGCTAGTGGCAGAGAACCCACAGTCAGAGGAGGAGGGGGGAGTGGAATAGATTTGATACGCACTTGGGAGGCAGAATCAAATCTGACAGAATTTGATGATGGGTGTGAGTGTAGGTGAGAGTTTAGATAAGGAGTTAAAGAGAGAGAGGAGCTTAAGATTACACCCATGTTTTGATTGAGATTACCAGTAAATGATGCCATCACTGAGATAAGGAGAGAAGGAAAGAAGAACCAATTCACAATGGGGCAATTTTAAGTGGAGATGCACGTGGGAGACATGTAAGACAAGTGGAGTTTGTCACATGCCATCAGATTCCTTGATAGAATTTTTGTGGGTGGGAGGCCATTGCTATTTCTAGCATCTAACAACAGTTTCAGAAAAACTGGCATTTATTTTAGCAGGACTTTTCTGAATATTTTCTGGGGCAATCTTTTCCTGTTGTTGAGGCTGTTCTGAAAGGATTAGTTTCACATCTCTATAGGCTAACCTGGTAGTAGCAAAATATAGACCTCTGGGTATATTTTATTATTCCCTCATTTCACTGACATGGAAAGTAGGATGAAGATTGGGATTTATTGGTGAATGGTTTTCTCCCCTATATGTACTGCAGCCATCTAGTCAGGTTCCATAAGCATTTTCTTATTTAGGGCAGAAATTCCTATCTTTGATTTTACAATATTCACGGGTGTTTCCCTCTATCTTTACGGGCGTGGTAGAGTTTTCAGATGTATAAAAATGTAGTCAGTGTTCATTCATTCCAGTTTAGCAGTAAAGTTTTACATGGCAAATATTTAAAAGACAGAAATAAAGCATTTCATCATGCTTGGCTTGGTAATTAGATTGTTCAGCTCTTCAGGCAGACAGTTATTATTATTGTCTTTTTTTATTATTAAACCATATTTATTTTATTTTATTTTAAGATCCAGGGTACATGTGCAGGATGTGCAGGTTTGTTACATAGGTAAACATGTGCCATGGTGGTTTGCTGCACCTATCAACCCATCACCTAGGTGTTAAGCCTGGCATGCACTAGCTATTTTTCCTGATGTTCTCCAACCCCCTGTCCTCTCCTGAGAGGCCCCAGTGTGTGTTGTTCCCCTCCCTGTGTCCATGTGTTGTCACTGTTCAGCTCTCAGTTATAAGTGAGAACACGCAGTGTTTGGTTTTCCGTTCCCATGTTAGTTTGCCGAGGATAATGGCTTCCAACTCCATCCATGTCCCTGCAAGGGACACGATCTTGCTCCTTTTTATGGCTGCATAGTATTCCGTAGTGTCTATGTATCACATTTTCTTTATCCCATCTATAATTGATGGGCATTTGGGTTGATTCCATGTCTTTGCTATTGTGAATGGTGATGCAGTGAACATACAGGTACATGTATCTTTATAATGGAATGATATTTATTATTATTTTAATAAAAGAATAGAGATGAGGACTTGCTATGTTGCCCAGGCTGCTCTTGAACTCCTGGCCTCAAACAATCCTCCCTCTTTGGCCTCTCAAAGTGTTGGGATTACAGGCATGAGCCACTGTGCCTGGCCAAGGTGGACAATTACTGATCAAAAATCTCATACTTTGACTCAGTGTGGAACAGTGGAGAAGGCGGGGAATCAAAGCTCTCTTCCTGGGTCAGTGCTTTGAAAAAACCCTGCATCTGGAAGGCACTTTGTGTATAGTTACTGAATAAACGAATACTTAAATACAATGTAATTCCTATGCCTTTCATGCTATCTGACCTTGTAAATACTTTTCTCCCCTATGCTTCATCTTTTTTCATACATACATTGGATTGTCAAAAGATGGAATAAATGACTTATTTTATTGTTTGGGCCTCCTTTGATAGCTGAGTTCAATTGTTGTTTATTGTGAATTTCTCAGGTTTTTTAAATTTAAATTTAATTTTTTTTTTTTTTTTTTTTTTTAACAGCGTCTCATTCTGTTGCCCAGGCTGGAGTGCAGTGGTGTGATCTCGGTTCACCGCAACCTCCTCCTCCTGGACTCAAGCAATCCTCCCACCTTAGCCTCCCAAGTAGCTGGGAGGATAGGTGTGGATCACCATGCCTAACTAGCTTTTGTATTTTTTTGTAAAGACAGAGTCTTTCCATGTTGCCCAGGTTGGTCTCAAACTCCTGAGCTAAAGCGATCCTCTCGCCTCAGCCCCCAAAGTGCTGGGTTTACAGACTTGAGCCAGTGTGCCTGGCCCCTCAATTTTTAAATTTTTTTAGTGATGAAACCTCTGAAGATGTACATTTCAGGTAAATTAAGTTGGATGTTCTTTTTATATATATAGTTTGGTGAGGTAAATAATATTAACTAACTATGATTTTGCTCTTAAGAAAACAAAAGCATCAAACATATTGATGCTTGTATAAAAAAAGTTCAGCTTGCTTACTTGTTTTTGTTTTTTTCAAGCTCCTTGCAATGCAGTATTATCTTATTTATTTTTAATTTTACTTTCCACGTAAGCTGTCTGTTCTTAGAAACAATTTGGCAGTGAATGCGACTTTTCCCTGCCACTCTCAGACATGTAAAGTCATGATAGACAAAAAGCAGGACATTGATGTGATAGTCCCTGCACTGTTAACTGTTGCTAAGCAGAGACCTAGATCTAGCTGGGGTTTCTGTAAGTTTTCAGGGGGTGCTTTGCTAGGCTGTAAAAAGTTTGCAATTGGAATTTCACTCCACTACTGTCTAAGGCTAATTGGCTTTATATTATCACAGAGCTGTAGGTTCACAGCTGAAGCCACTTAGGAAAGGGTGGCATACATAATGCTGCAGAGAACTGTATGTAATTTATTAGGGATAAGGTATAAGTGCCTCTTACGTAGCCCTTCTGAAGTCTCTTCTAGATTGATTGAAGATTGAATCTTTAATTTACCTTACTAATTAAAGGACTTAGCTTAATTGTTATGAGTTTAGGTTTTGCACAGGAGCCCAGAGACCTTAAGGCAATGTACATGTCATAAATCAATCATATGCGTCAGTCAATGTGACATTTCTGAGTAGTCTATGTTCCCGTGATGGCACTCCACCTGGGCCCTTGTTTATCAAAACAGAGTGACTGTAGACATTGGAGGAATGGTTCATGTATTCTCTCTCAGGAAAGATACCTTGCCTTAAAATAAAAAGTGATTGAATCATCAGCAAATCTGTGTTCACTCAAGACCATTTCTTCTGCTTTTTAATCTTTTTTTTTTTTTTTTTTTTTTTAAAGCAAATTGTTTTAACCCTGCTGTGGCAAGTTTGGGGCAATGCTCATAAATCTTGTCCTATTTCCTTATTGGCACATAGCCATGGGAATGGAGAAAGTCTTTATTGTGGAGAACCAGCAAGCTTTGAATTCAGGGGCAATAAATTCCTTTTCGTAAGTAGGATCTGGGAGCCCGTCAGCATTTCCTGCTTTGTGGATGTCGACATCTCCAGTAGGGCACTGCAGATATAATTCCAAAAGGTGTGCAGGAAGCCAGGAGATAGATAATAGGGATGCATGGCCTCTACGAGATAGTTCAGAACTGAAATATCCTGCTGTACCTTCTGCAGGCACCTTGGGGAAGAGAGAGCCCACATTCCTTCAGAGGCAGCCTTTAAAGGAGGGAGGAGGAAGAGAAGTTAGTATGCTCTTTCTCCCTTTTCTTGTGTGCAAGCCACTCTCCTTTCCAAGAAGAAGCTAACAATATAGACAGACCATAGAATGGGATATTTTCCTTCCTTCCTCCCTCCCTCCCTCTCTCTCTCTCTTTTTCTTTTATCTTCTTTTTTTTTTTTTTCTTGACGAAGTTTCACTCTTGTCATCCAGGCTGGAGTGCAATGGCAGGATCTCAGCTCACTGCAACCTCTGCCTCCTGGGTCCAAGCAGTTCTCCTGCCTCAGCCTCCCGAGTAGCTGAGGTTACAGGCACTCATCACTCCGCCCAGCTAATTTTTGTATTATTAGTAAAGGCGGAGTTTCACCATGTCGGCCAGGCTGGTGTCGAACTCCTGACCTCAGATGATCCACTCCTGTCGGCCTCTCAAAGTGCTGGGATTATAGGCATGAACCACCACGCCCGGGCAGGATACTTTTTCTATCACTCAAAAGTAAGGGGGAAAATAGAGAACCTCTGAAGATGAGTCACAGTTTTTTATTCCACTCTTTATTATGGCTCACATGTCACTGGAGACGTAGCCAGTTGCAATTGAGGGTCATCTGAAAAGGAAAGGAAGAAAAGTACTTTGGTACAGAGTAGATCCTTCATCTATATTGCTGATTGAGTGATGGTATTTTACTCCATTCCCTTAGCTTGCTGGGGTAACAAGAATGTGACTTGTATCTAGAAAAGTGTGTTCCTAGGATAATTTAGCAAAAATATTTTCCTTAATAATACAAACAAAACAGCCAGGCATGGTGACTCACGCCTGTAATCCTAGCACTTTGGGAGACTGAGGTGGGCAGATCATCTGAAGTCAGGAGTTCAAGACCAGCCTGGCCAACATGGTGAAACCTCGTCTCTACTAAAAATACAAAATATAGCCGGGCATGGTGGTGGGTGCCTGTAATCCCAGCTACTTGGGAAGCTGAGGCAGGAGAATTGCTTGAATTTGGGGGCAGAGGTTGTAATTAAGTGAGACAGTGCCACTACACTCCAGGATGGGCGACAGAGTGAGACCCTGTCTCAATAAATAAATAAATAAAAAATAAAATTACAAACAAATCAAGCAAACATTCTTTTAGCACTTCAGAAAGTGATACATAAATATTTTGGTGTACAGTTCTATGAGTTTTATGAAATTTTAACCCCCACCACAAAGAGAATATCAAACAATCCTCGCTCTGCCACCTCCCCGCATTGCTTCGTGTTAACCTTTTGTACATAGATGTTTTCTCCATCTTGAATCCTAGGATTTGGCAAAGAGTTTTTAGATATAACACAAGAAACATTATCCACGAAAGAAAAAAAAAAATGATAAATTGGGCTTCGTCACAGCTAAAACGTTTGCTTCTTGAAGAACACAGTGAAGAGAATGAAAACACAAGCTCCAGACTAGATGAAAGCGTCTGCAGATGTTCAAAGCCCTTTGAGAGAGAAACTGAATAAGGCATGATCTTTTTCTACCAAAGCTGCAGTGGAACGGAGCTAGAGATCAATGTGTAATAAACAATATATGAAGGAGAACGTAATTAGTGCCAAAATAATGGTGGTACCAACGATGTAGCAGCCCTTTGGGACAGAGGGGACACTTTATCATAGGTTGTGAAATCAAGGGTGGTGGTGTGGGGCACAGAAACCGTTGAGAGAGAGTGTTCCAGAGGAGGAAATCCTGTAAGAAAAGCCATACAAATGGGAAAATGCTGGGCGTAAACAGTAAAGTGTCAGAAGTTTACTCTGCTTAGCTCCCAGTATCACCTCTGCGTCTTTCAAGGCAGAATGAGAATGAATGTATGTCTCCCAATACCTGCAGAAACCCTCAATATCTGCACCTTCTAAGGTCTGTAAGGAAAAAAAAGAAAAAACCACCAAAAAATAAAAAATAAAAAAATAAAATAAAATAAATTTTAAAAACCCCAAAAAACAAACAAAAACTTGCACTGCTGGGCATGGTGGCTCATGCCCATGATCCCAGCAGTTTAGGAGGCCGAGGTAGGTGGATCTCCTAAGGTCAGGAGTTCGAGACCAGCCTGCCCAACAGGGTGAAACCCTGTCTCTACTAAAAATGCAAAAAATTAGCTGGATGTGGTGGCCCTGTAATACCAGCTACTTAAGAGGCTGAGGCAGGAGAATTGCTTGAACCCGGGAGGCGGAGCTTGCAGTGAGCCGAGATGGCGCCACTGCACTCCAACTGGGCAACAAGAACGAAACTCCGTCTAAAAAAAAATAATAATAACAATAAAAAAATAAAAAAAATTAAGGGTCATTTAAAGATAACTGAAATGTCAGGATGGTCTGTTGGAAATGCAAATGTTAACTGCCCTAAGCACAATAACAAAACAATGAAGCCAATTAGGAAAGCACTGCTGACCAGGTTGTTTGATCTTGTTTATCTGGAGGTGGAGTCAATAATCTGAATAGTTTCGAATGGTCCTAAATGTTTTGGGGTACTTAGAACCCTGTTATGAACTCATTTGTTGCTATGCAATCTGCAATGGACTCGTCTTCACAGTCGTTTTCCTTGTGCTCCATCATACCTGCGTACAGATGAAACGCGTCTGTAATACTTCAGCATCTTTTTTGTTGGGCAAAACTCCTGAAAGAACAAATTCTTTTGCTATTGGTCAACTGCTGAAATTAGCATAAAATCAATATATAAATTATGTTAAACAATGCAGAGAGTTAGGATATAAACGTATGTCACTTTCATGCTTGTAGACTTATGTTCTGTTGCGTATTTTCTCTAATTAAAAAATAAGATTTTATGCATTGGGAAGCTCTGATTTATTTCAGGTACAGTCTTTTCTCCACCATATATGAGTAGATGTAAAAGAGATTTTTTAAGAATTTACATTCACATTTTTTGGTGTGTAGTCCAGTGTGTCTTCATGTATGCATAGATTCTCATAACTACTCCCACAAACAGGATACAGAATAGATTCAGCAGCTCCTCTCCTTCCCCAGTTTCCTCATTCAGATCCACTGTAGGTAAACCCTCTCGCCATAAAAAAAAAAAAAAAAAAAAGGATAAGTTGGATTTCATGAAAGGTAAAAACATTTTGCTTTTCGAAGAACACACTTAAGAAACTGAAAAGACAAGCTGCAGATTGGGAGGAAATGTTGGCAAATAATGTATCAGACAAAAGATACATATCTGGAATAAAGAACTCTCAAAACTCAACAATAAGGGAACAGACAACCTAATTTAAAATTGCATGAAAGATTTGAACAGAAGCTTCACCAAGAAGATAAAAGGTAGGCAAGTAAGCCAATGAAAAAATCATTAGTCATTAGGAACATACAAACGAACACAATGAGATGCCATTACGCACCTCTTAGAACAGCGAAAATGAGAAGCGCTCAGGGTGCCAAGTGATGATGGATGTGGAGCAACCAGAATCCTCTTCCGCGGCTGGTGGGAATGCAAAGTGGTCCAGCTGCTCTGGGAAACAGTCTGACAGTTTCTTACAAAGGTAAACATTTGCATCCCTTATGACGCAGCAGTATCATGCCTAGGGATTTATCTTAGATAAATAAAAACTTAGGTTCACACAAAAACCTGTGCATGAATGCTTTTAGCAGCATTATTCCTCATCTCTAAAACCTGGAAGAAACTCCAGTGTCCTTCAAAGAGTGAATGGAGAACCAAATCGTGGTACACCCATACACGTAAATACATGAAATAAAACGGATGACTCTCAAAATAATTACGCCCAGTGAAAGAAGTTATATTCCACTTTGTGATAGTGAGTAATTGATTTCTTTAAGAATATCTCTTCTCATTCTGCTTATTAAATACCTTTTTTCTCCTTGTTCTCTGGGGCCTCAGTTTCTCCTTTTGCATCTGTGATGCCTCTCTTTTGAGAATTTCATTTGTGCATGTTTCGGGTACCTTTTGCTGCATAAAAAGCCACCTCAAATTTAGTGGCATAATATAACCATTTTATTATTCTCAGGAATTCTGTAGGTAAGGAATTCATCCTTACCCTGAGGCCATATTTTCTTGAAAAGGCCTTGGATTTTATCTTCGTCCTGAGGTTGGCTCTCCCCTCCCTCCCCTCCCCTCTCCTCCCCTCTCCTCTTATCTTCTCCTCTCCCCTCCTCTCCTCTCCTTTCCCCTCGCCTCCCCTCCCATCCGCTCCTCCCCTCCCCTTGCCTTCCTTTTTGAGACAGGGTCTTCCTCTGTAACCCAGGCTGGGATGCAGTGTAGAGAACACAACTCACTGAAACCTCCAACTCCCAGGCTCAAGTGATTCGCCTGCCTCAGCCTCCTGAGATGAGAAGCTAGAACTATTGGCATGCGCCACCATGCCTGGCTATTTTTTAATTTTAATTTTAATTTTTCATAGAGACATGATCTTGCTTTGTTGCCCAGGCTGGTTTAGAACTCCTAGTCTCAAGCAATCCTCCTACCTTGGCCTCTCAAAGTGCTGTGGTTACAGGCGTGAGCCACTGTGCCCAGTCCATTTCTTATTTTGAGGAGTCTGCTCTCTGTTACAGTCCCTTCAAGTTTGTTATCAGTTACATTTCCTTCTATTTCCATTGCCTCTGAATTATACATTTTCTCCAAATTATGGAGTAATTCATTATTTAGTTTATCTTTCTTACTCCCTCATCTTATTTTAGAGTGCTAAAAGCTAGGCAACCCTTCCACGCTCTCCTGAAATTCTCCTTTATCTTTGTGGTTGAGTTTGTGAAGCTCATTTTCCATGGGACAGCGTTGCAGAAGGCATTGCTGCTATGTAACAATGGCTCCTTTCTTAACTCCCAACATCAGTGTCTTCACTATCCTTCAAGCCCTCATTGATAGCCTCCAGGAGGACTGTTATGTCTTCTGTCCATCACTGTGCTTCAAACCCAGTGCTGCAAGTTTCACCTTTTGTTATGGAGGAGACGACCCCTTCCTGGTACCAAACTAACCTCCAGTTTATTACTGCCTATCAAACCTCCCTAAGCTGGGAGTCATGATACACCAACCATTTGGTTACACTTTTGCATTCTGTGGGTCAGGAATTTGAACAGGCCATAGCAGGGACTGCTTGCATCTCTTCTGTGTTCTATGGGCCCTGGTCGGGAATGTGTTGGATGGCTGGGATGTGCTTCCAATGGAGGAAGACTGGAATTTTCTGAATGCTTCTTCACTCACATGTCTGGGTCTTGGACTGGGATGACATAAAGTCTTGTCTAATCTGAAACTCAACCAGAGCACCTACCTGTGGTCCCTCCGTGTGACTAGGGCTTCTCACAGCATGGCAACTGGGAAATTCCAGAGTGAGCACACAAGGAGAAGCAGATGGATGTGCTGTAGACTTTCATGATAGAGCCTTGGACATTCCACAGTGTCCTCTGCTCCCTACCATTGTAAGACATGCTTCTTCTCCAGCCATAAACATCTTTCCTTCAAAGCAACTACAAATCCTGCCGGACTCATGGTTGGGGGATATAGATTGCCCCTGTCATTGGGAGAAGGATCAAAGAAGTAGCCGTCATGTTTTAGAACTCCTACCATGCCTTGGCTGCACCTTTCTCCAAAAGCTGTGTCTCTCCACCCAGAGCTGTCTCTCTAGTCTTGACTTTTCTCTGGAATGCTGGACTCAGAATTCACATGTCCAATAAATGTTTTATTGGAATTCACCAGCATCAAAAATAAACAGAATCTAACCCATCCAGAATCCTATATCTGGGCATCTGAGCCCCATAAGGAGAGTACATGAATTTATTCAACACAAAGTGATTTAAAATAGCAGAAAGTTGTAAGTCAGTTAATTGCCCAAACAATAAAATAAACTGTTAAGTCAGTAATAGTATATCCTCTGGATGGGATGGGAGGGACACATGAAAAATAATAAATATGAAGATTATGTAGCAATGTCTCTGAAATATCACATGATGAAAAGAAAAAACCATCATGTGATATGCACTCCCACTGCAATTATAAACAAAAAGATGTATATAAAAATATAGGAATAAAAATGGAGGACATTTGGGCTGAAATGGTGACATTGTGGATAATTTATTATTCTCCCTCTTCCCACTTCTCAATTTTCTTTTATATTACTTTAGTAACTAATAAAGATATAAAATATATATTATATAAATATATGATATATACATTTATATGTGTTTTATATTATATAGAATAACTAATAAATATATTAAATAATATTTCTTAAATAGGCACTGAATTTTAGAACATTTTTAAATTTTTTTTCAGAGATGGGGTCTTGCTATGTTGCCCAGGTTGTCCTCGAACTCCTGACCTCAAGTAATCCTCCCACCTCAGCCTCCCAAAGTTCTGTGATTACAGGCATGAGCCACCACAGCTGGCCTAAAATAATATTTCTTTTATTTATATTACTTTAATAATGTAAAAGTGCATTTTAAAAAATTAAACTGTCTGAAATGGAACTTGGCATTTCACACCTCTTGCTCTTTGTTCATTTTCTTTCTTCCCTGGACTTGGTTAAAGGCATTAGCATCCTCTTAGGGCTCCAGGCTAGAGACCTGTGTCATCATTCTGTCTTCCATTTTTCTTCATTCATCTTTCTATACAATTAAACTTTGAATACTCTGATTTCTACTTATCCAGTATCACTGCAATGAGTAATTGCTAAATGATTAACAGAATACAGGTAAAATCACCTTTAAAATTGTATAGAACTATACTAATATCTACTAGGTCTCATTCCCTTCTTCACCACTTATTATCTGGGTGAGCCTGGGCAAGTTTCCCAATCATTCTGGACATTGGTTTTTCTCATCTGCGGTGTGAGGATGGCATATTTGCCTTAGGTATAATTTTGTGAGAATTGAATTATCCTATCTAGGTAATGCCTCATTCAGTGCCTGGAATATAGCAGGCATGTAATACATGGTAGTTACTATACGGCACTTAAGAATCTTTGGATAAAGCCATTAATACTCACAAGTTCTTCTAGCACTTTAGTGAGAAAAACAACCACACCCCATCTCTACAAAACAAAACAAAACAAAACAAAAAAATCCAAACCCACAAACACACATGTAAATTAAAAAGCAGGACTCTCCTCTGAAACATTTGTATCCAAATATATTCTCAATAACTATCCAGCATGATGGCAAACCAACCAACCTCAGGTGGCTGTAGAACAAGTTTATAATCAGAAATAAGACGCAGAAAAAAATCAAGGGCCTTGTGTTCCATATTACTCTCCCATCAATAGAGGCCGTATCTTTTACTCTTTATGGTAATTGCCCAGTGATCTGCTTAAAGGGCTTAATGTACTTAGAGGGGCCTGCTGATAGCATCTTATCAGGGCTCAGAGCAGCGGCCTCCTCCAGGAGCACCCAGGAGCTGGGGCTGGTTCCACCAGATGTGTCATTTAATTGCACAAAGGGTCCCTGGGTGTCACAGACACTAAACTGCGTTTGCCGGTGGCTTTGCCATTGGATCTGACTTCACTCCCTGCCTCCCCAGATGAGGGTAGTGATCTCCTTCCTCTGAGGCTTTCAGGGTTCATTGAAACAAAATAGACCTGGGCTGCCCATCACTTCAGCCAGTGTTCTGAAGAATTTCATCGCAGTTGCTCTGGAAGACCTTTTCTCCTTAAACAAATGACTCTGCTGGCAGGAAAATTGACCCCTCTTCATCTAGAAGTCTATTAATATGCACAGTGAGAGCTTCTTGGCATTGAGGGTTCCCATCTAAATGGCCCAATTTCACTTCCAATAAAACCCCATTCTTCTCATAGAAATGTTGCCTCCATCCAGTGACATGCATTGTTCTCCAAATTCACATCAAGTTTAGGAATTTATAGATCCACACTCAGAGGGTTAATAGTGGTTCAAGATGCTTTGCAGAGTAAAGAAGACTTGGACTGTGAAGAGTGATAAGCCCCTCCCTAGCCGGTCCTTTGATTCCTTTTCTTTCACTTATGTCCCCATATGATGCTTGATATAGTTTGGCTGTGTCCCCACACAAATCTCATCTTGAATGATAGTTCCCATAATCCCACGTGTCATGGGAGAGACTAGGTGGGAGGTAATTGAATCATGGGGGCCGTTACCCCCTTGCTGCTGTTCTCATGATAGTGAGTTCTCACAAGATCTGATGGTTTTATAAGGGACTTTTTCTCCTTTTGCTCGGCACTTCTCCTTGCTGCCGCCATGTGAAGAAGGACATATTTGTTTCTCTTTCTGCCATGATTGTAAGTTTCCTGAGGCCTCCCCAGCCATGCTGAACTGTGAGTTAATTAAACCTCTCTCCTTGATAAATTACCCAGTCCAGGTATATCTTTATTAGCAGCATGAGAATGGAATAATACACTGCTCTACTCTCACCTCAGTGCCATTTGGGGCGCTCTGAAAGCTAGCACCCTTCCTTTGTTTGGTGCTTTCAGGAATGAAAAAGCACATTTAATTTTGAAGCTGGGAACCCATATGAGACACTTGTAACTGAACAGTATGCCCCCCAGTTTAGCACGCATGTGCACACACACTCGCATGAAAATTTAATACCCAATGCACTTGTTCATTTTCAAAATTGTCCTTTAGACAGCATATGGGTAGAGTAATTCAGAAATTTACAAAATACCTCACTTTCTATATGTCTATATTCTATTTCAGTTAGTCAATCACATCCTTTTTATATTTCACCCAAATCTTCCCAAGTGGCCCATGCTGTTTGAAATCATAATGACAGACATCACTTTGATGTTACTTTTTATTCTTAACTTGGCCATCATTCACAGCTGCTTCTGCTTCAATTGAACGAGGCACTGAAAAAAGGGAAGATATTATATAAATTAAATTTTCATTGCTCTGTAACATATCAAAAGATTACACCATTTCTGATTTACAGTTAGGATTGGAAATTAACTTCAAAAGGCAAGAAATGGAAAAGTGGAGGCATATTCTTTCATGGCTTATTACTGCAAAGGGAGAAGTGATGTAATGATAACAAAAAGGTTTCTCTTCTTGAACAGAAGAAGGAATATCCTTTCCTATTATACCTGTGTATTTATATCTGTTTGTAAGTTTTGTCTACCACTTAACCCTTTGGACTCACAACTATTATGCGAATGACCCCTGTATTGCAATCCTTACTGCACGACAGAACCATGGAGTGACAGAAATTAGAGCTTGCAGATATATCAAAAGATTGAAAAAACCCAGCCTATTGCTCTTATGCAAATGTGGTATTAATGAAAACATTTCTAGATGCAACACATTTCAGAGAGTTTATCTGTCCAACTTGCAACGGGTGAGTGGTAAATGGAACCTGGAACTGGGTCATCTGCCTCCTAGTTCGGTTTTCTTCCCCTTGTTACACAAAGACTTAATTTTGCAATATCAGCATAAGAGGGCTGATTTGGGAATACTTGATTTGGTGCTCCCAAATTCTGAGACCTCCTGGATTCCTTATTTATCTACTGTTTACTCTTAGACCTCACCATTCCTTTTCCTGTCTTAACCTTGTCACGATGAATATTTGGCTTCTACCAGTGAGTGTCCTTAGCCCTCATTATCATAAGGTGCCTCCCAACTTCTCAAGTCTTGCATCTGATGCTCCCATCTCCAAATACAGCCTCTTTCATGGTTATCTCTTCCATGGCTCTGTACCAATGAATCTTTTTTACTTCTTCTCAATCTTGTCCCCTAGCAGTTATTCTCTCTTGACTAAGTCTATCTGCCTCAGAATCCACACCGACAGCCATTTGGATAATACTGTACCCTCATTAAAATTCTAGCATCCTTCATCTTCTTTTCCTTTGCATATACTAACTTTATCCCCTGATCACCTCGACCGCTGACTTTGCCTTCTGATGCCCTGAGAACGGATATTCTCATCACTCCATGGACCCTAGGCACTTTCACCTTTATGGGTCTTTTCCTACATTAAAATAGTTTAAAGATTTATTTTATGACTGCTTTGGTATAAGATAAATCTGATCTTCTACCCTAAAACTTTATTTTTATCCTCTGATCTTAAAAAGAATTAAAACATTTTTCTAGACCCCTAACATTATTTTAGGCAGTCAGCTCTGTGCCTGCTGGATATATTGGCTCTGGGGGCAGGCCACAGAAAGGTACAGATGTGATCCTATTTAGAATCAACTGTAACTGGGCTTTAGAGCAGCCTGGTGTCATCTGTTGTTTATTCCTCACATCCTCCATTGATATCTAAAATTTCTCCATCTTCCGTGCATGTGTGTGACTCACCTGCCTTCTTTGTTTTTCTTTTCCTTTCCTTTCTTTCTTTCTTTCTTTTTCTTCCTTTTTTTTTTTTTTTTTTTTTTTTAAGACAGACTCTCACTCTGTCACCTAGGCTGGAGTGCAGTGGCATGATCTCGGCTCACTGCAACCTCCGCCCCCCAGGTTCAAGTGCAGCCATAAGAAAGAATGAGTTCATGTCCTTCGCAGGGACATGGATGAAGCTAAAACTCATCATCCTCAGCAAACTAACACATGGACAGAAAACCAAACACCACATGTTCTCACTCATAAGAGGGAGTTGAACAAAGAGAACACATGGACACAGGGATGGGAACATCACATACTGGGGCAAGAATTTTCTTTCTTTCAATTCTCTTGTCCCTTAACTCCTTCCCATCTGCTCTCAGACCATTGTACATCTTTCCATGCCAAAAAAACTTTGCTTTGAGCCTACTCCCTCCTCAGTCCTTCCTTATCTCTCTATTTAATTAATTAATGTATTTTTTTGATTAGGCTCCCAGTTTATTACTTTGGCTTCTGTGTCCTCTATGCCACTTCTTTTCTTGGAATTAAATGTATTGAATTTAAAAGTTACAATATACGTGTATCATAAAAACCAGGAAACACTGAAAGTATAAGGTAGAAAACGTATTCCCTATCGTTTCATAATCGCATGACCTCTGGAATCCCTTTGCTTCATTCCTTACCAATGACCACTCTATGTCTAATTTATTTTCCAAGTCAGTATTGACCCTTCATTTTCAAAAAATAGAGACTGACTTCCATTTTGGGTAAGTCTACGTGTCTTAGTTTCAACTGTGTACGTTATTGGGAAACATGGACTAGAAATAGGCTGGAAAAACTAGAGGGACTGAGGCAGCTACAATCTCTGTCTCTCTCACAGATTTAACTGAATCTCTTATGTGATATTGCTGTTCCCATCCTCAAATCTTCTGGGCTTCAAGATTCTCTTTCTTCATATTTGCTGATTAGAAAAGTCCTATCAAGACTTCTCTATATGATAACTGTTGGCTTTGTTCCTGAGAAGCTAGGACTACAGTCTTACACCATCATGCCCAACAAATATTTTGTAATTTTTGTAGAGATGGGATCTCAGCCTGTTGCCCAGGTTGATGTCCAACTCCTGGTCTCAAGCAATCCTCTTACCTCAGCCTCCCAACGTCTTGGTATAACAGGCATGAGCCACCTTCCCTGTCCTCAGTTCATATTCTTTAGAAAGAGAACCGGATTGACTGTATACATCTTTTTCTTCTCTTCTTTTTTTGGGGGGTGGTGGCAGGGCAGGTTGAAGTCACAGCTCAAACCATCGTTCCCCTGTATCCATCTGCTCCCAGACCTTCAGACCTTGCAACTCTCTCATTTACCTTTTTTTTTTTTTTTTTGAGACAGAGTTTTGCTCTGTTGCCCAGGCTGGAGTATAGTGGCGCAATCTCAGCTCACTGCAATCTCCACCTCCAGGTTCAAGTGATTCTCGTGCCTCAGCCTCTCAAGTAGCTGGGATTACAGGCATGCACCACCACGCCCAACTAAGTTTTGTATTTTTAGTAGAGACGTGGTTTCACCATGTTGGCCAGGATGGTCTCTCGACCTCGTGATCCGCCCACCTTGGCCTCCCAAAGTGCTGGGATTACAGGTGTGAGCCACTGCGTCCAGCCTCTCATTTACTCTGTATACTCTTTTCCTACAGAATTTTTTAGATCTGTTCAGGTGACTTCTGATTTCACATGTTCAGTTCTCCAAATAGTTTTCTGGATAATGTGGGGTAACGATCATTCTCAAGGAACCCAGATGATAAACTCGGGAATCATCTTTGTCTCTTGTTCCTGATGTTCTCTATTTCCTTATCAATGTCCCTGGCATTTCTCTCTCTCATATACCTTCAAATACATATACACAGTTTATTAAGCTTAGAAAAAGAAACCAGCACTAAGTATGTGTATTATAGTTTTTCTCCCTTCCCTTCCCTTCCCTTCTCTTCTCTTTTCTCTCTCTCTCTCTCTCTCCCCCTACCTTTCTTTTTTTATGGAGTCTTGCTCTGTTGCCCAAGCTGGAGTGCAGTGGCACAATCTCAGCTCACTGCAACCTTCGTCTCCTGGGTTCAAGTGATTCCGCTACCTCAGCCTCCCTAGTAGCTGGGATTATAAGCACACACCACCACACCCAGCTTTTTTTTTTTGTATTTTTAGTACAGATGGCATTTCACCATGTTGGCCAGGCTGGTCTCGAACTCCTGACCTCAAGTGATCTGCCCTCCTTGGCCTCCCAAAGTGCTAGGATTACAGGTGTGAACCACCACACCCGGCTGTATATTTTTATTTTCTGCACTTGGCAAGTGAGTGTTTCAGATTCTTCATGGTTTAGTGGGTAGAGAATTTGATTTTTGATTTCAGTTCTAAGTTTCCTGTTAACTAATTGAATAATCTTGGGGGAGTCATGTCCCCTCTATTGACCTTGGTTTTATTATCTACGAAATGAGCCAAATAATACCTTAATTGCCTGAAGGGAGAAGGTTAAGCAACAAAATCTTCTTGGGAGTCCATCGACACCAACATCATCTAATGCAGCAATTATGAGTAGGTGAATATTTTAGATTTATAATGACTTCTAACTGCTAGGTTAGCACTTGAAAATATATCATTTCCACATTATGTTACCAATTGGGTCAATGACAAGTATAGTTCTAATACGTATACATATGGATATCTATATAATATATAGAGACACATATTTTATAAAGGCAATATTTGTGTGTGTGGCATGTGCTAATGTTTGGATCACAGTATATAGTTTTTAAATTGCTGAAATCTATTAAATATGACAAATGTTAGAAAGAGTGATTAATGCTGAATTTATGTTTGTTTGAAAAAGTGTGTTCTTTATCAAAATCTTGGGTAAATTATAATACTTTTTTATTTCTTGGTTGCAAAAATTATTTTTAAATATAATTTTTTTAAAAACTTGGAATTCAATTCTGGAACATTAAGTAAGTACCTACTGTGTGCAAACTACTTTCTAAGTGTTGAATATACAAAGTTAAATAACACACTGACGAGAAAGACAAGATATAAATATCTATAAAACAAGACTAAATTAAGTAAGTGCTGAAAGGAAGGAAAAATCACTGGGAGTTGAAAGTTTGGAGAAAACCTATTCTTTTGGAAGTCTCAGTAAAGACAGGTGAATTATGTGGTATTTATTGATTTCTGATTAAAAATTAATTCATATTTATTGTAAGGAATGTATACTTAAAACATTGCCAAAAGTACTTTCTAAAATGATTTTGGGGCAATCAGGCAAGAGAAAGAAATAAAGGGTATTCAGTTAGGAAAAGAAGAAGTCAAATTGTCCCTGTTTGCAGATGACATGATTGTATATTTAGAAAACCCCATCGTCTCAGCCCAAAATCTTCTTAAGCTGATAAGCAACTTCAGCAAAGTCTCAGGATACAAAATTAATGTGCAAAAATCACAAGCATTCTTATACACCAGTAACAGACAAGCAGAGAGCCAAATCAGGAATGAACTTCCATTCACAATTGCTTCAAAGAGAATAAAATACCTAGGAATCCAACTTACAAGGGATGTAAAGGACCTCTTCAAGGAGAACTACAAACCACTGCTCAGTGAAATCAAAGAGGACACAAACAAATGGAAGAACATACCATGCTCATGGATAGGCAGAATCAATATTGTGAAAATGGCCATACTGCCCAAGGTAATTTATAGATTCAATGCCATCCCCATCAAGCTACCAATGAGTTTCTTCACCGAATTGGAAAAAACTGCTTTAAAGTTCATATGGAACCAAAAAAGAGCCCGTATTGCCAAGACAATCCTAAGTCAAAAGGACAAAGCCGGAGGCGTCACGCTACCTGACTTCAAACTATACTACAAGGCTACAGTAACCAAAACAGCATGGTACTGGTACCAAAACAGAGATATAGACCAATGGAACAGAACGGAGCCTTCAGAAATAATGCCACACATCTACAACCATCTGATATTTGACAAACCTGAGAAAAACAAGAAATGGGGAAAGGATTCCCTATTTAATAAATGGTGCTGGGAAAATTGGCTAGCCATAAGTAGAAAGCTGAAACTGGATCCTTTCCTTACTCCTTATACGAAGATTAATTCAAGATGGATTAGAGACTTAAATGTTAGACCTAATACCATAAAAACCCTAGAAGAAAATCTAGGTAGTACCATTCAGGACATAGGCATGGGCAAGGACTTCATGTCTAAAACACCAAAAGCAACGGCAGCAAAAGCCAAAATTGACAAATGGGATCTCATTAAACTAAAGAGCTTCTGCACAGCAAAAGAAACTACCATCAGAGTGAACAGGCAACCTACAGAATGGGAGAAAATTTTTGCAATCTACTCATCTGACAAAGGGCTAATTTCCAGAATCTACAAAGAACTCAAACAAATATACAAGAAAAAAACAAACAACCCCATCCAAAAGTGGGGAAAGGATATGAACAGACATTTCTCAAAAGAAGACATTCATACAGCCAACAGACACATGAAAAAATGCTCATCATCACTGGCCATCAGAGAAATGCAAATCAAAACCACAATGAGATACCATCTCACACCAGTTAGAATGGCAATCATTAAAAAATCAGGAAACAACAGGTGTTGGAGAGGATGTGGAGAAATAGGAACACTTTTACACTGTTGGTGGGATTGTAAACTAGTTCAACCATTATGGAAAACAGTATGGCGATTCCTCAAGGATCTAGAACTAGATGTACCATATGACCCAGCCATCCCACTACTGGGTATATACCCAAAGGATTATAAATTATTCTACTACAAAGACACATGCACATGTATGTTTATTGTGGCACTATTCACAATAGCAAAGACTTGGAATCAACCCAAATGTCCATCTGTGACAGACTGGATTAAGAAAATGTTGCACATATACACCATGGAATACTATGCAGCCATAAAAAAGGATGAGTTTGCGTCCTTTGTAGGGACATGGATGCAGCTGGAAACCATCATTCTTAGCAAACTATCACAAGAAGAGAAAACCAAACACCGCATGTTCTCACTCATAGGTGGGAACTGAACAATGAGATCACTTGGACTCGGGAAGGGGAACATCACACACTGGGGCCTATCTTGGGGAGGGGGTAGGGGGTAGGGATTGCATTGGGGAGTTATACCTGATATAAATGATGAATTGATGGGTGCTGACGAGTTGATGGGTGCAGCACACCAACATGGCACAGGTATACATATGTAACAAACCTGCACGTTATGCACATGTACCCTAGAACTTAAAGTATAATTTAAAACAATAATAAAAAATAAATAAATAGAATAAAATAAAATAAAATAAAATGATTTTGTTACTTTATTATATGCCCTTCGTTTCTGTATTGTTGTCAATTTCCACATTCTCTTTCAACATTAACAACTATCAGTTTTTTAAATATTCAAATGATCCTTTAATTGGATAGAAATAAATAATATCTAATTATAGTTTTATTTTTTATATTTCTGTTAGTGATATCCAATACTCTTTATATAAGTGTTAGGCAATTATGTTTCTTCTTTACAAATTGGCTGCTCATGCTTTTTGTCCATGTTACCATTGGAATATTTGTCTGTTATTTATTTATTTTATGAATATGTTGTATCTGAAGTTGCTGTTGTGAATGGAAAATTCTTTCTTGGCTGGGTGTGGAAGCTCATGCCTGGAATCCCAGCACTTGGGGAGATCAGTGTGGGAGGACTGCTTCAATTCAAGGGTTTGAGACCAGCCTGGGCAACATTGCAAGGTCCCATCTCTATTGCGTTATTATTATTATTTTCTTTTGGTAATTTTTAACTGGGATGTATTTTTACTAAGCTTTACACTCATCTTACTAAGTTTTTAAATTTTGTCTAATGCTTTTTGAGTTGATTTTGGGTAGTGAGATATATCTCTAAATAATAATTTTATCTTTTCAGCAATATGCATATCTCTTATCCAATTTCCTTGTCTCAAACTTTCAGAAAAATATTAATAGCTACTTCAATAAAGATTTCTTTAATATTTCACTATTAAGTATGTTAAAGATTTCTTTAATATTTCACTATTCAGTATATTAAAGAATTTTTATTCTATTCATATGTGAAATTAGAAATAGATATTAATTTTTTTTTTTTTTCTTTTTTGAGACAGAGTCTCGGTCTGTCGCCCGGGCTGGAGTGCAGTGGCCGGATCCCAGCTCACTGCAAGCTCCGCCTCCTGGGTTTAGCCATTCTCCTGCCTCAGCCTCCTGAGTAGCTGGGACTACAGGCGCCTGCCACCTCGCCCAGCTAGTTTTTTGTATTTTTTAGTAGAGAGGGGGTTTCACTATGTTAGCCAGGATGGTCTCGATCTCCTGACCTTGTGATCCGCCCATCTTGGCCTCCCAAAGTGCTGGGATTACAGGCTTGAGCCACTGCGCCTGGCCTAGATATTAATTTTAACCAAGTATCTTTTTGGCATCTAGTGACAGTAAGACATTATTTGAACAGAGGCAGGAGATCAAATAGTATATAAAATGGCCATCCACGTGATATGTTTTAGGGATGATTTTGGTTTCTATTTTCATTTTTTCTGTAATCAATAAGTATTGTGTTAAAAATGGGAATATACCACAAGCTCTCCTCCTTGCATTATTAAATATTTTTAAGTGACACTTTTATGCATTATGTGATTCCATCTTATGTATTGTAATTGATTTAAGAAATTGCCTATTAATGGAATATTAAATTTTTTCTAATATAAACAAAGCTGCAATGAACATCCTTATACATAAAGATTTATGTACATTACTAATTCTTTCCTTAGGTCAAGTTCTTGGAATAACTAAAAAGCATCTTGCAAGACTGACTAGATACATTTGCCAAATTCCCTTCCAAAACTGCTATAAATTTACATTCCTACTAGCAGTGTACAAAGGTTCTGCTTCGTTTCACCTTTGTCAGCATAGGAGGTTGTTGTTTCCTTAATCATTCCTTTAACTTTTGAGAAATCTGATGGGTGAAAGTAATATCTCATAACTGTTTCCTTGGCCCCTCTTTTGTTTTTAGTGAAATTAATTACATTATATGTTAATCATTATCGTATATTATATGTTGCATGTTATTTATTAATATTAATAATTGATTTATTAATATCAATTATTGATTATTATCAATCATCTTACATGCTAATTGATTAATTAAATCAAAATACCCTTATCTTTTTTCTTTGCTTTTATTATTGATAAGTTCTTTCCTCCCACAATAAAACCCTAAAGAACCTCTGTTCTCTTCTTATTGTTTTGTTTTTGTTTTCTACGTTTAAGTCCTTCACTGAAGGGTTAGAATTTTGATTGATGTATTTACCTATCAAATATCCCTATCAAATGATGTATAAAAGAGGGTATCCTGCAGAAGAAAGAGCTTAAATTAAAAGCAAGCTGTGGGCTGAATTTACATAGAGGTGGCAGCTGACATTGAGGAAAGAGAGATAAATAGGAAACAAAGAAATTTACAGCCGTTTAGCACCAGCGAAGATGTTTCTAGACCTTTCCAGTGAGCTTCCCATCTACTTCTCCAACTACGCATGTGGCTTTCCCACATCATGCTCATGCTGACGCACACTCATATTCACACTCGCACTAACACTCACACTCAGTGGGATCAAAACTGAAAGCCAGTCCTGGCTTCCCTCACACCTGCTTGGAGTGTTGTGGTGCTCTCCAACTATTGCCCAAGCCAAAGCTTCAGGGCTGCCCTTGAGTTTCCATGATTCATGATCTTACCCTGTCAGTTCTACTTCCTCAGTAGCTCCTGTAGGGTCATCCTTGAGTCCTCTCCATGGCGCCCCCACCTCAGCTGGTGACCACTATCTCAATGCAGATCACTTCCTTTCTCACCTAGGGCAGGGTGACAGTTTCCTACCTGGTGTCCCTCTCTTCAGTCTTACTCTTTTCCAAATCAGTCTTCTCAGAGCAGCTGTGGAGAATTTCTGAAATGGAAATCTGGTCACCTTTAACATTCTCTAGTTGTTACCAATTTCCTGGATTAAATCTCTTAGATCTTTTCTTACCAATCCTGGCAGAAGGTGAAAGGGAAGCAGGCACCTTCTTCACAAGGCAGTAGGAAACAGAGAGAGTGCAGGAGAAACTGCCACTTTAAACCCATCAGATTTTGTGAGAACTCCCTCACTATCATGAGAACAACATGGGGGAAACCGTCTCCATGATCTGAATACCTCCTATGAGGTACCTCCCTCAACACATGGGGATTACAATTCCTGATGAGATTTGGGTGGGGACACAGAGCCAAACATATCACAATCTAAGATAATCATCACCTCTTTAGTTAATTGTCTCTGTAATACTTATTCTACTTATTCTTTACATAGCATTGCTTGTTCTCTTTATTCTTATTTTTCTTCTCCTGCTTCTTTCTCTTTCTTTCTTTCTTTCTTTCTTTCTTTCTTTCTTTCTTTCTTTCTTTCTTTCTTTCTTTCTTT
>NC_045442.1:122966129-122966320 GCF_002776525.5 Piliocolobus tephrosceles | reverse complement strand
TTTCTTTCTTTCTTTCTTTCTTTCTTTCTTTCTTTCTTTCTTTCTTTTCCTTCCTTCCTTCCATCCATCCTTCCTTCCTTCCTTCCTTCCTTCCTTCCTTCTTTCCTTCCTTCCTTCCTTCCTCTTTCTCTCTTTCTCTCCCTCCCTTCCTTCCTTCCTTCCTTCCTTCCTTCCTTCCTTCCTTCCTTCCT
>NC_045442.1:122897593-122966119 GCF_002776525.5 Piliocolobus tephrosceles | reverse complement strand
CTTCCTTCCTTCCTTCCTTCCTTCCTTCCTTCCTTCCTTCCTTCCTTTCTTTCTTTCTCTCTCTTTCTTTCTTGTTTTCTTCCTTCCTTCCTCTCTTTCTCTTTCTCTCTCTCTTTCTTTGTTTCTTTCTTTTTTTCTTTCTTTTTGTTTCTTCTTTTTTCTTTATTTCTTCAATTTTGTGCTCCCGTTACTAAAATGTAGAGTTCATGAGGTCATGAGGCTAGGATTAGATTTATTGTGCATAAGTAAACCCCAGCATGTGGAAAGGTAGCTGAGGCATAGCAGATGCTCATAAATATTTGTTGAATTCTTTGAAAACTGTGGACAGTTCCCACCAGCCTGCTACTTACAGCTGTTAGGATTTATTGGTGTTCCCACTTTCTGTAACCCCAGTATCTCAACCATTTTTTAACTTAGCTAACTAGTATTCATCCCTATTTATTTATTTATTTTTTGGCAGGGTCTTGCTTTTTCACTGAGGCTGGAATGCAGTTGTGTGTTCATTGCTCACCACAGCCTCGACCTCCTGGGCTCAAGTGATCCTCCCACCTCAGCCTTCCCAGTAGCTAGGACAACAGACACACCATCATGCCTGGGTAGTTATTTTTTTGTAGAGATGGGATCTCACTATATTTCCGAGGCTGGTCTCGAACTCCTGGCCTCAAGTCATTCTCTCACCATGAAGTCTCAAAATGTTGGGATTACAGTCATGAGCCACTGCACCCAGCCTATTTTTTATCCTTTGGGACTCAGCTTTGAGGTTATATCACTAGGAATCCTGTCCTAAGCACCTTCTCATCAGCCAGTATTTCTCCATAGTGCCCAACATATACCCTTGTCATAGTACTGGCCACCTTGTGTTATTAATATCTACCTCGGGTAGATGGTAAGCTACCTGAGGACAGATTTATGTCTTGTTTGTCATTGTATTTTCCAGAACTAAGCAGTGGTTTTGGCTTATCATCGATGTTCAATACATTATTTATTGAAAAGGTAAATAATGATATCTAATATTTGTGTTATCATTATTTATTATTTATAAATGTATCTAGAATATTTAGTGTATCACAAAAGTGTCCATTAGAGCAACTGAAACAAAAATGATTAAATAGTGTAGATTTTGTTTTGTTTAAGAAAGTACACGAATGTAAAATACTTATAAGGAATATTTCTAATGCAAAATAACAAAGACGTGTAAAGGGATAGGTTTTAATTATCTGGAAAATTTCTTGACAATACTGACTAGCTAAGTTTTCATGTAATATAATTCATGTGATTCTTTTCTGATGAGGTAACATTATTATGTTACCTCATTTTTCTATTTTCCCCTAAAAAAAAGGAAAACCAAACAAGGATTTCTGTGGCAAAAATGCTGTAACCAAGAAGTGCTTGGCTATTAGAACGGTACTTTCTTACTGCTAAAATTCTATTAAAAAAGGTTGTATGTATTTTGAGATTTAGTTATTTCTGTGATTTAGCTGCAGTCTTTTTATTTATTTTTTCTTAGTCAGAATCTCTGTTTTGGAAACTCTTGGCCTATCTGTTGGGTGGAATTTGGTGAATTTCAGCCAATGAACCAAATCACATTTGTGTTATTCGGCATAATTTGAATTCTGCTTTGTGTTGGCCAATCACATCTTCCTTTCTTCGGTAGGCAGGCAAGCTTGAATAGGATGTTCGCTTAACTGCTTGAGGTGATCTTCATGGTAGTGTGGAATTATAGTAGATCTACATAACAATGAAATCAGTGACAACAGAGATAAATGGTGTCTAACAACAAAGATTAACACCATCCCATAAAACTATAATCATTGACATGTTAGTTTTGTAAGATACATAAAACACTTGAAACAAGCATAGGGACCATGCCCAAATATTCTTTGCCTTCTTGGAGAAGTCTTTTCCAACTGTTGACATAGGCTGAAAGTCTCGGTTTACCTCCAGTTTTCCTGTTCGGACTAGTTAGTGTGCCTTCTGTTTCAACAAAGGAGAACGCTACCTCTCAAGAGATATTTCTTGATTGACATTTTACTTATCAGGAAACCAAAATGTTACTTGTTTGTGGCTCTGCATGTGATTTAAGAAGAAATATCAGGGTGGAATATAGACAAATAGATGGATAACATCTTTTTAAAATAATAATTGCAGTCATCAAAGTTAACATATTTTGACAGGTTGGTATATGAAAAGCCATTTAAAAAAAAAAAAAAAAAACAGCTGTTTAACTGTAGGGAATTTCACTCTTAGGTTGAATCCAAAGAGGTATGTTGGTATTTATTCAGTAATCAATCACAGAAAGAAAAAACCTCGAATTTTAGTTGGAAGTTTTTATTTTTATCCTTTTCCTTACCCCTGGTCTTTAAACCTGCTCTGAGGAGAGCTATACATGCCAGGGTAGAGCTCATCAAAAGCTAGCAATCACAGCTAAATCAGCATGCAAAATGCCACTCAACCTTGGGCCTTTATTAAAATTTGCTGGGACTCAATTTGAGATAGCGATCATTCTTATTAAAAAGCAAAATGTAAGATAGTTTTTTTATATAAATCTCTGGATGGAATGGAATTGCTAATCAGCATAGGCTGATGTGATTTCTCTGTTGCAAATCCTGCCGAGGGCTCAGAAGTGGCACATTACCATAATTCGTAGGCTAGAGCTGGCAGCTTGAAAAAGACCTGCAAGAATCTTTAAAATGCTTAAGCAAAGCTGCAAGTCACAGCAAAACAACACAGCGAGAGCTGCTACCCGGTGTTCCTCCTGTTATATAACAAAGTTGTGGCCTCTCCCTCATCACTTGCTTGTCTTGATGCTCCCTTGTTTATGTTGCTGGGCGTTGTTTATAAACAACCTCTCAACATTGCATTGCCACACGGTAACATCCGTCCATTTACAATGTGCTTGGTTCACGGCAGAGGTTGAATGAAAGAGCTTGCATTTTTCTTTTAGTACAGAAAGGGCAGCCAATCAATTAACCACATGCACTTAATGCATTGTTTGTCTCCCCTGCCATCTCCTCTCTCCCTGTTTGATATCGTCCTCTATAATTTTTGTTTCCAAAAGATATAGAGCAGCCTCCAAAAGATAGAGAACTCTTCTTGGATACATGATGGCCTACTTATTTAATACCTATTTTTCACCCAAAGAAAATATGGTTAGATTTGGGGGCCAACCCTTAAATTGAGTAAAGTCAGAGACTTATATCATTTTTTCCCCACAGAGGGAAGGTTAGTTACATTTGCTCCTGTACAAGAAAACTCATGGCACAGCTATGAGGAGAGATGTCAGCATAAACTGAAATGAGTGTGGCCGAATTTGTGGTAGAAGGAATTACCGACAAAGGCACTCAACATTGGGTGAACTAATTGCAATCTGACCTGATGGTAAGAAGAATTTACAAGAAATGTATGTGTTCACATACACAGCGAGACAATACAAAACAGTACACACAGCTTTCTTATGAAAAGACCAAATAGCTTGATCATTTGGAAGTCAAATTGTTATCAGATACGCTGCTTAGGAGATTGGTTGACTAAGGAAGAGAACCAGTCACTCGGTGTTCTGAGATGTGGAGCTGTCCAGTGGGCGGAAGGAGGGCCTTTCTCTCCATCTTTTGGATTATAGCTTTATTTATTTATTTATTTTTTCATTTTAACACTAAGTTCCAAAAAAGCACTAGGCTCAAACTTTTAACCAGGAATAGGTGACAGAGTCAAGCTGACTTATCCTCAATGAGAGGCCAAAGGAAGTTCCTTCTGTATCTGGGATGGTTCCCCTCAGGGCCCTGGGTAGGCTCCGAAGTGGGAAGCTGGCCTTTTTTTAGAGTGTAAGTGTAGTGAACGAACATGTGCATTTTAATGGCAATTACTGTTTTCTTTCATGATGACGGGGTTGTGTCGCCTTGATTAGGGTCCATAGTGATCCTCAGAGCACATTAGCCTATAATGCAGAAATTGAGGTGTAAAGTTCTGTTTGAAAACCTAAATTTGCTCAAGTTTGAACGAACATCAGTTTAAAGGTGTGAGAAATTTCTCAACTAGTGGTGGGGAAACGCAGTGGGCAGATTTGCACGGTAACCCATTTAAAACGGGTGCAAAACTAAATCAGGTCCAGAGAGGAGGCGTGAGCCAGATTCAGGTAGCTTCTGCTACCTGATGTCTGCTTTTGACAGCCCCTCTGAATCCCTCGTTAAAACCAGGGAGCTGAAAATGATTTTCTAGTTAAAAACAGCAGTAAGATTAAACAGATTAGACAATGCGCCTTTATTTATTTATTTATTTTTCTCCCAAGTCCAAAAAGCCATTACAAGGGCATTGTTTCTGAGCCTGCGCACCGGGGGCTCTGGCACCCAGTGCCTGTCTCCCCAGCCTTCTCTTCCCAATTTCTTCCTCCAAAAACGACTGCGATCGCTCAGCGTCAGCGTGCACAGCTGGACTTCACATTCCCATTTGCAGTGGATGCTTCATCTGAAATGCTGGTAGTATTTGTCAGCCTGGAAGTGTCTTGAGGCTGCTTCTGAGAGATACAAGGAGGCAACTGATAAGAAGCGCATCAGAAGGGCAGTTAATTGCCTCCAGTCTCTCGGTGCTGGGAATATTTAAAATCTATGGGATTAAAGGCAGATTAAAAACTGTGGAAGCAGGGGCCCAATAGCGCTGAAAGATCACAATCAGCAAGGGTAATGGCAGAGAAAAAATGAATGTGGCAAATAAAATGACAGATAGGAAATTCAGATCCGCTTCTAATGCTCGAAGTTCCATCTTGTAAGCACAATTCATCTACGTGTAAATCATTTTTTGGCTTCAAGCTTATCAGCCAATCGGTGAATTAAAAATGCTCTTTCCTTAGAGGATTAAAGAGGTTGATTGAAGTCAGTGTGAAAACTGGCTAATAAGTCTGGAAATGTCAGGAGGGGGCTTCAGAGGAACTCGGTGTACTTTTGCTTTCTTTTTTTTTTTTTTTTTTTTTATCTCCTTTCTCTCCCTCTCCCTCTCCCTCTCAGTGCTGTGAAATAGGAAGTTTGCAAAGCAGTGGAGTTCTGTTACTTAGAGAAATGCTTTTGTGTTTTCTGTAGGTGACAAAAGTATCTGGATGGAGTGTTTGGATTTGCAAGGTGCACAGGAATGTTCACCGTGAAGACACACAGAGGGGAAATGTCGATGAAAGCCATTGCTACTTGTAGAAATCAACTCTGCAAACGAAAGCCCCGCTAGAAACCTGGGGGCCTATAAGGTTAGCCTGAGTGTCTATTTTAAGTTGTAACACTGTGACCAGCAGTATTTTAGATTTTGAGAACATCTGTTTAATTGGACAAATGTTCATTTGGGCTCCTGGATTAAATGTATTATGCTTTAAAACATTAGAAAAACATACTTTTAGTACCTTGTTTCTCAAAGCAATTGAAATACTAGAGATGGAGTAAGTGTTCCCTATATCAGTGAGTTTTGTTTCTAAGGCAACTGTCATTTTTAAATATGGGGTCATATGCTATTTGACTCAAATTTTTCTAGGAGGTGTTCTTGGTAAGCAGACTGACTCCCTGCTGGGCCTGGGCTTCAGCTCGATTTCAGCAGAGGAGACTCTGGTGGTCAGGAAGGAGAATTGTTTAGGGGACTGGAAGGCACCCTAAACGCAGATTGTACCCTTTTAATCTCAAAGGTCCGCTTGAACAAGAAAATTCCCAGGAGTAAAGTACCAAACTGAGACATGTTGTAGGACGCTGAGAAAGATGTTTTTACTTTTCTGTAGTTTTATTCCTGACTGCACCAAGGATTGGATGCTTGCTCTGTGCTAACCCTTATTTCAGGTGCTTGCCATTCCGTGTCTAGCATCAGCACTCGGCTTGATAGTCCTTATATTACAGAGGAGGTAACTGAGAGGCAGGGATGTTCAGCAACTTGCTAAAAGTGACCCAGGAAGAAAAGGAGGGGTCTAGATTCCAACTCAGGGCTGACAGGAACCTATAATCTTTCCTCTCCCAAACCCACAGTCTTCCCTCCTGTTTGCATTTTGAAGAATAGGCAACACACAGGCGCACACAGGCAGACTAACATGGAGAGGTGTCTGTAAGACAGAGGTTCACTGATAATTGGGACTGAAACCTGTTGCTTGATTCAAAGAGTCCTGGGAAAGTTAATTTTGCCCTTTCCATCTTTGACTTTTAACATTTTTATTTTATTTTATTTTATTTTATTTTATTTTATTTATTTTTTGAGGCAGAGTCTCACTCTGTCACCCAGGCTGGAGTGCAGTGACATGATCTCAGCTCACTGCAAACCCAATCTCCTGGATTTAAGCAATTCTTGTGCCTCTGCCTCCCCAGTGACTGGGACTACAGGTGTGCACCACAACTCCTGGCTAATTTGTATACTTTTAGTAGAGACAGGGTTTTGCCATTTTGGCCAGGCTGGTCTCAAACTCCTGGCCTCAAGTGATCCACCTGCCTCGGCCTCCCAAAGAGTTGGGATTACAGGTGTTAGCCACTGCTCCAGGCCAAAATTTTTATTTAATTTTTTTATTTTTTATTTTTGAGAAGGAGTCTTGCTCTGTTACCCAGGCTGGAGTGTAGTGGCCGGATCCTGGCTCACTGCAAGCTCCGTCTCCCGGGTTCACGCCATTCTCCTGCCTCAGCCTCCCGAGTAGCTGGGACTACAGGCGCCCGCCACCTCGCCTGGCTAGTTTTTTGTATTTTTTAGTAGAGACGGGGTTTCACCATGTTAGCCAGGATGGTCTCGATCTCCTGACCTTGTGATCCTCCCGACTCGGCCTCCCAAAGTGCTGGGATTACAGGCTTGAGCCACTGCGCCCAGCTATTTAATTTTTAAATGTTTGTGGGTACCTAGTAGGTATATATATTTATGGGGTACATGAGACGTTTTGATACAGGTATGCAGTGTGTAATGATCACAGCATGGAGAGTGGCAAGCCCATCCCCTCAAGCATTTATTCTTAGTGTTATAAATAATCTAATTACACTCTTTTAGCTGTTTAAAAATGCACCATGAGGTTATTATTGACTAGAGTCATCCTGCTGTGCTATCAAATAGTAGGTTGCATTCATTGTTTCTATTTTTCTTTGTACCCATTAACTGTCTCCGCCTTCTTCCCCACCCCACTACCCTTCTCAGCTTCTGGCAACCATCCTTCTACTCTCCATGTTCATGACTTAGATCGTTGTGATCATTTTTAACTTTTGAATGCCGTCATTAGCAATTTGTTGCATGGTGTTAAGATTTTCTTGTAAACTGAGCACTACTTAAAAAAATGCCACTTCCTCTTGGAAAGTCAACACATTCGATTCCTAATACTTTAACATGTCCACATTTATTAGATGAGGGGCAGAGGATTCAAGGAGCACCAAAGGGCAGGTCTTTGGGGATGATCTTGCCCCCCGTCCTCTGCCACTAAAGTGGCCACCAGGTACTGGCTGTTCTGGGTTTATTCATGACCCTGGAGCCACTTGCTGTCTTACTATTCAATACGGTTATTTTGTCTTTATTTTTCTCTGATTTCACTCTTTAAATTCCACAGAAATCGTAAGAATTGGCGGAAGAGTTCATGTGGCGCTTTTGATTTGGATGCATGTATTTGATTGGCCATAGGTCATAAACTGAGTAGTAGACTGTGTTGTGTTTGTTCTTCTATGTCTGTCCTGTATGGATGTAGGAAAATTCTCCTCTGGAACTCAAGGCTCAGCTCTAGTCTCTTGACCAGCATCTCGCAGTTTCTTCCAAAAGTTTCCTTTCTTAGTTTCTATACTTCCTTCATCCTTATATATCCAGTGTGGGAGTTAGTTGGTGCCAACTATGGGTAGAGGAACAGTGTTGAGAGCAACAAGCTTTTTTTCTATTTATTCATTATTTGCCAGAATCTCAACTTCTCTGCTTTAGTCTACTGACCAAAATGCTGAAGATTAATCTATTTATTTATTTATTTTTTGAGACAGAGTCTCCCTCTGCCACCCAGGCTGGAGTGCAGTGGCACAATCTCAACTCACTGCAACCTCTGCCTCCTGGGTTCAAGCAATTCTTTTGCCTCAGCCTCCCGAGTAGCTGGGACTACAGGCACATACCACCACGACTGACTAATTTTTTGTATTTTTTTTTTTTTTTTTTTTTGAGACGGAGTCTGGCTCTATCGCCCAGGCTGGAGTGCTGTGCAGTGGCCTGATCTCAACTCACTGCAAGCTCCGCCTCCCGGGTTTACACCTGCCTCAGCCTCTGGAGTAGCAGGGACTACAGGCGCCCGCCATCACGCCCGGCTAGTTTTTTGTATTTTTAGTAGAGACGGGGCTTCACTGTGTTAGCCAGGATGGTCCCGATCTCCTGACCTCGTGATCCACCCGTCTCGGCCTCCCAAAGTGCTGGGATTACAGGCTTGAGCCACCGCGCCCGGCCAATTTTTTGTATTTTTAGTAGAGATGAGTTTTTGCCATGTTGGCCAGGCTGGTCTTGAATCCCTGGCCTCAAGTGATCCACCCGCCTCGGCCTCCCAAAATACTGGAATTACAGGCATGAGTATTTATTTCTATAATATTTGCTCTTGTCTTCCATTTTAAAAGCTATAGACATTTTTTATTGAAGATTTGGAAAATTTATAAAAAATATGCAAAAGAAATTAAGAATACCTGCAATCCTGTGATGTCAACATCATCGTGGTTAACAATTTTGGAATATATACATTTTAATTTTTATATAGTTTTTATGTCATACAAAAATATATTATGGTAAACTAGACATTGCATTTTATTTAGCATTAAAAAATTTTTATATACCCTATTTTGAGTGTTTTCTTATGCCAATAAACACTTTTCAATGATATGTTTTAAAATTGTAGGTGCATAATTCTATTACATGAGTGAATCATACTTTATTAAACAAATCTCTATTAATAGAAACTTTTCTGTTTCCAATGTATTTTTGTTATGATAAATAAGATACAAATCATCATCCTTTTACATAAAGCCTTAATTAGCCTTTTATAAGTTGTTTTGGTCAAACTAATCTTATTCATTGTAAGACATTTAGGAAAATGCATAAGGAAAAAACACTTAAAAGAAGCAATCATAATTTCCACCATTAAGAGACGTTCATTAACTTTCATTGTATATTCTTTCAACCTTTGTCCATAGGGGTGTGTGGTTTAAAAATTTGGAACATGTGGTTAGTTATTGCTTCTTGACGCTGACAATAGCTAACACTTAGTCTGCACATGCCACGCTCTCTTCCAAGTACTTCTCATAGGTTTAATTTATTCTCTCAACAGCCCAATGAAAGAATCCTTTTATAATTCCCATTTTATAGGTGAGAATGGGAAGACACTGAAGTACAGGAAGGTTAATTTCAGAAGTGAAATTCACCTGTCCCATGTGCCTTTTCCTCAGGGCGAAGCTCTGCTAATCTGAGAAGCTAATCTGAACTAATGCTCAGTAATGGGCTAAATGCAGCCCCTCTAGGGGAAAAACATATCTGCATGCTAAAAGGGGTGTTTTGGAGAGTTCTTTATTGCATACCTATTTAGAAACCTGGAAAGAGAGAGATTGAGATTTGGGGCAGGGTTTTGTGTGTGTGTGCACATGTGTGTGACCCTGAAACAGCACTATTTAACTGACAAAGGCCAGGTGCCATGGCTCACGCCAGTAATCCCTGCACTTTGGAAGGCCAAGATAGGAGGATCACTTGAGCCCAGGAGTTTAAGACCAGCCTGGACAATATGGCGGAATCCTATGTCTACAAGATATACAAAAATGAGCCAGGCGTGGTGGCATTCGCCTGTAGTCCTAGCTACTGTGGAGGCTGAAGTAAGAGGATTGCTTGAGTCCAGGAGGTTGAAGCTTCAGTGAGCTGCGATTGTGCCACTGCACTCCGGTCTATGTGAAAGAGTGAGACTCTGTCTCAAAACCACAAAACCCAGGCAAGAAAACTGACAAATGACTCAAAAGCCTGGCCCTTGTGTACACAGATAGGAGAAATTAGAGATTTTTATTAACACCTAGATCATCCTTTAATATACGTATTCTTTGATTGACTACCGCCCTGGTACATTTTGTTGTTGTTGTTGTTAAAAGGAGTCAGGAAGTGCTGCAATGATTGGAAGTGGTATTTTAAGAGTAGCAGAGTTTATGCTTAGGAATTTTTTTTCTTTTCTTTTCTTTTATTCATTTATTTATTTAAGATGGAGTTTTGCTATTTTGCCCAGGCTTCTTGGTTCACTGCAACCTCTGCCTCCTGTGTTCAAGTGATTCTCCTGCCTCAGCCTCCCTAGTAGCTGGGATTATAGGTTCCTGCCACCATGCCCGGTGAAGTTTAGTATTTTTAGTAAAGACAGGGTTTCACCATGTTGGCCAGGCTGGTCTGGATCTCCTGACCTCAGGTAATCCACCTGCCTCAGCCTCCCAAAGTGCTAGGATAACACGCGTGAGCCACCGCTCCTGGCCTTATGCTTAGGAATCTTAACAGTGAGTTCAAAGTTGAAAAAAATGAAGTGGATGATCTGAGGGGTGTACAGGGTATTTTAGAACCTAAGATAGTGAAAACAAACACAATGACACACACTAGATTTTCTTAAAGGACAGAGCCTAGGAAATCAGTACTCCTAGCTCCTCTTACTCTTCAATGCCTGGGTAGATTCAGAATGGTGATTTCTATTTGGCAATTTGTAAATATGAGCTACTCTTTGCTCAGACGAATAGGAAATATTTCTCTCCAATGATGGATATGGCCATTTTACAGCAGAGATAAGACTGGTAAGAAACAAGCACTAGGAAAAATGCAAGCAGAACTCCCACCGTCTTCACTTTCATTCAACTGGACCTTTGAGGTTGAGCTTCTGGAAAGAACCTGAACATTACATGCAGTAAACAAGATTGCAGAATGTCCTTCTAGTACATTGTTCTCCCAGCAACCAACACCTTGTTTTACATTTGCCTTTAATTATAACCTTAGGTAGAAGGGCAGGAATTGCCAGAGCCAAGAATTCTTTTTGAATTTGCATCACAAACATCTCAGTATCTTAGGAATTTTCCCCTTTTTTTTTTTTGCATTTTGGTAAGTTAGTTTATCTGACACTCCAACAAATAGTGGTTCTCTGAGAATGGAGACCTAGCTTCCAAAGAACAAACTTGGCTAAAACATGTTCCTTTTCCAGGTAGGCACTGTTCTGCAATTATAGGGGGACAGCCCACACATCCTAATGAGTGCATATCTGCAAACCAAGAAAAAGGGTGGAACAGGACTTCCAAAGAATGCCCTGTAGTTATGCACCCCTCTTCTAAATCTAAACTGTTGGAGGTTCTACTTAGGTTATGCAGATATACCTCCTTTATCTGCTCTGTAGGTTTAAATACGTTCTCTGTTACCCACTGTATAAATTTCACATTATTATAAACTCCCAAAGAAAGAGATTGTTTTCTTTCAGCCAAATCAAGAGTACCTGTCCCTATCCCTTCTCTCACTCACTGATCCCAAATGGAGAATTCAGGTGCTGACACATCGCCCATGCATCCCTTTCGTTCTCTGCAAGTTGCCTGATCAATGAGATGCCCCGTGATCCCCGGACAGGCTCTGATGCTAGGATTTAGGCAGCTAGCTGCACCCTCTGAGCACACTGCAGGCTGTTGCACCACCTGCCTGCCCTTTTTTACTTGCAAAATGGAAATCTCTCTAAGCTCTATCATCTTTGACATTGCTGTAAAAAACCAGTTTTAGTGATAAGATGAACCAAGCAGAATGGCAGGATGGGATATATTTTTGACCCCATATTTTAAAACTTCAGATGCAGCAGACATATCTAAGTAAAGTTGTGCCTTGCCTGCTAAGACGGAAGATTAATATCCGATAAATTACTCCCCCAAGTCCTTAGTCCTGAAATTCTTAAAGCACAATACTATACTCCATCATAGTAAATCAATTCATCTTCTTCTTGTGTTTTTTTCTCATTTTATTTTTTTGATTAATGTGTTTTTATTTTCACAAATGTCTCAAAGGTCCTTGCCTACTATGACATTTTAAATATATCATTAATATTTGAATTTTTAAAAACCAAAGTCACAGAATTTTCCTCTCTGAATATTTAAAAGTAGAATAGGGTAAGGGATTATCATTTGAGAATTATTTTGATCCTATTCTTTCTGGAGGCAGTAGAATTAATTTGACCTTTAAATGTCTACCTCAGACCTATGCTTCTCTAAAAACATAATCTGAGTCAGGTAGGGAAGACCGAAATTTCTGCAAAATGTGACATAATACATGCAGGAGATGCTTAATTAAAAGACAAAATAATCTAAATTTTAAAAGCTGTAGCCTGATCAAAATTAAGAGATATGTTCTTTTTCCCTTTTCATACATCCTTTTGCTTTTAGGGTGCAGTAATAAATACATTATAGTGGTGAATGACATGATGTAGATTATTTTCTAATTCAAATCTTACTGTGTGATCCTGAGAAATATTTTAGTTTATATGCCTCATCCTTCATCTATAAAATGGTATAAAGTGTATTACTTTTCACTCTTGAAGGCAGTGTGATATGTTAGAATGAACTTAAGTTTTGAAGTCAGGGATGCCTGAATTTGAGACTCATTTTTTTGTCTTAATATTTTTTCATGTGATATCAGGCAGATTCTTGAACACTTCAGAGCTTTATTTTATTCACCTGTAAAATGAAAGACTATATTTTTATCTTAGTTTTATGGTGGAGATTTAATGAGATCACATATGTAAAGCATCTGGCATGAAAACTAGTAGTAGATCCCCAGCCAATGTCAGCTTTTTTCATTCACTCTTTCTTCTCTTAGGCTGTTGCATCAGATAAGCGTTTTGGATTTTGCAAATGTTAACACACAGGGCACTTACAAGCTGCTACGTAATCTGCTAAGCATTTTATATGTTGCATTAACACATTCAATTCTTACAACGACTCTATGAAACAGATGATATTATTGTCTCCATTTCATAGATGAAGGAACTAAAGTACAGATAAATTAAATTTACATGATTAAGGTTGCAAAGCTACATAGTAGAAAACTATGGATATGAACCCAGGCTGTCTGGTTTCTGAGTTCCCCTTTGCTTTCTTTTTTGGAGACAGTCTTGCTTTATTGCACCACCTGGAGTACATTGGTGGGACCCCAGCTACTGTAGCCTAGAACTCCTGGGCTCCAGTGATCCTCCTGCCTCAGCCTCCTAAGTAGCTGGGACTACAAGGGCGCACCACCATGCTTAGTTCATTTTTTAAGTTCTTTGTACAGATGGGGTCTTGCTGTGTTGCCCAGGTTGGTCTTGAACCCCTGGCCTCAAGCAATCTTTCTGCCTTGGCCTCGCGAAGCACTGGGATTATAGGCATGAGCCATGGCACCCCACCTGAGGTCCCCTTTGAACGACTAACTCTAGGACCCTGATAAACAAACCTGACAAACCTGACCAGGACCAATTAGAGCTGGAAGGCCCTTAGGAAATCTTGTCCAGTGCTGCCCAAGCTGTTTAGAACACACATAGGATTCTTGGTAAAATATATTTGGGAAACACAAAACAGTTAAATTGGTGTTCATTGTAAAGCTTTATTAGAATGTCTCATGGAGGCATTTGGTATGCTAAAGTTTATTGTGAATCTCTGAGCAAGCGTACATATGTGTGCAACACTGTGATTCTCAAAAACTCTCTGGCCACATAATTTGTTTTCTTTTTTCTTTTTCTCCTCCCCGCCCCCCACCCCAGCTAGCTGAGGTTTTATTTTGGGGGTGGGGGAGCAGTAGGGGAGCAATTGAATTGTTTTGTAGCTGGAGGCATGGGCAAGGGGGGTGGCCAGGCAGTAAACTCCCCAGCAGGTGGGCTGAGCCTCGGGTGGGTCTCCCAGCGGCCTCCCTCCCTGGCTCTGAGGCAGCCGCAGGAGGGACAGGCTGGGAGCGGCTGCCGCAGCCCTTCACTTGGGCAGGACGTCACTGGACTCGGACACCAGCTTCCCATCACGGGTCTCGATCTTCTTCACAACCACGTCCCTCGGGGAGCTGGTGCGGCTGAAGGAGCTGGAGCCCGCGCCAGAGCCAGAGCTGGAGCCCAGGCCGTCGCTGAGGCCGGGGCTTGAGGCCCCCAAAGGCTGAGCTCAGACCACCTGCAGAGTCGCTAGTGGTCTTTCTATGGATACTCATGTTCTGCATCCCAGACTCCAGCCGGCTCTCCTCGCCTCCAGCAGCTTCCTGTAGGTGACGATCTCGATGTCCGGGGCCAGCGTGACGTTCGTTCATCAGCTCCTGTTGCTCACGCAGCTGCTGCGCCACGTCCTGCCGGACCCGCTGCAGGGCGGCCTCCAGCTGGGACACCTTGGTGTTGGCCTTCTTAAGGGCCAGCTCCCCACGCTGCTCTGCATTTGCGATGGCGGCCTCCAGGGAAGACTTCCGGCCTTTGAGGTCCTCAGTCTCAGCCTGGGGCCGGCTGATGTTCCGGTTCATCTCGGAGAGCTCAGTCTTTGTACTCCGCAGGTGATCCCCGTGCCTCCCAGCCAGGCTCTGCAGCTCCTCATGCTTGATCTGGTCCATGCTCTCAGCCTCAGCCCGGCTGCGGTTGGCCATCTCCTCGTACTGCGCGTTGGCCTCAGCGATGATGCTGTCCATGTCCAGGGAGCGGCTGTTGTCCATGGACAGCACCACAGACGTGTCTGAAATCTGGGACTGCAGCTCCCGGATCTCCTCTTCATACAGCTGCCTGAGGAAGTTGATCTCGTCAGTCAGCCCTTCTAGGCGAGACTCCAGCTCTACCTTGTTCACATAAGCTTCATCCACATTCTTCTTGATGGGGACAAATTCATTCTCCATCTCTGTACGCTTATTGATCTCATCCTCATGCTTGTTCTTGAAGTCCTCCACCAGCCCCTGCATGTTGACAAGCTCCGCCTCCAGCTTCAGCTTCTCCTGGCCCAGAGTCTCCAGCTGCCGCCTAAGGTTGTTGAGGTAGCTCTCAAACATGTTGTGCTTGTTGCTCTGAGCCGTCTTCTGCTCCTGCAGGAGGCTCCGCTTGGTCTCCAGCATCTTGTTTTGCTGCTCCAGGAACCGTACCTTGTCGATGACAGAGGCAAACTTGTTGAGGGTCATGATCTGTTCCTTCTCCAGGGTGTGCATGGCCTGGATATTGGGGACCACCTCCAGATTAAGGGGGCTCAGCTGGCTCTGGTTGACTGTGACGACAGAGATGCCTCCCATGCCACTGGCCCTATCATAGACTCCCCCCAGCCCACCCTAGAAGCTGCTGATACCCACTCAGGAGAAGCTCAAGGAGCTTATGCGGGCACCGGGCCCACTTGTGTAGGAGTGGCTGCTGAACGTCTCCGGGCCAGAGGTGGACACCTTGTAGGACTTCTGGGTCACCCTGATGGATATGGTAGAGACAGGAGTGGAGGCAGGTGGGGTGAACCAGGCGGAGATTCCAGAAGGAGCAGAGAAGCTCCTTTTTTTTTGGTCCGTAAATCTTTTTTAAGGAGCACTTGGTAACAAGTCTGAGGTTCACAGTTGAATGCGTGTCCATGTAATCTGAGTGTCTCATATTTCAGTGGAGAAATGGATGTCCACACATGGAATGGAACTTGCTCAAATGGCAGATGTTTAATTGGTGGCAAAATTGAAATAAAACTCAGATCTTCAGCCTCCAAATGGAGTGCTCTTGCCACTACGCCACATTATAGTGCACTAGATAATAGTGCCTGAGATAAAGAAGCACAGTATTTTTTTTTCAATACTGCCTAATTTATTCAGTGCAGTGAATAGAACCAACGTGTATCTTTCCACTCTAATATTGCCACTTCTAAGCAAATAATTAATATAGTCCATGGCATTATTTTCCTGTTATTCCTGCTTCTCGGGCTGTGCATGGACCTCTTAAAAGCTAGACATCAGGCCGGGCGCGGTGGCTCATGCCTGTAATCCCAGCACTTTGGGAGACTGAGGCAGGTGGATCACAAGGTCAGGAGTTTGAGACCAACCTGGTCGATATGGAGAATCCCTGTCTCAACTACAAATACAAAAAATAGCCAGGCGTGGTGGCGGGCACCTGTAGTCCCAGCTACTTGGGGGACTGAGGCTGGAGAATTGCTTGAACCCAGGAGGCGGAAGGAAGTTGCAGTGAAACGAGATTGCACCACTATACTCCAGACTGGGTGACAGAGTGAGACTCCATCTCCAAAAAAAAAAAAAAAAAAAAAAAAGAAAAGGAAAAAAGCTAGACATCAGCCTTAGGGCTGGTTCTGGGTTGATTATTGTGTTTTCAAGTGCCTGAGATCGCATCTCTAAAGCGCTCTTCAGATATGTGGGTCATATGAATAAAACAACTTAGGAACACAGTTCTAAAATCTTTGAAGCATCTTTCACCCTGCTAGAGGTTTGCATATTACATCTGAGGAATCTTACAAACACCCGGTGTCAGGTAAACAATAACAGGTGAATTCTAGGAAGGGGGTGGATTGAAAAATGTGGGCAGGTCAAACATGACGGATGGGAATAGAATTACGGTGCTGCTAGTAATTTTGTAAACCAACTTCCTAAGTTCTAAAAAAAGGTGGGGGGAGGGGGGACTTAATTTGAGTCAGTAGCCACCATCAGCCCATCCTTAACTGAGAGAAAACAAAATAGTTTCAAGGGAAGCTATATTGAAGTCAGCTAATATAGTGAAGTCAGATCATTCTGATGTATCCTAATTCTCTGTAATGATAATGCTTTTGAGTTATGTCCCTATTAGGATCCGCTAAAGCATCCTTAGTGGCTAGGTGAGGTTTTGAAGACGAGCAAGTCAAATGGAAGGTTTAGAGCATCTTGTGTTATCATTCTAATTTCAGAAGAGTAAATACTCAGAGGAAAAATTCCATAAGTAAATAACTACGTACACCAAGTGTACGACAACAGGGCACCAGAAGACCTGGATTTCTGGAGGAGAGACCCCGAAGAGGAGAGTAGGGCAGTCCTCTGTTCTCATTCTTCTCCTGTAATCACAGTGGGTTTGCAGATGTTTCCCTGCCCCTCCAGTGGGCAGCTGGTTCTGTAACTGTCTGCAGGCCAGGGCTGCGAGCAGCCTGCTTGCAAAGATATATTTGATATGCAAATGACACGGCCTAAAACGGAGCGGCTGATAAGACGCAAGACCAATTTCAAGTGAGGGTCACAGTGGGGGGAAACACAATGATGAAATTCATGAATTAGACTTCTGTTTCCCCTTCCTTTGTCAACAGGAAATATTTATTAATTAAACCAAGGAAGGCTAGTGGGTCCTGATGAGCAAATTAGCACATCAAAACCTTGGATGAAAGTTCCTGAGAACAGCAGGCCAGGGGAGAGATCTGGGAAAAGAAGAAGAAACTGGAGTTTACAGCCTATTTTGATATGAAACAAGTAATAATCAAGCGATTTGTTACATCCAAGGGAAAAAGTTCATGTTACAAAATTGACGTTAGTCAATTTAAAATAGTTTTTAGCTTTTTTTCTTTCGTTTGCGGGAATGATGACAATAAGACTCTGGAAAATGGTGACAGGAAATTTGTAATAATTCTCATCAGATGGTAAATATTTCAACTCACCAACTCATAAGAATATATACAAGTTACAGTAGAACTTAAAAACAATACAAATAGGCACAAAGATAGTTAACACGGTGAAATTACTTTCTTTGGAGATTCCCCAGCTTTTATTTCCTTAACTAGCCAGTTCTGGCATTTCAGAGTTTGCTCTCTTGCCCTGCTTCCTGCAAACCTCAAACTTTTAGGAAGCAGTTTCATAGATATATTTTTCTAAAGCCGGCTTGCTGGTATGCACACAGTCGGGCGATAAAGGATTTAAGCAGGATTTACATTTTCACAATCCTCACCCTTGGCAGCCAGAGAGCCATTTCTGCTGCTGCTGGCAGTCTCCCTTGCTTCTCTCTACAATAATTTTATCTTAAATTATTTACTACTTCTTGCTGCTTATTTGCAGCCTTTTCTTTTGGTATTCTTGGTCACATCCATAGGCAGAAAGTAGGCAGATCACCTCATTCCATAGGTCTTGATTTCTTCATCAGTAGAAGGAATACTGAATCTGTATTCTCAACATACACTCCACGATTAGAATGATCTGTGGGATTTGGAAATACAGCAGCAACAATACCCCTCCTCTCAGAAATTCTGATTTGATTGTTTTGGGGTGGAGTCCAGGCACTGGTATTTTTTTAAAAAGCTCTGAGAAGATTTTAATATACAGCTAGGGTTGAGTATCACTGACTTTCTAAAGCCTTGCCACTCCAAGGGTAGCAAATGATTCTTGGTCTTGAATGACACTTCTAAATACATTTACATATCTGTATCATATTTAAAACATTCTCTGAATTACCAGAAAAAAAATATACATATGTATTCATTCCTTGGTAACAAATCTGAAATTATGCTCAATGCCAGATAGTATTTATTCAAATATCAGATTGAGTAACTATCATTCTCCCAAATATCACCTTTTGCAAAACTGTAAGATAAATTTTAGAGTCATTTTTTTTTTCCGGAATACTTTTAGAAGTTCTTATTTCCCTTCGGTTTGTTCTCTGGTGCTTTGTGGTTTTAGAGAGAAAAGGATTGGGGTGACTGAGGCCAACAAAAAAATAGCAAAAGAGAGAAAAATGTGTACAATAATAGGTTTACAGAGAAAAATAATATATGAACATTAAAGTCCCTCAGCATGTGAAAACATGGAAACTGTACACTTATAAGTAGAGCTCAGTTATAGTCCTGGCAACTGAGGAGAAAAATATACAGCTTTGTACAAATTTTCTAAGGCTAAGGCATCTTATAAATGTGCTTTTATATCCTTAACCAGAATGCTGGTTAATCTAAAAGAAAGAGTACAAATGAGGATTGAAGACTTGCTTTTATCTTTTTACCCTTATCAGATCTCAAGATGATTGAGAACCAATATTTTCACCTTTTGAAAAAAAAAAAAAAAAAACCTGGCTAAATGTTATAAACAAAGAGGATAAAAAGAGGGCTATGACTCAAGTCAACAGTTAAGTCTCAGTCTTTCAAGTCTTACATGCAGTTTTGCATGAGGTCTGGGACTAGCATGGAAATAAACATTACGTTGATGACCTTTAAAAGATAAGCTTCCAAAAGTTAACCTAAGAGGCTGGTGGTTTGGAGCTGTAATAGGCAGAACAAAGAAAATGTCTCCCAAAGTTATATTCAATTCCTAACTCTCAGGACCTGTGAATATGGCAAAAGAGTGAATCTCACCCTTATGTAGCAGAAGATGTGGGTCCTGAGATAGAAGATAAGGGTCTTGAGAAGATGTGGGTCTTGAGCAGAAGATAAGGATCTTTAGAAGAGCTTGCATTAGATTATCCGAGGGGCTCTAAATGCAGTTGTGTGTTTCCTTGTGAGACAAGTGGAGGGAGATTAGATAGAGACACACACAGAGAAGGCAAGGTGCATATGGAGGCAGGGATTGGAGTGATGTGGCCACCAGCCAAGGACACCTGCAGCCACCCAAAGTTGGAAAAGACAAGGAATTGATTCTCCACTAGAGCCCCTGGAGGGAGTGGGGTTCTGCCAGCCGCTTGATGTGGTACTTCTGTTTTCCAGAGTCATGAGATAATACGTTTCTGTTACTTTAAGCCACCAAGTGTGTGGTAATTCGTTATAGCAGCCCCAGGAAACAAGTACAGGGCCCAACAGGTAAGAACAGAGAGAGGGGGTAAGTATCACATTGTGTAAAGTGAATACTTTTATGTAAGAGGAATAACTGGAAGGATTCGTCAGAATTCCTTTGTTTGCTATTTGCTTGGCAATTACTTTGTTTTTCATTTTTTGTTTTTTGTTTATTTTATTATTATTATTTTTTGCGACAGGGTCTCACTCTGCAGCCCAGGCTGGAGTGCAGTGGCATGATCATAACTCACTGCAGCCTCAACCTCCTGGACTCAGTAGATCCTCCCATTTCAGCCATGTAGCTGGGACTGCAGGTGTGCGCCACCACTCCAGGCTAATTTTTTGATTTTTTTATAGAGAAGGGGTCTTACTTTGTTGCCCATGCTGGTCTTGGAGTCCTGGCCTCAAGTGAACTTCCCACCTTGGCCTCCCAAAGTGCTGGGATTACAGATGTGAGCCACTGTGTCTGGCCAGCAATTACTTTCCATATAACATACTTTGTAGCCAATGGTCTTAAGACACAACTAAATAATGTCATCCCTGTTAGATAAAGCAACTTCCAGACTAGGTTCTGAAACTAATGAAGGTCACTGTTCAACAAATACACTAGGGATTGTGACTCTCAGTCCACACTGTAATCCCAAAGCTAACATCTAACTTGTGATCTTGGGATAAATTACACTCTTTACCCCATTCTCCTAGGATAGGAACACTACTTAATGGGCTGGAGGATTTACCCTCCGTTATTCTTTTTGCATTGGGAAGATAATATATTTCCAGGGTTTGGGAGCACTCACCAACTGTCCAGTTATGTTAACTTAGTGTCTTGGTACCTTAGTTTGCTGGAGCTGCTGTAACAATGTACCATGGGCTTGGGGTGCTTAGGCAACAGAACGTTATTGTCTCTTGGTTCTGGAGGCTGAAGTCTAAGGTCAAGGTGTTGGCAGAGTTGGTTCCTTCTGAGGGCTATGAGGGATGGGTCTGTTCCAGGCGTCTCTCCTTGGGTTGCAAAGGGCTATCTTCTTTCTCCCTGTGACTCTTCACATCATCTTCTCTCTATGCATGTCTGTCTCTGTGTCCAAATTTTCTCTTTCTATAAGGACATGCATCATAGGGATGGTCATATTGTCCATATCGTGGGACACCTTAATGACCACGTTTTCACTTGATTACTTCTGTAGAGACATCCTATCTCCAGACAAGGTCACATATGAAGGTGCTGGGGATTAGGACTCTAGTGTACCCATAGTTTTGGGGTGGGGAGGGAAATACAATTGAACCATAATGCCTGGTTACCGAAGACACGTTGGAACAGTCTCTACTGTTCACTCCACTTCTCTTCATGCTTATGTCTCTAGGCACTGTGGTCCATGTTAGGTTTAATGTTCCTTCTTGCTTTGCCTCTGATCAGGCTAGAGACAGTCAACAAGGCAACTCAAACAGTCAGGTAGGTGGCATCAGACAGCGTGTTCTAACGAGACACATTAATTGCCTCCTGGAGGACTCACGGTTGTTTCCTTGATGTTTTAAATTAATTTGGAGAAGCAGTGAAGACTTATGGTTTGAGACAGGGGAATGTCCTCTAGATGCTAGTAAAGCAATAGATCCACATTTTACTAGGTTGGCAGGGGGGAAAACAAGTAAGAAAATCTGTCCAGTGGAGGCTTCATATTCAGCATATTCAGTAGGAGTGAGAGGGAGACTGGTGGGACCTATGGGAAAAGAGCCCAGTTCAGCTTCATAAAACTTCCCTTCTTCCCCTAGGACTAGAAGAAAGAAAGAATGCAGCCTTCTTACGTGTGCCCTCCTGGTAATCCAAATGTTTATTGTTCATTATGCAATATTTTTCTATACGGTGCCTTGAGGTCTTGAGAGGATTTCCACTCTAAAGAATGACTGAATAATGATGGATTTAAAAAACACAGGTCTAGGCTGGAATGGGAAAAGCATTGAAGCCCAAAAGTGGCAAAGAAAACACACAAGCCGGGAAAGATAGCCTCAAGTAGAAATGCAGGAGTGGTGACTTACTGCCACTCAGGGGACTCAATGGATCAACAATATCACTCACCTTTGTGGACATTCTCCCATTAGATTAGTAACATTCTCCCATTAGAGATTCATTTGAGTTAAGCGTGGCATAGCAAAAAGTCTATAAGCAGTAGAGTGAGAGTCAGGTAGACTCAGGTTGGAGTCCTGAAACTGGTATTTAATGGATATGTGGTTTTAGCACATTTATTTAACCTCCGAAAAGAGAGATGTTCAGGGTGACTGAAAAGAGTCATTTTGAGTATTAGATGAAATGATCTCTGCGAAAACCCCCTTGTATTAGTCTGTTCTCACATTGCTAATAAAGACATACCTGAGATTGGGTAATTTATAAAGGAAAGAGGTTTAATTGACTCACAGTTCAGCATGGCTGGGGAGGCCTTAGGAAGCTTACAATCATGGCAGAAGGGGAAGCAAACATGTACTTCTTCACATGGTGGCAGGAAGGAGAAGAATGAGAGCTCAGTGAAGAGGGAAGCCCCTTATAAAACCATCAGATCTCAGGATAACTTATTCACTATCATGAGAACAGGATGGGGGAAACTGCCCCCATGATTCAATTATCCCCACCTGGTCCCTCTCAAGACATGTGAGGATTATGGGGACTACAATTCGAGATGAGATTTGGGTGGGGACACAGCCAAACCATATCACTCCTCTAGCAATTCCTGCCATGTGATGGGATTCCTGTGTATCCATGAATCCCCCCAGTTTCCACCAGGAGATGGCCAGTGGGGTCCAGAGTGTTTTCAACTACAAACATTCTAGAGGGAGTGGCATATTAAGGCACACACACCTTAGTCTTGGTCTAAAATAGTCCTGGGTTGTTAAAGTTTCTCCTTTTGATTGGAGAGGGCAGGGGTAATATGAAAATATCAGTGGGGAGGTGGGGCCACGGGAGGAAGGTGAGAAGGGGGTGCCTTGGGCATTAGAAAGTAGAACTACTCTGGATTAACAGGCAGAAGGAAAGGCCACTGGGGCCTGGAGGAGGGCTACTGTTTAATTTTTCTTTTGGAATAGAATGATCTTACCACCTAAAAACGCTACAATGTCATTTATAAGTGGCTGTTGCCTGAATTTACTTAACAAAGGGTAAAAAAGTCAATTTATGAATGTTATTAGACCTGATGGTTTTGGTAAGTAAGAAATTAAGATCTTTCCCATTCATCTGTAGTTAAATCAAACTTGACTGAGAAATTAAGTGGTCTAATTTGTGACTGGCTTAAATAAGTGTTCAGAATACTTAGTGGGCACCTAGAAGCATGAGACCTGCTATTCTCTTGTCTTTATGATAGCAAACTGGCAAATTGGATCACTTTGACCTGATGTAATTCATTTGCTGCTGTGAAGGCTTAGTCTCAGGTTGCTATGTATTAATAACACTAATGTGTATATTAACTTTTCTATTCTCTAAGCTATTTGTGTAAGTAATAGCTTTATCTTAATCAAGGTTTTTATGATACAGAAATATAGTTTCTCAGCCTTGTTCCTTAAATAATAGATTTTCACAAATATGGCCTCCTCAAAGTCTGGAGCTTTTACACTAACAATCAATTTGTCTTGAGAGTAGAAAATTTAAAACTGTATTACCTCACTGTGAGGCATCACCACAGTAAGCATTTCTTGTTCAAGAGAGACTGAGGGTGCAAAGCGGCCATCTAGGGCTCGTGTTCCGTGCTGCTGATATCTTGTGTGGCCTATACTCTGGTCAACCATTACCTTGTGGCACAGACATACGGTCGTGCCCTGAGAAGCCTTAGTCTGGAGACTTGGCCTCAGTTGGAGAAGACTGGGTGCTGAGCAGGCTCAGCAGAGTACCCAGCGTTCATGGTGGCCATCTCTCTCTGCAAGGGAAGGAAAAGACGCACGCATAGGAAGAGTAGGAATATGGCATTGTCCTTTTGTAGCCAGGGAAGGAAATGGAATTAAGGGCAAGTCCTCTAATGAGGTTACAGGTAACTTACTTTCTAATCATCTTTGTGGCTTTATTAACTTTTTAAAATAAACAGAAATGGGGTCTCACTCTGTTGCCAAGGCTTGTCTTTCACTCCTAGGCTCATGCAATCCTCTTGCATTGGCCTTCCGAGTAGCTGGGATTACAGAGGCATGTCACCATGCCAGGCTATTTTTTTGATTTTTTAATGTTTTGGAAATGATATCTCACTGTTTTGCCCAAGCTTGACTCTAATTTTCTAAGCTCAAGTGATTCTCCCACCTTGGCTTCCCAAAGTTCTAGGATTACAAGCATGAGTCGTTGCACCCAGCCCTTCGTGACTTTATATACTCAACTTTCTTCTTCAAGCCTCAAGATGCAATTTGAATGGGATATTTGGTACCTTGATTTTCTGAGGCAATCACGGGTGATTCTCTTTTGGTCATATGTGGTTGGTTGGCTCCTAGGTTTTATATCTCATCATCAAGTATTTAATTCAGCACTGACTCAGCTAAATGTATCAATTACCTAGGAGAATTTCCTATAGCCCTTTTGGGTTCTGTAATTTTAGTGTTGGCCAGGAACAAATTGATTTATCTAGTAATGCTAAATATAGCAGCTTAATATCAAACAACAGACATCAAAGCAGTTTACTTTGAGATTATCTGTTTATTATGATTGGGTCAGTAATGAGAGAAACATCAAGAAGTATTTCAAGAAAGAGTTTCTTTTTTTCTTTTCTTTTTTTTTCCTATTCTCCACATGTAGGCCTAGTAAGATTGCATTGCCCAGCTCGATCACATGTTCCAAATCTCCTTCAGGGCAAAGTTTAGGAAAAAGTGTCCTGTCGATTTAGCACATCTAGATTTTTTATTTTTTTTATTATTTATTGATTTATTTTTACTAGAGTCTTTTTTTTTTTTTTTTTTTTTGAGACGGAGTCTCGCTCTGTCGCCCAGGCTGGAGTGCAGTGGCCGGATCTCAGCTCACTGCAAACTCCGCCTCCCGGGTTCACGCCATTCCCCTGCCTCAGCCTCCCAAGTAGCTGGGACTACAGGCGCCTGCCACCTCGTCCGGCTAGTTTTTTGTATTTTTTAGTAGAGACGGGGTTTCACTGTGTTAGCCAGGATGGTCTCGATCTCCTGACCTCGTGATCCGCCCATCTCGGCCTCCCAAAGTGCTGGGATTACAGGCTTGAGCCACCGTGCCCGGCCTTTTCTTTCATGTAGTTTAAGTATCACATCTTTTCTCTATTTAAACATTGAGACAAGAGTTAGGGATAAATGACCATCACTATTTTAAGTGTTGTCTTTCCCAGGGACATTTGCATTTTAGCAGGGAACTGAGCCTTAGACCAAAGGGATAATTTTTTAATACTATAATTTCAGGCATTAACAAATGATCTGGGAGGTAAGTTTTGGCAGTTGGGCAAACTGCCTATCCCTAAAACCACTCCAGATCTATTTGCTAAGCCATCCTGAAATTAAAATAAAAGTATTTGCAAAATTTATGATGGTACAAAAATTATAGTGAGGGATTCACTTAGTCGTTTAAAGTCATAGTGACTACTTAAGCCATTATTTTCCAAGTCAGAATTTACTTAAATGTTCAATCTAATTTCTCTCTTAAAGAGTCTCAGTGTCTAGGAATTTCCCATTTTAAAAAACTGCAATCAAATTAATTAAAGTACAAAGCCTTAGAATAAAACTATATCAAAGAGACAAAAGTCCCCTCCTAGATTATGTTTTCCATCTAGAGATTCAAAAAATATGAGTGCCTGTCATCCCACTTACTTATGAGGCTGAGGCAAGAGGATCACTTAAGCCCAGGAGTTTAAGGCTGTAATGCACGGTTATTGTGCCTGTGAATAGCCACTGTGCAACATAGTGAGGTCCCGTCTCTGAAAGACAGAAAGAAGGAGGAAGGAAGGAAGGAAGGAAGGAAGGAAGGAAGGAAAAGAAAGAGAAAGAAAGAAAGAAAGAAAGAAAGAGAAAGAAAGAAAGAAAAGGGAGAGAAGGAAGGAAGGAAGGAAAGAGGAAGGGAAGGAAGGAAGGGAGGAAAGAGGGAGGGAAGGAAGGAAAGAAGGAGGGAAGGAAGGAAGAAAGGAAAGAGGGAGGGAAGGAAGGAAAAGAAGAAAGAAAGAAAGAAAAAGAAAGAAAGAAAGGAAAGAAAGAAGGAAAGAAAGAAAAAGAAAGAAAGAAAGAAGGAAAGAAGGAAAGAAAGAAAAAGAAAAAGGGAGAGAAGGAAGGAAGGAAAGAGGGAGGGAAGGAAAGAAGGAAGGAAAGAGGGAGGGAAGGAAGGAAGGAAAGAGGGAGGGAAGGAAGGAAGGGAAGGGAAGGAAGGAAGGAAGCAAGGAAGGAAGGAAGGAAGGAAGGAAGGAAATATGAATATCTCCGTAAGTGCATAAATGTTTCCCTAATAATTTAAAAATATGGCTTCATGTCTTTACGGTGGATTGAAGCCATGAACAGGTTGTGTCTCCGAGGCCTGGTGCCAGTTTTTCCAAAAAGTCCACAAACGTTATTTGAAATCATATATTTGCTAAGAGGAGACATTCTTTCCAGTTGAAGTTAGGTATGTCCCAGTCGAAATTTTTCATTCAGAGTCTGTCAGGATGCATTTGCCAATGGAAACAGATACTTTTGGAAGCCTTTTGCCAATGTTAGTGTCTTGGTTCACTTAAATTAATTTATTCCTTATGTCTGCATTTGTGAATGGACACTGCCAGTGGAAATGTAAAAAAGAAAAAAGTCAATAAAAAGAAAAAAAAAAGATGATGAGACATATCATTCCTAAATTCAGTGCTTTTATTTATTTATTTATTTGAGATTCACTCTGTCACCAAGGCTGGAGTGCAGTGTCATGATCTCGGCTCACTGCAACCTCTGCCTCCTTGGTTCCAGTGAATCTCCTGCCTCAGCCTCCTGAGTAGCTGGGATTACAGGTGCCTGCCACCATGCCTGGCTAATTGTTGTATTTTTTTGTAGAGACAGGGTTTCACCATGTTGGCCAGGCTGGTCTTGAAATCCTGACCTCAAGTGATCCAAAGTGCTGGGATTATAGGCATGAGCCACTGTACCCACCAATTCAGTGTTTTCTTGATAGATTTATCGCAATGACCAGATATCCCAGCACTGTGATATATGACTTTGGACTTTATCTAACAAACACCTACTGAGTACCTACCATGTGTCTAACATTCAAGCCAAATAGTGGGGACAAAGAAGGAAACCCCAAAATGTCTCCCCTTTCAAACTTACTGTCCAGTGCAGGAGAGAGGCAAGTAAATAAACACCAGACAGTGTGATCGATATGATTTAAATAAGAGGGTCGGGGGACTGACCACCCCATGGCCTGAGGTCAGAGACAATCTTCATACATGTCTAGATGTCCTCTTCTCTAGCAGACAGTAAGTTCCATGAAGACAGAGACGTGTCTTTTCACTTCTGGCACATAGTAGGTGCTCAAATAACATCTATTGATTTAGTGGACGACTATGGGAATGAATAAATGTCAGGCCCTGGGATTACAATGGTGAGAAAAACTGACATAGCTTCTGCTCTCATGAACCCTCATGGTTGACTGACATTTAACAAACAAATAATTGATGAAAGTTGTCTTATGCATGCTGAGAAAAAGTGCAGGGTACTATGAATGAGGACAATAGGCAAATTGATTTAGCCGCGGATTCAGGAATGGAATCTCTGACTCAGAGATATTTTAGCTGGGATTGGGAGGGTGTGTAGGAGTGAGTAGGTACCAGCGGAAAGCCGAGTCTGCCAGGTTGAGGGACAGCATGGTCAAAACCAACAAGATACGCAGCAGGTTGGTAGAATTTAGGATGGAAAAAATGCCTGAAGAGTGGTGTTCTGTGATGCACCTATGCATAGATGTGCCTACTTGGTCTTATGAATGCACTGGTTCATTTAAACTTCAACTCTGGCAGCTGCTGGTCACTGAAATTAAACAGTCACACTTTGGGGCTGGTTATCTAGAATTGGTTATAGAATCAGAAATCTGGTTATAGAATCAGAAAAGCTACCCTCTACGGGAAGCCAGTGTGGTGTACTTCAGCCATCAAAAGCTCAGTCAGCCTGGGCAACAGAGTGGGCCCTTGTCTCTACAAAAAAATTATAAAAAATAAAATTAGCTGGGCATGGTGGCCCATGCCTAGAGTCCCAGCTACTTGGGAGACTGAGGCAGGAGGATTGCTTGAACCCAGGGGTTTAAGGCTGCAGTGAGCTATGGTAGAATTACTGCACTCCTGCCTGGGCAACAGAGTGAGACCCTGTCTTCAAAAAACATCTTAGGACCTGAGCTCTGCTATTGAACCACATAAACAGCAAGGATGGGTTTTATTGGGAAATGAGTAGCTTTGTAATTATCATGATGGATGTTACAGACAGGCTCATTGGTGAAATTAAAGTTATGTGGATTGGCCAAAATAGTTTAGAAACCCTTTACGCTTATGAGAATAGGTTATAGAATCCAATAAAGCCTAGACTTTATCATTAGGAATGTTCTCCTAAAGTTCCTAAATCATTCTCTAAGGCTCCATTCCTTAAGAGGATTTCCGGTTGTCTGGTGCCAACAAGAGTGACAGCAGGCTGCCTTTGAAATGTTTCTGTGTCAGCTCTCAACGGATCTTTCAAGCAGTGATGTCAGAGTATCTAGAAGGATGGAGAGCTAGGTCCTCAGCAAGCTTACACAGTAGAGTGTCCATACTGGTCTACTTGCAATTTTGGGCTAAATTGTGTTCCTCCCCCAAAATTATATATTGAAGTCCTAACCTCCAGGAATTCAGAATGTGCCTGTATTTAGAGATTAGGCATGTAAAAAGTAATTAGGCAAAGTGAGGTCATATCCAAATAAAAAATGGGACTGATGTCCTTGTCAGAAGAGATTAGGACACAGAGACAACCCTTTGAGGACACAGAGAAAAGGTGGCCATCCCCAAGCCGGAGAGAACTCAGAGTGAATTCAAGCCTGAAGACACCTTAAAATCAGACTTCCATCCTCCAGAACAGTGAGAAAATAAATGTCAGCTGTTTAAGCCTTCCAGTCTGAGTTACTTTGTGATGGTAGCCCCTGTAAACCAATATACTTGCTAATAAAAATTATGTAATAAATAACCACATATATGGAAGACTGTGGCCTCAGACATACTTTAATTTTAGCCTAGGAGTGAGGCTGTAGGTAATAGCTAAAATTACTCACCTTAAAAATTTTGGGGCTGGGCACGGTGGCTCAAGCTGTAATCCCAGCACTTTGGGAGAACGAGGCGGGCGGATCACGAGATCAGGAGATTGAGACCATCCTGGCTAACACGGTGAAACCGCCTCTCTACTAAAAATACAAAAAACTAGCCGGGCGAGGTGGCGGGCACCTGTAGCCCCAGCTACTCGGGAGGCTGAGGCAGGAGAATGGCGGGAACCTGGGAGGCGGAGCTTGGAATGAGCTGAGATCCGGCCACTGCACTCCAGCCTGGGCGACAGAGTGAGACTCCGTCTCAAAAAAGAAAAAAATTTTTGGTGGCTTCTGTTATGTGCCAAAAAGAACATGAGGATAGTACACCAAAAGCATGGTTTAGATGGGTTCACAATAAAGCTGCTAGAAAAATAATGATTTGGCCGGGCACGGTGGCTCATGTCTGTAATCCCAGCACTTTGGGAGGTCGAAGGGGGCAGATCATCTGAGGTCAGGAGTTCGAGACTAGCCCAACTAACATGGTGAAAACCTGTTTCTATTAAAAATACAAAAAATTAGCTGGGCATGGTGGCCCTTTCCTGTAACCGCAGCTACTTGGGAGGTTGAGACAAAAGGTTGCAGTGAGCCGAGATTGCGCTGTTGCACTCCAGCTCAAGCATACCTAAATTTGGCATATAGCAATGCTCAAGAAACACTGGTGAATGAATGAATGAATGAATGAACGAAGGAGTTGAGAGTTGAAGGATAAGTAGGAATTAAATGGCAGAATGATGCCAGGATAGACTTTCCGGGGACCTGCCACACAAGAGTGAAGTTACAGGGCCGGGCGCGGTGCCTTGTGCCTGTAATCACAGCAGTCTGGGAGGCCGAGGCAGGCGGATCGCCTGAGGTCAGGAGTTCAAGACCAGCCTGGCTAATGTGGTGAAACCCTCTACTAAAAATACAAAAATTAGCCAGGCGTGGTGGGGGTGACTGTAATCTCAGTTACTCAGGAGGCTGAAGCAGGAGAATCACTTGAACCTGGGAGGTGGAGGTTGCAGTGAGCCAAGATCGTGTCATTGCACTTCAACCTGGGTGACAAGAGTGAAACTCCATCTCAACAAACAAACAAAACAAAACAACAAACAAGAATGAATTTACAAAAGCCTTATCGGATGTGAGTAATTCCATCCACCAAAGTTGTTCACTTATTTTTTTCTCTAGTGCCACATACTTTGGTGCCCCAAACATGTTTATTACAAACCTGACAAGTACAACATGTTTGTAATAGAAGTAACTCACAAAATAGTAACAATCAACGTTTTCAGTTTAAACTTAGATCCCAATAATAGTTAGAAACACTTTTAATATTTGTAACTAACATTTGCCCATACATTTAGAGTCTGCAAAGAAGTCTTTCCATCGGTTATCTTATTCAACCCATGCAACAGACATGGAGAAAGGAATAAGAAACATCTCAGTTTGTCTCCTCTAAAGTAGAACCTGAAACAAGAGGCCAAGGTGGCAGGACCACTTGAACCCAGGGGTTTGAGGCTGCAATGAGCCAGGTTGGCACCACTGCAGCCTGGGTGACAGAACTCACTTGGGTCTGGGTGACAAAGCAAGACCCTTGGGTGCCAGTAGTTTATTCTCTTGGGAATTGATCCCAAGCATTGGAAGTGAGAGAGTGTAGAATAGAACAGGTACAGGAAAAAAGGCCACTGAAAAGCCATGTCGGAATTGTCCTACTGGAGAACTGGGAGGCAGGGCATTTGTCCCCTGATGTCTGTCCTGCGCTGGTTCAGGGTTGCCCAGGGAGGGGTCCTTATTCCCCTACAGGGAGAATAGGCTGTGCTTGTGCGTGAACTGAGTAGCCTCCAAAGCCTTCAGAGAAAGCCAGGAGGCAGAGAAGCCACAGATACCGGGGCTTATGTCCAAGGATGAACACCTTTTTTTTTTTCAAGATAGGGTCTCACACTGTTACCCAGGCTGGGGTGCAGCGGTGTGATCGGCTCACTGCAGCCTTCACCTCCTGGGCTCAAGGGATCTTCCCCCCTCAGCCTCCAAACTAAGTGGGACTACAGGTGTGAACCATCATGCCTACCTTTTTTTTTTTTTTTTTTTTTTTTGAGATGGGGGCGGATCTCACTATGTTGTCCAGCCTGGTCTCAAACTCTTGGCCTCGAGCTATCCTCCCAACTATGTCCCTTAAAGTGTTGGGATTATAGGTGTGAGCCACCTTGCCAGACTCAAGGTAGAACACTTTTAAATAAGTCAAGAACTGTCCATCACAGCTACGCTGAAGTCAGTTGCACCACGGGAGTTCGGCATGACAAACATCTGCTGTAAGGCCAGCTATCCTTGTCCTTACCTTCAAGAGAAGATGAGTGCTCAGAAAGTATTGTGCCTTTGCCAAGCCCACGTGAGAAGGCACAGTTCTGATTTTGGTGGATCTCACTCCAAATGCTGTGTTATCTCAGAGTTTATCACAGAGAATTCACAAGGTCAATACACTTTACTACATTTAATAAGGTTGTCAACTCTACGGACAGTCCCCTGGAAACATCACAGATAGTATGGTGAGATTTAGATATCACTTCCAATCAGAACATACAACACTTGGATTCTGAAAACAGCTTCTACTGGCATTTTGGGGAAAACACATTTATGAGTGTAAAAACATTTTTCTCTCCTTTCACGTTAATGCTCCTTTGAAAAGGCCTAGAGATTCCTCATTGCCTGACTTCAGCCCAAGACTGCAGAGTGAGAAAGCTCTTTTTTGAGACTCATGGGTCGGCTGAGAGCCCGTTGCCAAAGGCATCATTTCATTTGCCCAGCTCCTTGGCGATGTCTCAGAAAAAGTCTGACTTTCCAGAGATACCCCACCCGATTCCCAGTGTGAAGGGGTTTCTAGCTCTATAGCAAACTGCTGAACCTGTTTCTAAAGCCGACTGGGTTTGCATACTAAGAATCCTTTGGGATTTTGTTAGGGCTAGCTGTCCTGAGCATGTGCAGTTGCCGCTATTCCAAATGAAAGAACTAGTTTGTTTGTGTTTTAATTATCTCTTCTTACAAGATCTACCCAGCAGTATTGCTCCACACGGCTTGAAAGAATTTAATTAAACCAAAAAAAAGGGCTTTGCTTTTGTTGTTGTTGTCGTTGTCGTTGTTAGTTGCTGGAATGAAATCAGACTCTGGTTGTGCCAGTGCATGGAGATTTTTTTCTTGTTCTTATGAACAAATTGCTATTAATACTAAAGACACAAACACTTAGGAGCACAATGCGTTTTTTTTTTGTACTGCTTAGAGGGTGTCCCTCTTTGCAATTTACTAGCAGAATGCAACTTCCAAGAGATGAACACCCTTAGTTTCCATGGAAGGAATCAGAACTCTGTCTGCTAATTGAAACAGAATTAGAGAGTTGAAGTGGGGAGCTTCAGTGTATTTTTACTTCTGCAGAAAGGCCACATAGAAATAACAGAAGAGGCCAGGCACGGTGGCTCACGCCTGTAATCCCAGCACTTTGGGAGGCCGAGGCTGGCGGATCCCGAGGTCAAGAGATCGAGATAATCCTGGCCAACATAGTGAAACCCCATCTCTACTGAAAAACACAAATATTAGCTGGGTGTGGTAGCATGCATCTGTAGTCTCAGCTACTTGGGAGGCTGAGGCAGGAGAATCATTTGAACCAGGGAGGCGGAGGTTGCAGTGAGCCGAGATCATTCCAGTGCACTCCAACCTGGCAACAGATCAAGACTCCGTCTGAAAAAAAAAAAAAAAGGTGCAATAGCTTGGAATATCAGCCTTTGGGACCTTCTGATCCAGTTATTCCAAGGGACAGGGAGCAAAGGAACAGACCAGAAGTGGCTCAGTGGCCAAGATATGTTTCTCAGCCAACTGTGGCATGAGACTTCATTATAACAAATAAATATGACATTTTCTTCATGAAGGGAATACTGGTTTATTTTAGAAAATTTAGATAAGCCATACATGAAGTTTCTTCAAACACTCCTATTATATCATTTAAGTACCTAAGGTCTGACTGTCAGGATGGTTCTCTTTCTATGTCATCTTCTTTTATCTCTTTTTCTTGCATTTTCTGAACCTTGGAAGAGGAAGGGAGAGTAGATGAAAATCAAAGCAGATTCTGAGGCTCATTAGCAGTTTAGATAAAATGCTGGCTACAGAGGAGGGTGAAGAGAGAAAGTCTTGATTCTTCAGACACAATCCAACATAATATGCCTTTATTTAACACATTCTGGGGACAGCCCACTCTCAGGACCTTTGTAGGTATAAAAAAAAATTGTATCAGCTTGCTTTCATAGCACTTACAATCTATATGGCTAAATTGGCAAAGCACTGCATATTTAAAAAATACCGATTTGAGATATTTTTCATATTTGAGAAACAGGAGAGACACTCAGTGTGACAGAAAAGTTAGATTTTCTTTCTGTTTCAAATTCTACATAGTAAAGGTTTGAATGGCACTTAAAAGCCAGAAAAAAGGGTGATTATTACTCTGGGCTATTTCTCTTAGTTACTCACTTATTTCTTATGAGATTATCTTTTGTATCACCTCACCCGAGATGCCAACATATCCGCAGTCATTTCTTTATTGCAATTGATTTTTTTTTTGCATTGAGGAAAGGTATCTATAGGTGACTTACAATGAAGGCTTTGAGTTAGTTGATCAAGAGTTATTTGATATGTTCATTAATTAATTTATCCCTTCATTCACTGAATATTTATTGAGTATATACAATGTTTTATATGCCAGGAGTTTAGTGGAAAACAAAACTACAAAACCCTGCTCTTATGGAACTTGTAGTTTATGACTGAGTCTCCACGTGGATATAGAACAATTGAGAAATTGTTTCAACCTTTTAATGACTGTTCATATATGATGTTCTTTGAAGAATACTTTCAGGACCTTTACTTAAAAACTTTTTTTTCTTGTGCCTGTGGGATGCCCTAAATTCCAACTTTGCTCCTTGAAAATATTAGAAACATCTTTGAGACAGACAAACATGTAAAAATTAGCAGCTGCTAGGAAATCACTAAGAACCCGGCAGGTTCTTTACAACGTGATATGTGGTTCTGCACCAATCAGGTGCTCAGGATGCAGGGTGATGCCAGGTGGCAGGGATGGTGAAGAAATGGAGTCTTAGCACCAAGGCAGTGAATGGGGAGGACAGACTGAGGCCACAGCATGAGGAGGGCGACCAGAAGGCACGGAGCAGAGGGAGAAGGGAGACAGGACTAAGGAGGAGGATAAATGAGATAATTTCAACTGCGTTCCCAGCTTTGCTGCCGACTGTCCTTGATTCCCCAATGCTTTTCGGCGAGACCTGTCGGCCATTGCTTTTGTCTAGATGGCAGAAAGGTTTGGTGCAGATCACTTAAAAGAAACCCGAGATGAGCGGTTGATCTAACGTTACATTCCAAAGAAGAATGTGACCAACCTACCGCTACGCATGACGAAATAACTTCTGCCTTGTTCTCAGAAGACATGTGAAAGCATCGACCCATTTTGCCTTTTCCTCGCATGATCGTATATGGATTTTTAGCTCTGACTCTTTTACTTACAGTCTCAGCATGACATTCTTGCTTGGGCCGTGGGGCACAGTCTGAAGTATAAAACGTAGTCTCTGGGACAGACTTTTCTACACCTAGAAAAGGCAATCCCATGCGTCTTCTAAAGTCTCACAAGCTGAACGTGGATCTTCAAGTCACTACCCCACTTTCCAAATTTGAAGCTAGACAATTATTTTTCTAATGGATGGTGTGCACACCCCTGGAAGCAGGGGTTTATAATTGAAATGTTGACACAACCCTAAAGCATCGTAGCACGAGCAGTGTTGTTCTAATAAATCTCGTCGCTAATCCTCAGAGAGAACCTAAAGAAGAGATTCACTTTCTATATCAGGTTTCACTTACTGAAAGGCTTCTGAAGATAAAGACCATAAACTATGAAGGGACAGATACAATGTGGGCTAAGGGGTTAAAGGGCTAGAGAAAGCTCCGTAATTCTCAGAAATGGGAAACAGATGTTGTTTGACATTTTGAAGCACAGTTTCCTTCTCCCTTATGCACTTTTCTGCTATCATGGTTTTCAAAGCAAAGATGTATTACTGTAAATGAGAATTGCTTGGCAATGAGTTTCCCGCTTCGAGAACAGAGGGGCCTGATATTAAGACTAATTTTTATTTAATATAGTGTCTTTTCATGTAAGAGAATCACAAATTGCATTTGAACACCGAGCGGTGTTGGTACAGTTTATCATGAAACATGGGGAATTAAAATCACACCTTATAAAAATGAGTAAATATAATTGGGAAGAAGCATTGCTTGGGCCTGGAACTCGGCTACATATTAATTTTGGTTGCTAGAGGGACAGCCCTGATTTGCACTGACTTCTGGTAACCTCCGTTCAGATAAGCACCTGCAGCTTCACACCTGCAGGTGCGCGGACGAACCAGGACTTTGTATTCAGCTTCAAGGAAGAGGTGAGAGAAGAATCTTGGTAATAGTAAATGATTCGCGTGGGGAATAGAGTGCCCTTGGAGGCAAGATCCAAAATGAATCGGTGAGCAGATAAAGCCCCAGGTGACCAACAGGTTCCTTCAAATGGTAGCTGTGAGAGGAGAAGATACTTTTACTGCCAGAGAGACTGCATAGCGGGAGGGACCGACCCAAGGAGAGCCACTTAATGAGCAGAAGGAGCACGGAGAGTGGTGCAATTTACAAGTCGTGCAAAGAAAACCTCCTTTCTGTCTATTTAATGTGTATCTCTGCTACCAGTGGTGATATTTATTTCAGCTGATTGAGGCATACAGCACAGACAATTGCTAGGTGGCCTCTTTTTGTGGGTTGGAGGAAAGTCAGTCAGTTCAAGGGAGGTGTCAGATCAGAGAGAGTTAATGAGACGGACTGAACCGTGTGAAGCGTTGGCAGCTTAAGGTGGATGTTTGCTCGTGGCTACATGATACCATATTTATATTAAAATTGTGGACATTATGTGTCTTTTAAACTCCAGTGAGTGAAACTATGTTTACTCTACAATATCTGATATTTAGGGGACTAAAAATCATAAGCAAAAGCCACAACATAAGCACTGGTATTCATCTTTTAGATAAAGATACTAGCTATTTGATTACAGCAGGTTGATTTTTAATTTCAAATTTTAGTATAGATTAAAGGTACCCTTGTAGGTTTGTTACATGCGAAATTGCATGATGCTGAGGTTTGGGGTCCAAACAATCCCGTCACCCAGGAGGTGAGCATAGAACCCAACAGGTGGTTCTTCAACCCCTTCACCCCCATCCAGTGACCCCGAATATCTGTTGTTCCCATCTTGATGTCTATGTGTCCTCATTGTTTAGTGAGTATCTGCCGTGAGAACATGCCGTGTTTGGTGTTCTGTTTTCACATTAGATTTCTCAGGATAATGGCACCTAGCTCCATTGCTGCAAAGGGCATGATTTTGTTTTTTTTATGGCTACATAGTATTTCATGGCATATATGTACCACACTGTCTTTATCCAGTCTACTGTTGATGGGGATTTAGGTTGATTCTACGTCTTTGCTATTGTGAATAGTGCTGCAGTGAACATATAAGGGCATATGTCTTTTTGATAGAATGGATTATTTTTCTTTGAGTATATAACCAGTAATTAGCTTGCTGGATTGAATGGCAGTTTTATTTTAGGTTATTTGAGAAATCTCCAAACTGTAAAGCAGGTGGATTTTTTTTTCTTTTTCTTTTTTAAAGAGAAAAGAATGGCTTTGTTTTGGGGAATGGGGCAAGATGCCAAATTTTCATTTGCTCTTTCCATTGGCAATGAAATAAAGCCACATCCAAATACTAAAGCCTCCTTCCTGAAGAATTCCCAATGGCCCCAGCACCCCCACCACCACTGCTTGTCTTTCCTGTATTATTTTCGCTATTACCCACATGACGATCAGAATATTGTCAGAATCAAGTGCGAAGCAAAATCAAAACAAAAAAGAAAGAGAAAGAAATGAAAAGCACATCCCCCAAAATAGTGAGTAAAACAAGTAAAGAGCAAAATAATGTTAACAACACAAGGTAATTGCTTGTAATTTATCTCAGAGAAGTTGATTTGGATAGATTATCAACTAACACTCAAAATCTAGGTGTCATAAGTACACATGTGCAAATACTTACAAGATTATTACTTCTAAGGCCATTTTTACAGTTCTTGTAATTGTTGAGTCAGAAGTTATCAAATTCCCTTGGGGAGGCTGAAGCACTGATGGAACTTTGCTTTGCTGTGGCATCTTCTTTAATGCCCCTTTTTTGTTCTCTTCTATTTTATGCCATTCTTTTCGGTGTTTGGGCCTATGGGACTGTCTTCTATGCAACTTCTCTGAATACTTAGTGAATTCTGGACATTAAGATTTGTGTGAATTCTGTTTGTTCTTCCAGGACAAGGTCTTTGTGGAATATCAGGTCAGATTTGGTCAGTTTTTTCAGCCCTTTTCTTGCACTGGTTATACTTAAGCTGATATACAGACCCCACTGCAGGCGGAGCTGTTTTCATGGTCACCTTGACTTCCCCTACTTAACATTTTGTTAAAATAAAATTAAGAAATCCCTATAATGAGAAAGTATTGTTGAGAGCACTCACACATATAACAGAAAGAATCAAAGACCTTTTCCCCATGCCCTCCTCTAATTCCACGACCCAAGAGTCCTGAATTTATATTCAACTATATTTAAAATGGAAGCCAAATTTAAAACAAATATTGCATGTAACACCTATGACAACATCTCTCTACAGAAAGAATCTGTAACGCAACATTATATTTATTTCACTGAAATGACAATGTGTTGCTACCAAAGCTTCCCAATGCAATAAGAATCTCATGGAGGCTCTTCATGATCTTTTCATTTCTTTCAATTGATACTTTTCCCTGCCTCTGTAAATTTAGGTAAATCAACCATCCTGGTGTCAGAGTCTCCAGTTTGAAAGCGAACTAGGAAAAATCACCAGAGTCCTTTCGCCCTCTGCTCTTCTGAGCTATACGGTAACCATATTAGAGGCAGTAACCATTAATTCTGTTTTGTCTCAGTGCCTTGGATGCAAGTAAACATCAATAAATATTTGTATATGATGCTAATGATGTTTGTAGTGAAAAGGATCTTTAGTAAATATAGAAAATGTGATACATGTAAGGCTCCCATTTAGGCCAAACACATCATGGAAACCTATGGCTTAGAAAGGCAAGTCAACACCTATTGGATACTTGCATGCACTGCTGATATTTCTCAAGGCAATCCTCGTACACCTTTGGGCCCACTGTCAGGAGCTTGATGTTAATGTGCAATGACTACACTTGCATTAGGGCCCCCAAGCAGAGCCAACAGACATAAGAATAACATTCCAATTTTTGTAGAAGGAAAGCAAAAGCCTTTGTCTTCATGGCATGAAACCATACGTATCCTGAGAATTTTGCAAGATGATAATCTGAAAACTCCTAAAAGAGTGGGTTATGCCATGGTCTGTCTTCGTGTGATTATCATTGTCATCAGATTTCTGTTAATTGCCAGGGTTTTGGTTCAAGCTGGCAGTGCTGCCTTGGGCATTCCTGTGGCCTAATGAGAATAACATAACATGGAAGAACTTATCACCCAAAAGGGAAAGGCCACCTATGCAGGGGCCACTCTTGGGCAAGCTTGGAGTGGACAGAGAAGCAACTGAGATGAGATCTGCAGCTGGAAGTGAATCTAGGGGCTCACATCTTGCAATGTGGACCAAGAAAATCTCAAACCACAAAAAGCATAGGTTGGTATTATTGTTACTTCTTTAATAAGGTCGTGGACTATTGTCCATTCTTTTATGTACAGGTTTCAATGACTCAACACCCTCCAAAGATACGATTAATACATTTGCATACACTCACCTGAGAATTTGGTAGCTATGGTTGAAAGAAGCTGGTTGGTCAGAGATCCAAGAAAATGTGTGATGATGTCAGTAAAATATTGTTAGCTATGTCCTAAGTAATTCTTAGATTACCTCTGTAAGGTAAGGCTTATGATGTCCATCCAGAAAAGTAAAATCTTGAGACAGAGAAAGTTCAAGTCATTCAGTCAGGGTTACTCAGAAGTTTAGTGGATCAGGTAGTTATCTAAGTATCCAAGTGTGGAGTACCACGTCATAATAATTTTTCTTGGCTGGCTGCAGTGGCTTACAACTGTCATCACAACACTTTGGGAGGCTGAGGCAGGAGGATTGCTTGAGCCCAGAAGTTTGAGACCAGCCTGAGCAACATAGCAAGACCCCACCTCCACAAATAACAAAAAAATTAGCCAGGCATGATGGTATGTTCCTGTAGTCCCAGCTACTTGGGAGACTGAGGTGGGAGAATTGCTTTAGACCAAGAGGTTGAGGCTGCAGTGAGCTATGATTGTCAATGGCACTCTACTCTAGCCTGGGCGACAGAGTGAGATCTCAGTTCAAAAAGAAAACAAATTCTGCTGTAGTATACAGGTTTTTATTCAGGGATATTATTTCTGATTGCAAGTATTCCATATATCTTTTCTTCTTTTATATCATTTTTGTGTACTCATTCTCTCTTGATAAATGCATCATCTCTAATATTTTAATGATTTGATATTAATTGAGGTCTTCCAGATTCATTACATCCGTTAGAATTGTACACATATATACTTAAATTGTATATATTTAAGGTGTACCACATGATGTTTTTGATATGCATGTAGATAGTGAAGTGGTTACCACAGCTAAGCGAATGACCTTATCCACCCATCCTTCATAGTTACCCTTTTTGTGTGGGGTAAGAGCACCTAAAATTCACTCTTAGAGCAAATCTGCAGTATGAGGTACATTATTATTAACTCTAGTCCTCAGGCTGAACTCTAGGCTGACTCATCCTCCATAACTGCAAGTGTGTACCCTTGGACTACTTCTCCTCTCTTCCTTCTCCTCCCCACCCCTGGTAACCACTGTTCTACTCTGTTTCTATGAGTTTGACTATTAGATTCCACATAGAAGTGAGATCATGAGGTATTTGTCTTTCTGTGCCTGGCTTATTTCACTTAGCATGATGTCTTCCAGGTTCATCCATGTTGTTGCAAGTGGCCTGTTAGGATTATATTCTGCAACAAATACCCTGAAGTAACAGTGGCTTGAGCAAGATACATGTTTCTGTCTCACAAAATAGAAATCTGGAGGTAGGTAGTTTAGAGCTGGTAGGAGTTTCTATAGATTTCTGAGACTCAGGCTACTCCTATTTCCCCACCCCTCCCCACTAAATCGTCCTCAGCAGACAGCTTCCATATCCTAAAGGGGCTTTGGGACCAGGAGCCAAATGTCCATGTTGTAGGTTGGGAAGAAAGATGGGTGGACCATGAGATGCACCTGTAGCCAGCTCCTTGAAACAGCTTTCTGGAAACCCACAAAGCACCTCATTACAGCTCATTGGCCAGACATTGGAGGTGAGGCCATACTTTGCTGCAAGGGAGGCAGGAAAATGTAGGATCAGCTGTAGTGTTGGGTGTGATGTCAACACAAGTAATATCAAGATTCTGTTACTAAGGGAGTAGCCAAACTGGGTGATGAGCAGCAGTATCTACTGCATATGCCTACTTACTTAGTGGCTTCCCTGCCTGGTCCTTTACCCTTGGTCCTTTCTGATTACCTGGATGCCTTTTCTACTTGGGTGTTAAAGAAAAAGCAAAGATTTGGGAGGAAAGAGAACAAAGGAGTTGGTGGCCTTAAAACTCAAAAGGGTAAGTACATGGATGAAACCTCTTGAGCTGTGAATAGTGCTAAAATATAAATAACATTTACTAAACACTTACTATGTGCCAACATTTGTGTTAAAGTATTTTTATGTATAATATCTCATTTAATACTCAAAATAAATGTATGAAGGAGTTATTATTATCGCCATTTTACACAAGGGGAAACAGTTCTGCAGAGGCCTTGGTAACTTGTCTAATGTCACACAGCCAGTTACGGGAGAGACAGGATTTATTTTTTAGGCTCACTGATTCTAAAGGCTGAGTTCAAGCTCTGCATTCCTCAGCCTCCCAGGATGGGAGGGATAAGAGGACAGCAAGGTCACAATGGGAAAGGTCTATTTTGAAGTGCCTATTGATGCTTCCTCTCTCTAAAGTTGCTACTGAAGAGGAATCAGGCAGTATTTTTTGTGAAATGGATTCTGCCTCTTCAGGCAGACTTGGCTGGTTCCAGGATGGAGATCACCCATCAAGGGCATCATAGCTGACTTTTTCCCTTGGAATCTCAGATTGAATTATGGAGGAATTGAACTGTGGGAACAGAATGCAAAAATTCAGTAGAGTAAGTAGGGCACTCCCAGCTGAAGATGGAAACAGGAGAAAGGGGTGGAGTCCCTAGAGCAAGATTATTCCATGACTGGCTGGCCCTAAAGAAAAGCCAGAGCTCCTTCTGTTCTCCAGCCATTGCCTGGAATTCAGACCTACTGTCCAGTTCTGCTCCTTAGAGTCATGACTGGGAACCCAAATTCCATGGCCCGAAGAGTCTCTATTAGGCTTACAACCAACTCTTCTTATTCAGGTTAATTCAAATGTTTTTCTGTTTTTTTATATTCCTGAGTGCTACAGTATAATAGATTCCTGGACTTAGTAAATATTCACTTTAGAGTGTGATGAGGCGCACCACAGACTGTGCAGCCAAACTGCCTGGGTCTAAAGCTGGATTCAACACTTATTATCTGTGTGACCATGGGCAAACCACTTTATCTCTCTGTGCCTCAATTTCATTACAGAATGCTTCATGGCACATAGTTAATATTTGTATTAGTTCATTTTCACACTGCTATAAAGAACTACCTGAGACTGGGTAATTTACAAAGAAAAGAGGTTTAATTGACTCACACTTCCCCATGGTTGGGGAGGCTTCAGGAAAGTTGCAATCATAGCAAAAAGCAAAGGGGAAGCAGGCGCCTTTTTCACAAGGTGTCGAGAGAGAGAGAGAGAGAGAGAGAGTGCAGGGGGAACTGCCACTTTTAAATCCATCAGATCTCGTGAGAACTCCCTCCCTGTCATGAGAACGGGGTGGGGGAAACCACCTCCAAGATCCAATTACTTCCCACCAAGTCCCTCCTTTGACACATGGGGATTACAATTCCAGGTGAGATTTGGGTGGGGACACGGAGCCAAACCATATCAATATTATATACATGTTTAATATTATCCTTGTTCTTTCTGTGTTGTTTACTATGAGAGAAACAACCTCTGCTTCTGATTTTCACAGAATACAATCCTGTGTGGTAGGTAATAGTATCTCATTACCCAAATAGGGAATTGAGACTCAGAGAAATTAAGTAAGTTTTCCATGATCATTGATAAGTACTCAAGTCAGGATTTGCCCTTAGGTCTGATTTTAAAATCTGTTCTTCTTCCTTAGACCAGAATCACCATATACTTGCTCTGTGTAAAGTAACCTGGGAAAAATTGTCCCAGGGGCTATTAGTCCCAAATGAGATGTGCCATATATTTCTCAAATGCCCTGCTTTTGCATAGTCCTTTTGCATTATGAAATTACTTTAACACGAGTTAGTTCATTTTCTGTTGTACATACCAGAGTTCATTGGCATAAAAAGCTTGTAAGTCTTTTGAGTAGATAAGAAAAACTCACTCAATGCTTACTTAATATATATGAGTGTTATTTTTTTTTTTTTTTCTGCCATCGCTCCAGCCTGTAAATGGCTCATTTATCAGTGTGTTGAGCAGGTAACTTTCAGCCGATGGGCCACGAATGAAATCTGTGTCTGGTGGTGGCCGTGTACAGGGGGGAGAAAAAGTGAATGATAGAAAAAAGAGGCAATCAATGTTTAAACAATGGTCTGCCTTCAGCAAAAGAAATCCCCCATGTGCTCCAGACTTCTTTGTGTGGGAGAAGCCAGAGAGAGACCACAGCCATAAGCTGTCTCATCTCTTTTAAATCTATATTGGCAAATTAGCTACTCAATGGCTTTCAAATGTGCTAAGACAGCTTGTCGTTGTAATGACTGACAGGCTGGGGAAATCTGGACCTCTGTGGAATAAGGGTCTTAGAGAAGAGAAAGAAAATGTTCTGATTAGATGTCATTGAAGCCCTTATTTGTACTATTCACAACACTAAATTATGAGGATACCATCCTGACCTAATCTATTAAAAGGACTTAAACGTGCCCTGGAATGACAATACAGATTCTTACACAGTCAGGCCTAACATGGAGCTGGTTTTCATCCAAGTTGGCTTAGGAGTGGGAGAGGTTCAGTTTGGAGTCAGGACTGAGCAGAAAGTAGTACTGTCTCCAAAACCCTCAGAGAATTTCTAAAGGGTCTCAGCCCCAGATAGCTCTCATTATTTTCTTTATTGGAAGTTTTCATTTTACGTTTCCATGAATAAACTTAAATCATTTTTTTTTTTTTTTTTTTTTGTCAGATATTTGGGGAAAGTGGACATCAAGGCTTAGTTTTGTCTCTTTATAACAGGAAATGACATTCAGAAAGTATTCCACACATTATTACAAATATTTCCACCTGATAGACAAATATTTTAAGACCAGTGAGAGAATCCTATTTAACTTCCTCTCCTGGGATATGAAAGGTTATTATAGAACATAACACTAGTGATGTTTTTATTTCAGTTCGGGCATATTTTGTTTCATCATCTAGGCAGTAACCATGGTTGACTACATAATATTTTTGTACTTAGCTATGCAACTCTTTCTTCATACGTCCTTGCTTAATAGAATCTACATTATTATCCAACTGAAATGCTGCTACTTTAGTAAGGATAGTAGCACATTTAAAAAATATGCTGGTTTAGAAAGTATTACATATGTGTTTTCATTTGCACAAACTTCTAAATACAAACATTTTAGTGTTTCTTCTATAATATGTTGCATTTCCACCCTCATGGTGTATCAGGTAACAAATATATGGCATAGCGATAATTTTTTTTTGGTTGGTATTTAGAGTTTGCAAAGCATTTTTACATGCTTTTCCAATAATCTTTCAAGTAAATTGTTAGTCCCAATTTACAGGTGCGGAACCTGAGGTTGATGGGGTAAGTCATTTATTTAACATAATAGAGCTGGCAAGGAGGTAGATTGCAAACTCAGGTTGTAAGTCTAGAGTCAAGAGCTTTCACCATTGTGTGAGAACTGCAGAACAGGAGAGGTATTGTGTTGGCGGATAGCCAGATACCATGGGACAGAGGCCACTGGAACACAGGGCATTTCTGGGCCTTCCAGTATGGAAGTCTCTAAACAGGAAGCTGTTCACTCAATTCTAAATCACATTTGGAGAACAAAGGTTTTTATTCATAGATGAGCTTTAATTGCCAATTGTGTTATTTCTTTTCTTTTCACATCCTTTTATCTCTCTCATTAAAACTGGGATGGATAAGATCTTAACTTTCTTGTTTCAAGTTAAAAATTCAGATTTTTATGGGTAAATCTTCAATGTTTCACAAGGCTCCCTGATTTCTCAATGAAAGTTGCATAGCACCTCTTTTGTTCTCATCAAGTGGCATGCTTACAGGGCTAGATAAACCATAAAATTATAGGGTAGAGCTGTAATTACCTCTGCTTTCTAAACCACTGTGTAGGATCCTTATAGCATTTCCTTTAGAATGTGATTGAGTTAATTGTTATTACTATGTTATCATGTAGCATTAACTAACAAACCCAAAGCAGCTACCTAGTTATTCAAGAGTCATTGCATCACCCAGGGCCTGGTGACTTAACTTGTGATCAGCATTCATGAAATGTGCAAAATCAAGTTCTTGCTGCTTGTGTTTAACTGGGGATTATAGCTCTTATAAAAGCCTTAGGGCTAATTTAAGTGGCCTGAGCCTGAGGTTTTGAAATACCTGGAACTTCACCCAGGCTCAAAGCCCTAGCATGGTTGGCTCGACAAATATAATATCACTCACTGCACTGTTTGTGTGTATTCAGGAAGAGAGCTTAACATTTAAAGGTCCTGTGTGCACTTCAACAGACTTGGGGCATTTTGGGAAGGAGTAGGAGTGCATTTATGTTCAATCAACCAGCCAGCCTGTTATACCGGTAATGTTAGGTGGTAGAGAAATGGGAGAACTGGTTTGGAAAAAGTGAGAACTCTTGTTCTTCCCACTTACTCTCTGACCTATCACCCAATTTTTAGAAATGTTTGGAGCCAAACTTCGGAACATTTTCTTGCTCTCTGTGAAGCATGGTTGAGATCTGGAATAACAAACAGGTATTCTTCCAATTATACATTGTACCTGGATCTATGAGTTGATGTACCTTGGTATCAGTCTATCTGTGTATCTTTTTATCTGTGTATATGTCTATTTGTGAATGTGTGTATCTCCTGTTGTATCTTTATGGGACATGTTGGCATGAATAAGCCCAGATTACTAACTCCAGTCTGGAATTCATGGATAACAAGAGGAAACTCGAAAAGGGCCTAAATAGTTTGGAGCCTGAGGCTCTCCAGCTTTCCAGAAATTCTACAACTTTTCTTCCGCCTCTCCCAACACACAGCTTCCACGATGTCTCTTGCACCTGTGTGCTCCTAGTGCTACCATGCTAACTTGGTTCTTCATTAATGAGCAGTTCTGTAACCAGGCTCCCTTCTCCTTTCTAATCCATCCTATCCATGGGTCCTATCTCCTGGTCAGACATGGTCAAGGGATTCCTACAGCTTAGATTGCTGTTTGAAGCTTTTTGTGGACTTCCTCCTATTCCCCTTCCCAGACTTTCTTCTCATTATGGCCCAGCCAGGACCCTTTACTCAAGCCCCACTGGAGTGGTTGTTGCTTTTGAGAGATGCGTGGCACCTTCCTTGTTCTGTATCATTTCTTATACCAGTCCTTTTAACTAAAATACTCTTTCTCCCATTTCAGCATTTGAACATGTTTTGAATGTCTCTTCTTTCTCTCTCTCTCTCTCTTTCTTTCTTTCTTTCTTTCTTTCTTTCTTTCTTTCTTTCTTTCTTTCTTTCTCTTTCTTTTTTCCTTCTTTGTTTCTTTTCTTTCTTTCTCTCTCTCTTTCTCCTTCCTTTTTTTTCTTTTTTGAGACAGGGTCTTGCTTTGTCACCCAGGCTGGAGTGCAGTGGCAGGATCATGGCTCATTGCAGGCTCGACCTCCCTGGCTCAAGTGACTCTCCCAGCTCAGCCTCCTGATTAGCTGAGACTACAGGTGCATACCAGCACACTCAGCTAATTTAATTTAATTTATTATTATTTTTTGTAGAGATGGAGTTTTACTATGTAGCCCAGGCTGGTCTTAAACTCCCAGGGTCAAGCAATCCTCTCACCTTGGCCTCCCAAAGTGCTAGGATTACAGGTGTGAGCCGCCAAACTTGGCTGAATGTCATTTCTGATACGCAAAAAGTCTCCTTTGATTTCCTCCACAAGAAGTTATCAGAAATAGGCCCTATATCCTCTAATTGATTTGAATCTTTTTGCAATCAGGGATTCTCTCGATTTTACAACCCCAAGTATCTTTCCGGTTTTGATTTCCCTCTCCACCTGTGTGGCTACCCTAGTGATATGTTTACAATGCTAATGGAATAAATGCTCATTACTCCTCTGCTTAAAATGCTGTCATGAGAGGAGGAAGCTTGAGTAGACAGGCAAGGGAAACTATTACTTTGTACTTAATATTTCTCATAAATGCACAAATTATGTTTATAATAAAAATAAACTCTTTCATTGTTCCCCATTACCTACGGATTGGAAAAACAGTAGCTTCACATGACTTGGAAATCTCTTCATGATTGAATGGGTGATCCTCTTGGAAATTCAGACTTCTTTGTACCCCAGTTTCCAAGATGGACTTGGATTCTTGACATTTGCTGAATATTCTATGTGCTCCTGAGCTCTGGCGGTGCCGCCCTTCTTTCCTCCAAAGTCCTCTTCCATGGAGAGGGGTTCTCCTCAAATTCCACATTCAGGTTATGCCACCTTTTCTCTGTAGTTTTACCTCCCTTCCCTGGGCAGATTTGGGTCTTTTAACATACCCATGTTAGGGTACTTACCACATGGCCCTGTTTTTGTTTATTGTTACTTACTTGTAGTTGCCTACATTCAAAAGAGATTTAAGGCAAACAAATCTGGTACTTTCAATTTTGTATCCTGGTGTATTAGGGTTCTCCAGAGAAGCAGAACCATTAGAGTATATCATGAGACATTGACTCACATGATTATGGAGGCTGAGAAGTCCCAAGATCTGCCATCTGCAAGTTGGAGACCCAGGAAATCTGGTAATGTAGTTTGAAGGCCTGAGAGCTGGAGACTATGGTATAGATTCCAGTCTGGGGCTGAAGGCCTAAGAAGCATGAGGGCAGGAGATTGATCCCCCAGTTCAAGCATTCAGGAAAGAGAGAGACACAGAGAGAGAGACACACACAGAGAGAGAATATCTTCCCTTTCTCCACTTTTTGTATTTGTCCTATTCAAGAGCTAAATCCCTTGGATGATGCCTACCCACATTGGTGAGGGTGATCTGCTGTACTGAGTACACCAATTCAAATGGTAATCTCTTCTGGAAATACCTTTGTAGACACATCCAGAAATAATGTTTAACCAGCTATCTAGGCATCCTGTAGCCCAGGAAAGCTGACACATAAAACTGAGTATCAGCCGGGCGCCTGTAATCTCAGCACTTTGGGAGGCCGGCCGAGGCAGGTGGATCACGAGGTCAGGAGATCGAGACCATCCTGGCTAACATGGTGAAACCCTGTCTCTACTAAAAATACAAAACAAAATTAGCCGGGTGTGGTGGCGGGCGCCTGTAGTCCCAGCTACTCGGGAGGCTGAGGCAGGAGGATGGCATGAACCGGGGAGGCGGAGCTTGCAGTGAGCCGAGATTGCGCCACTGCACTCCAGCCAGGGCGACAGAGCAAGACTCCGTCTCAAGAATGGCAAAAACAAAAATCAAACCAAAGAAACAAACAAACAAAATACTGAGTATGACACCTGTGCACCCAGATCATGCCAACTTTGAGAGGTATTCATTATTATTATTATTTCAATAAGGATTTGTGAACTTGTTAAAAATAAAATCATAGAAGAATTGGAAGAGTGAGTAGAGATTATTACACAAATCTTTTGTTATGTACTTGAGGAGTCTAAAGTCATTTGTAGTCCCCTTCGCATCTGGCACAATGTCTTGTGTTTGGAGGATTTTAGTATATTTTTGTTGAATGAATGTTGTTAACAATTCGTATCTTACTAATGGATTTGTCTTTTTCTCCTTGCAGTTCTATCAGTTTTTGCTTGTTTTCAGCTGCATAAATATTTAGGATTTTTATAACCTCTTAATAATTGATCCCTTTATCATTATGAAATTATCTTCTTTATCCCCAGTAACATTCTTTTCTCTGAAATCCACTTTGTCTGATATTAATATAGCCAGCTTTCATTTTATTACTGTTAGAATAAAATATCTTTTTCAGCCCTTTTACTTCTTATCCATATTTAAAGTAAGCAGCACATAGTTGGGTCTTGTTTTTTATTTAACGTTATAATATCTACCTTTAGATTGGACATTTACACTATTTGAATTTAGTGTTATTATTGACAAGATTAAGTTGAAATACATCACCTTGCAATTTGTTTTCTATCTGTCCCATCTGTTCTCTCTCTTTCTCTCTCTCTCTCACCTGTTCTGCCTCTTTTGGGTTAATTAAAATTTTTTACGATTCTATTTTATCTCCCTTGTGGATATATGACCATACCTCTTTATTTGTGCCTGTTTAGTAGTTGTTTTAGGATTTATTGTGTGCATCTTTAGCTTACTGCAGTCTATCTTTAAGTGATCATGCACCACTCCACATATATAAGAATGTACAATAGTAAACTCTCTTTCTCCGTCCTCTATCTTTATGCTATAATTGTACAGTATTTTATGTTTATTATGTTACTCTTATATTATTTTTGCTTAATTAGCTGATTATCTTTGATAGAAATTTAAATAATAAGAAAAAAAATCTTATATACCTGCCCTAGCATTATCTTTCCAGTGCCCTAGATTCTCTTGTATATATTTATATTTCCATCTGGTTTTATTTTCCTTCCGTCTGAAGGACATACTTCAACATTTCATGTAATGTGGGTCTGCTGCAGACTAATTCATTTTATGTTTGCTTTTGAGAGGTATTTTTTTGTTTGGTGAATAATTCTACTTTGACAATTTTGGTTTTATTTCAATATTTCAATCTGTCTTTTTACCTCAATTGTTTCTGAGAAGAAATCTGCTGTCACCTGTATCTTTGGGTTTTTTTGTTTGTTTGTTTGTATGTAGTGTGTCTTTTTCCTCTGGCTGTTTTAAAGATTTTTTTCTTTAGCACTGGTTTTGAACAATTTAATACATGTGCCTTGGTGTGGTTTTCCACATGTTCCTAATATCTGGGATTTGTTAACCTTCTTCAATCTATGGGTTTATAGTTTTCATTAAATGTGTAAAAATTTCAGCCATTATTTCTTCAACTAATTTTCTTCCCCTTCTTCTCTTTTGGAGACTCCAATTATATATATATATAAAATATATATAATACATATATAAAAAATATATATATCTAATATATGGGAAAATTTCAAGCAAGCATATATAAATATATATATTTATTTTATTTATTTTATTTTATGTTAGTTATGTTTATGTTATTTTATGTTTATTTACTATATATAAATATATATTATATATGTTATATATATATAATATATATATATATATATGATTGTTTGAAATTTTCCCATAGCTCAGTGATACATCATCTTTTAAAATTCTTTTTTCTCTGTATTTTTTTTTTTTTGGACAGTTTCCATTGTTATGTTGTCGAGTTGATTACTGTTTTCTTCTATAACATCTAATCTGCCATTAATCCCATCTAGTGACATTTCCTTTCCACACATATTGATTTTTCATTTCTAGTAGTTGGTCTTGAGTCTTTTCTATACTGCCCACCTTTCTATTTAACTTTTGGAATGAACGAAATCGGTTTGTAACAATGCTTTTAATGTCCTTGTCAGCTACTAGTTTTAATATCTGTGTCTGTTATGAGTCTGATTGACAGCTTTTTCCTGTGTTCTTTGCATGCCTGATATTTTTTGATTGAATGCCAGACATTGTGAATCTCACCTTATTAGGTGTTGGATATTTTTCTTTTCTAGGGGTATTCTTAAGCTTTGTTCTGAGATGTAGGCAAGTGACTTACAAACAGTTCGATCCTTTTTGGGTCTTGTTTTTCAGTTTTGGTAGGTGAACTGCAGCAGTGGTTACTCTAGGACTAATTCTTCTCTACTACTGAGGAAAGATCCATTTGTGTACTCTACTGAGGGCCCTGTGAATCTCGAGGCTTTCCAATCTGGCTCTTGGAAATAGACACCATTCCCAGCCTTGGTGAGTGCCAGGCACTGTGACCTGATCGTTTCAGGTGGTTCTTTTCCTGGACTTCACATGCATACGCTGATCAGACCTAAGTTGAATGTCAGAGGGAAACACTGTAGATCCTGGCATTTGCTCTATGTGTAGCTGTTTCCTATTTGATGCTTTATCCTTCAAATACTAGCTGCCTTGACCCCCAGAGCCTCAGTTCCATCTTCACAACTCATGGAACATGCCAAGTTTGATCTGAGTTACCCTTTGCGTCCACTGTGGCCTGCAAACTCTCTCGAGGAAGGAAGCTGGGACAATTGTAAGGCTCGTCTTATTTGTTCTCCATCTTTTAATAATAATTCTCCTGTATTTTCCTATATCCAAGGTCTCACGGACCATTATTTCATGTATCTTGTCAAGTTTTTGATTGTTTTAGGTGAGAAGGAAATTTGAATGCCTTTATTCCATCTTGACTAGGTTATCTTGGTTTGAAATTATATTTCCCACATTCTTCTAGAATACATGATTCTTACGCTAGAATTAAGTCTAATTACCCAATCTTCTTATATTTTTTACCAATCTTTTTTACTTTTTTTGCTTTATTTTTTTCTCAATAGCATGATTGCAACTTGCTAAAGCAAAGTGATTTTTCTGAATAATAAGCTGATAGTTCTGTAAGCTTTTTCTTTACCTCATTCCACAAATCATTATCCTTAACCACTGGAGAATTTTAATACTGATCTGTAAAAATGTCCTTGGCAAAACATGTCCTGCCATCTTCGCCTCTATTTCACCTTATTGTATCATATGATGTTTTATTACAGGTGGAATGTGTGTACAAATTGTGACCAAGAAGGTTAAGAACAATATTTACAAATTTATTGAGTAATTAGAAATAATATATCTAATATTTCGTACTTTGAGTAATGTTACTACTATCCTCATGATAGTGGTGAATTTATATTTGATTCTTTCCCATTCTTCCCCATCATCTTGACACCCGATGTCAAATTATATCAACTATGTTTTTACAAAATTATTCTCATCTGTTACTCCTCTGCACTTCTGCTTCCTAGTTTAGGCTCTAATAAAATAGCACTTGAATTGCCCTGAGAGTCTCTCCTCTCAACAACCTGTATACAGTCAACAAGTCCTCAAACATGAATTGAATATGTTCTTGTTTCAAGAAGTGTTGAGAACTGACTCGGGATGTACCAATCATATTAAACCAAAACTTTAATGTTTGCTCCTCCTGTTAAAAATCCCTTCACAAATTCCATCCTCTAAGAAAACGAAATTCAAATGCCTTTGTGTGACAGTCATAAGATCTTATACAGCGTACCTTTTTGGTTAAATCAAACAGCTTTTTGTTCTCTCTGTACATCAAATATTCTCTTTGCTTTGTTAAACTTTAATAGAACGTGCATTCTTTTTTTTTTTTTCACTTCCAAGCTCTAACTCAAAAGCCTTTTTCTCATGCCACCTCATTTGATCCTCTCCAGATTGAAAGTTTTATTCTCTTATGGCTCCTCCCACTTTTTACTTTATACTATTTTTATTTATGTATATATCTTATCTCCTTTATTGACTATACAACAGTTGGAGGGCAAGGTAGGCTTAGGACTTATTCCTCTATTTTCTACTCTGCTTTGCACTGAATAATTCGTGTTCAACAAAAGCCTGGAGAATGGTAAGTAAAGGGGCACAAAGAGTCGCTTAAACCAGTTTTATCCAAAAAATTCTAAACGAATGAAAAATTTCAGGAATGTTAGGTCTGGTGCCTACTGGTGACCATGGGAGGAAATACAACTCCGGGTGCATTGGGTTGAGCAGGAAAGAATAGCTTTTCGAGATTCTTTTTTGTTTTTGATGGTTTTGTTTTAGGTCAAAGAAGATTAGTATATTAACAATTGAACGCTAAAACTTAACTGGAAAAACACCAAGGTGCTTGGTGTAGTGGTACTATAATCCAGTGTAGTGATGATCTTAACTTCATTTTTCTAAAACTATCACTTTGGAAGTTGAGCTAAGACCAAGATAGTTTGATAACAAGTGGAGACACTTGCTTGGCACATTTACATGTAGAATAGATTTATTTTCTTTTAAATAAAGGTCATGGATTCCATGAGGTCACGGAAGTGAGAAATATTGAAAATATTTTAGAAAGCTTAAAATTTCACTTAATCGATAAACTCTCAGCTCTACCACTTTCTGTGTCCTTCAGTAAGTAACTTAACCTAAGTCTTAGTATTCTTATCTATACAATAGGGATAATAGCACTCTATAGTGTTGTAGGAGTAAATTAGTTATTTTTAGTAAAGTTCTTAGCATAGTAGTTTTTGTTATGATAACCAGCATTATATAAGTTTTAACTATTATATATACCATGACTTACAAGAGTAGTTACATTTGCCTTTTCATTTCTCTGTTTGGTTGTAGGCTACATGCATGAGACACCTTATCTCTACTATGTAATACACTGTTTAGATGTTGAAATTGCTCAAATGATGTTTGTTTATTAAATGAGTACATTGAGGTCTTCTGTGGTGCTTAGTAACTATTAAAACCTTGTCATGGGAAGGGTTTAGATTAGAAATAATTCCACGATGGCAAGTGATATTAAACATTGAAATGAGAGGAAAAGATGGGGGGTGAATCTTTTCATTGAAGTCTTTGGGATTAAGATAGTAGTTCACTTGTCTGAGTCATCATAGAATCCTGCTAGAACAGTAGAGAAGACTAAAGGGCAGATGAAATCATTTCTATTTCATGATTTAACACTGCAAATAACAATGGTCCAGTAGTATAGACAATGCCTCTTAGCATATTATTTATATTCAGGCTGTCTACTTCAGAGAATATTAATTAAATAATCTTGGGGCATGACATTTGCTAAATTTCTCCAACCCAATATTTTAAATTGCAAGCTACTATGTAACTTCAACACCTGAAATATACAACAAGAACTGACAAAAATATGTGGAAAGCTATACATGTAAGTGGGTCCCTGAAGTGCTGAGAAGCTCCCTAAGTCATTTAGTGCTGCTATACCAGATTACCCTAAACTTGGAGGGCTAAACAACAAACGTTTATTTCTCACAGTTGTGGAGCCTGGAAATCCGCAATCAAAGTGCTGGCAGATCCTGCATCTAGCAAGGGCTCTCTTCCTGGTTTGCAGATGGCTGCCTTCTTGCTGTATCCTTGTATGGTGGAGAGCAGAGAGAAGGGCCAAGCTCTCTGGTATCTCATCTTATAAGGACACTAATCCTGTCATGAGGGCTCCACTCTCATGACCTAATTACCTTCCGAAGGTCCTACCTGCTAATACCCTCCCATGGTGGGGACTAGGGGTTCAACATATGAATTTTGCGGGGAAGTGTCACAAACATTCAGTCCATAACACCACCTTATTTCCAAATACACGCTTCTTCTGCTTGTCGTGATGCCTAAAACTCCATTGTTATAAATCCATTCTTTTCGAACAACAAGCTTGACTGGAATTATCTATCCACTTTGACTTGCTGTTATCACAAACAGGCCAACATTAAGTCTTAGAACTATTCAGTCCTTAGATGTGTTGTTTTAGTCTGTTCTCACACTGCTATAAAGAAATACCTGAGGCTGTGTAATTTGCAAAGAAAAAAGGTTTCATTGGCTTATGGTTCTGCAGGCTGTACAAGAAGCATGGTAGCATCTGCCCAGCTTCAGTCATGGCAGAAGGCGAAGGGGAAGTTGGCACTTCATATGCCGGAGCAGGAGGAAGAGAAGAATGAGGAGAGGTGCTCCACACTTTTTTTGTGTGTGCCCATTGTTGGCTAATGCTACACCTTTTAAAAAACCAGATTTTGTGAGAACTCCATCACCAGACAGCACTAGGGGGATGGTGCTAGACCATTACAAACTGCCCCTATGACCCAGTGACTTCCCACCAGGTCCCTCCTCCGACACTGGGAATTACAATTAGAGATGAGACGTGAGTGGGGACACTGAGCCAAACCATATCACATTTTTTCTTGATAGTGAGAGAGGGGAAGAGAGCATGGATATAAAGTGCTAATTTTAAATTAAATGAGGAGGAGTTGAATACTTTTTGGGTCGAGCACACAGGACCTTTGATGAGGGAAGGCCACAGTGATTCTTCCAAGAGTGGCTTGGATGTCTGAGGTGCAGGATTGGAGGCAGGTAAAAAGTAGGACAAAGAAGGTACTGAAGTGGGACATCTCTGACTTGTCACTATTTTTTAAAGCCAGGTCTCATTTAAATTGAAGGTATTCGATTAGATACAGTGCTTCTCAGCCCACATTGTACTCTGACCTTACACATCCACCCTGGTGAGAAGGAGGAGAAGAGAAGTTTGGGTGGAATGAAGACCTGGATCACAACTGCTGTCACAGTAGAGGAAGCACTTGTGAGTCCTCCTTATTTTTGCCGACTTCTGTTTTTCTTGTCTGTGGTTGGGGGTTGAGATCCTGAGCTATGTCCTATCCAAGGTCCCCCCAGCTAGAACATGCTTGGATTCTATAAATTGTTTTCTGTGTAATATTCTTCCACGTAGATACTAAAGTTCGTCAATTGAAAATTTATGACTACAACTCTTTTCAGCAACTTCACACCACCATACAGGTGCATGCGTATGTGATGTGATAAATTGAGTCAATTATAAGCACAATTCTGCGAAAACAAAGACAAGCAAAATTTAGTGCATCTTTCTCACTTATCTCTTTATTTCAAGTTCTAGAGGCTTTAGGGTCTGAATTATCTACATGAATTGTCCCAGCATCCCCCCTTCAATTTCTATAGGGAGATAACTCAAATTATGGCCAATATTACTGCTGCCCCCAATCTCTTTTTGGCTTTGAGATAATAAACATCTCCTAACAACTTAAAAAAATTGAGATGCCCTTTTCACTTTGACCATACAGATGGAAAAATTGTAAATAACAGATCCTTGACACTCTTCAGAAATAAAATGTGATGAAGAGTTCAGTTGTCTGATTAAATTCTCCCCATAAAATCTCACCTAGCTATTCTTACCCCAGGGATAAGGACTGTGCACACAATGGGCATTATTTTTCTTTTGAACATACTCGTATCTTGTCAAGATGTCATCAATACAAATACCTTGACGTTTTTAGTGCAATGATTGGGAAGCAGGTTGAATTTTTCAATCCTCCCAGCCAATATAAGTCAGTCTGAGATACTTAATTTCTATTTGAGATCCTTCGTTTCTATTATAAACAGATCCCACAGTGGGAGATAAATTTCATGGTAACAGTTTGGACTTTTTTATGAACCACCTGCAAGTTTTCTGCAAACAACATGTTTTATGGGAGCTCAAGGCAATGTTCACCCATCAAGGCCTGACAGTAAGAGGAGGATGGATGAGGCCTTATCTCAGGCACACACGTAACCTTCCCTGTCCCCTGGCCTGACCTCCCTCTGCACTCATTTATGAAAATGATTCATCTTTAAAGAGCTTCCTCGCTCTGCCTGCAGGCTGTAGATCTTTTTGCACTGAACTTGTGTAGGCTGAGGTTATAAACTTCAGTTTGTAAGCCATTTGGAGGGGCTTAATTTTGAATATTGGAAAAAGAAAGTACAATACATGTACTTCCTTAAAGGAACAGTCTCATCCTGAGACTCTCTTCTACAGAAAGATGGTCCCAAGAGATCTATTGGAAAAAAAAAAAAAATCATTAGGATTCAACTTGTATTTATTTTGCTAAAGTCTTGCCTCAGCACATTTAAATAGAGAGTGGACAAGTAGTGCCAGCATCGGGCTGACGTTATCATGCCGTTCTCTCTCCATACTGAGAAAGCGGCTTTGGAGCACACATTTCATGTTGGTGGAGGGCACTGCAAAGGGTTTCGTTTGTGTCAGGTCTGATGGAAATCACTAGGTTTCTCTAGAATATTCCTTTGAACTGAAAAGCCTTAGGAGGTAAGGGGTATTAACTAGAAATAAGGAGAATAAGATCTCAACAAAAGTAGACATAGGAAAAGGGAGAATAAGAAACTATGAATTGGGTCATTGATTTAGGCTAAATCTGTGGATTGTAAGAGCCAGTATTTTCATAGTACTTGTGTGTGGGATTTCATATTGGAAATAAGGCAAAAAATAAATATGTGTCAGAGTTTGAAGGTAAGAAAGAGAGGATAGAATAGGTTCATAGCATGGTTTTTAAAATTCAATTTTTTGTGTGTGTGGTGTGTGTAATGCAATTTAAATAGGAATGAGATATCCTAGACCTGATATCTAGATATCTAGAGTGACAAACATTTTTTTTTTTTTTTTGAGACGGAGTCTTGCTCTGCCGCCCGGGCTGGAGTGCAGTGGCCGGATCTCAGCTCACTGCAAGCTCCGCCTCCCGGGTTCACATCATTCTCCTGTCTCAGCCTCCTGAGTAGCTGGGACTACAGGTGCCCGCTTCGTCGCCCGGCTAGTTTTTTGTATTTTTTAGTAGAGATGGGGTTTCACCGTATTAGCCAGGATGGTCTCGATCTCCTGACCTCGTGATCCGCCCGTCTCAGCCTCCCAAAGTGCTGGGATTACAGGCTTGAGCCACCACGCCTGGCCGTGACAAACATTTTCTGTGTAGGGATAGATACTCACTTGTTTTTAGGCTTTGCAGGCCTTATGATCTCTGTCACAACTACTCAATTCTGCCAATGTAGCACTGCAATAGATGTAGTCAGTATGCTTGGACATGGGTGTGTTCCAATGAAACCTCATTTATAATGCTATGAAGCAGCCCAGATTTGGCCTGTGGGCCATAGTTTGCCCACCCCAGTCTTAGATTACTCTGGCCTCACACCAAGCCTCAACTAGACCTGTGCCTGCTTCCATGTTCCTAGACTGAGACCAATGACAAAAGTGTAGCCATAACTAAAGAGTGGCATTTTGCTACTTAACAGTCATCAAAATGAGTCCCATGGAAGCCTGTGTTCTGAAAGGTGGCAACTGGTGTTCCTCGAAAAAGGTGTCTGTGGTTAAGCAAGTTTGGTAAATATAGGTGAGACTTCTTGTACTTACAATTTTTAAAATGCATGGAGAATGAAAGAGAAGATGAAGGAGGCAGCATTTCCCAAACCTGCTCATTCGTAGAACCTTCTTGTACTCCTGCCTCTTAACATCTTCAGAACACTATGGTTCCTTGGAACACACTTTGAGCAACCCTACCAGGGTGTGTTCCCCAGGGAGATTAGAGTCTCTGATGTTGTCTACCCTGCCCCCATGACAGTAACTGCATTATGTGCTGCCTGAAACCAGATGTCTGCCCTACACAAGCTGGCTTCAGACACTCTCCCAAACTCCAAAAGCCATTGAGGTTGAATTTTTCCTCTGTCTCATACGCTGATAGCTATTTTTCTTCTTATGCCAGCTTCCTTTCCCTCATAGGTATTAGTGGAGCATGACTATATGCCCACTGGCCTTCCAGATGACCACAAAGTAGCAGTAGTAGAAATGAGCTCTTCCTACATTCCATTTATTGGAATAATTACAGAGATTCCTGTAAGGACTTGCCCCCTGGCAATCCCTAATGATGTAAAGCCCTACTCCAAGAAAGTTATGTCCTAACATCTTACCTGAAGGAGAGTTTTCCTGTGCTCATAGACAGCAATGATAAAACATGGTGGCGGCCGGGCACGGTGGCTCACGCCTGTAATCCCAGCACTTTGGGAGGCCGAGATGGGCGGATCACGAGGTGAGGAGATCGAGACCATCCTGGCTAACATGGTGAAACCCCATCTCAACTAAAAATACACACACACACACACACACACACACACACACACACACAGTGGCTGTGGGAATTCATAGAGGATGCTGGCTGTTCTCTGGCATAATGTTCTATGTGATGGAGTGCTGAGGAATTCAGCTCATCTCTGCTAAGCACCCTTCATGTCCATGGCACAGGACAAAGTACTATTGAAATTAGTAAAGTTAAGAAGGTATTGTTCTTGTCTTTGAGGAAATTCGAATTATGCAGGGATTAAAGAAGTATAGTAGTAAAATTGTTTTCAAATCGTGGAACCCAGAGAAGACACAGGTTCCTCAGGAGTGAGGGATGGTAATCTGTGTGGTTTCTGGATTCCACAATCTTGCTTCAATCAGAATAGCTCTGATGTTATCTATTTTATGTACTAGAAAAATAATAGGTGTTGGAGTCAGACACATCTCTTCTGTTTACTATGGTGCTGCTTAATCCTTCTGAGCTTGTTTGCTTATCTATTTAAAGTGGATAACACCCAGGCTTCATAGATTTGTTGTGAGGATGGAATAAATGTATGTACATGAAGGGCCCAGCCCAGTTCCTGGCACACAGCAGCACCTCAGTAGAGGCCAGCCAGGACAATAGAGTAGACCATGGTGAAAGCCACAAGAAAACCACGGAGTGCCTTCCATTTCATCTCACAAACAGTTGGGCTGAAAATATTTGTTGGGAAAAAAATTGAATAAAATACAAAGGGATGAATGAGAGAAAGGATTGGTGACATCTGGATGGGGGATCTCAGAAGACCCTGCAGGAGGGGGAATATTTATGTTGCACTTTTACTCCAGGTCCTGAGGACAGAGGGTTTCTTGCCACCAGGTGACTTAGTGCAGGGATAAAAGAGGTAGCCTGGGCCACGCAAATGCCTCAGAATCGTTGAGAAGTCGTCTTTAGTGTGGCCAGGTGATACTAGGAAAAGACTTTCCTAGAGAAACATAGAATATAGGAGAATAAAAGAATGGGAGGGCAGAAGAATGTGGAGAGAGCAAAAGAGGCACACACACACACACACACACACACACACACACACAGACACACAGAGAAACTACAGTTCCAAAACAATACACCAGCTCTGTGAACGACAATCCTAATTTTATGATTTAATTTTCCTTCTAAGCAAGCACAGTGGGTTTTCTCTGATTCTTTACTCTGTAATTATAATAAATAGGTCACTATTTCCCCCCCCCCAATAGATGATTTAGAATAGTTTTGAATTTAGGAACTATGTTTATCCCAACTCCTCAATCCCCCAAATACTAATTGAATGGGAGACAGTTGTGTTTACCATTTGCGAGAGAAAAAATTCAAATGCCATTATATTGGATGCTATAGATGGGTAGAAGCAAAATTAGGGGAGAAAGAATAAGGTTAAGAGTGTCCTCAGGTTCTAAATAGAGGCAAGGGAATCGCTAGCATTCAATATTTTCTCATGTGAGAAATAGAAAAGACATTCTGTAATTTTCTTTCAAGTCTTCACTTACATGAAGCATGCCTCCCTCTTTCCAATACTTACACAGTGGATTTGATTAAGGCCTGTAGCTTTTTCTCTATGGTTTCTTCTGTGAAACTGATGGTTTTACGGCAATATTGTGAATTGAAACAAAATCACAACTACAATCTGAATTTTGTTGGGTTGTATTCCTGTTTCCTGTAAAACCCCCTGCACCAATTACCCTCCTCTCCCTTTCCCCCCTTGCCCCCCATAACTAGAAGTTCCTGGGGACATTGCACCTGCACACACAAGATAACTCATCTGTTTCCCTTCCCTTGGAGTCAGGAGATTGGTGACTTTAATTCAGCTTCAGTCTGTCGCTTGGCTGGACACATCTTGCTCGCTGGGTCTCTGGCACTGCTACGGTTACAATCTACAGCTACAGACCTCACCAAGAAAGACCCTGGCCCTCTTAAAAATTTTTATTTATAAACTCTGAACTTAACTATCACATACTTTCAGTTGTGCTTACTCATAGATGCTTTATTTCACCAATTAAACTCTTGGTAGAATCAGTCGTTGTATACTGTTCTGTACCAAGGCTGGGTTTCAGTGTGGCAGTTGGCTGTCTGGATATGGCTTCCAGGCACTCAGTTCAGCGAAGTCCTGCCCTTTCTCTACCCCTGCAGATCTACTTACGTTCTCAATGGGCTTAAACCACACAATGCTACGGGATGCCTCTCTCTACTTGAGATCCTACATTCCATTGGTTCACTATGAGTCTTACAGTGGCAAAGATGGTGGGGGAATCCAAGTACCAGACACCAAGCTGCATCAGAATCACTTGCTCCTCTAACACTAAGGCTTTGTAATTGGGCCAAGTGTGTTTTCATGATGATTCAGTTCTCAAGGAAGAATCATCCTGCAAGAGTCTCCTCAGTCATTATGCAAATAGATTTTTTATTCTTTGCCATTTTATTATTTCTGCAGGTGTACTCAGAAACTAAGGCATGTCTTTCAATGATAGGTTTAGTTTAAGCTCAGTCTGAGATTCCCTTTCTAAATAAGAACAGACCTAATGTTTGCAGTATCGCTAGTGGTATTCTTTCCTGTTATCTTGCTCCATAAATTGGAAAATGGAAAGACAAATCTTGGAGTTATTTCTACATTCAAAAAATAGCTGTTTTAGCCTTTAAAAAAGAACACTAGAATCTGAACTGGAAGAGAACTTAGAGCTTACCTCAGGCAATATCCTCATTTCACAGATGAAGAAAGTGAGTTCCAGCAGGACCCCATGCCTTACCCAGTGTCCTCAACATTTTTTTTCACGGCAGAACTGAGACCAGAATTCACGTCTCATAATACTTGGTCCAGTATAATTTGGCACTGTATCATATTGCCCATTAGAAGTGTGTAGATACCCATTCATTCAATGATTTTGTTAATCATTTAAGAAGAAAAAAAATGAGGATGATTTTTATGCTCTTCTTTTTCAATTAAACGGTATACCTGAGGTTCATCTGCAGCACTTTTTTTTTTTTTTTTGATATGGAATCTTGCTCTGTTGCCTAGGCTGGAGTGCAGTGGTGCAGTCTGGGCTCACTGCAAGCTCTGCTTCCGGATTCACGTCATTCTCCTGCCTCAGCCTCCCGAGTAGCTGGGACTACAGGCGCCCACCACCACACCTGGCTAATTTTTTTTTTTTTGTACTTTTAGTAGAGACGGGGTTTCACCATGTTAGCCAGGATGGTCTTGATCTCCTGACCTTGTGATCCGCCCATCTCAGCCTCCCAAAGTGCTGGGACTACAGGCATGAGCCACCATGTACAGCCATCTGTAGCATACTTATAGTGGAAAGTCTCAGTGACTCAAGGCTAGGGTATCCTACCACATACTTAGCCATACCCCTTTTTTCACCTCCTTTTTCCTTAAACTCCTTGGCTTTGAACCTCAACCAGAGAAGAATGGGGTAATAAAGAGCGATAAAGACCAAAACAGTAAGTGTAGCCATGTGGGAGGATGAGCATGCCGTGGGGGTTTGGATGATCTGCAGATTGCAGTTAGCTGTGTTCAATTGTTGTTACTGCAAAAGGAGACACAAATGCTGGTGTCTGCATGCATCGATCCATAGCTACAGATCTCACCAATGAAGACCCTGGCCATCTTAAAAATAATTTAATTTATAAACTCTGAACTTAACCAATCACATACTTTCATTTTGATTACTGATAGATGCTTTATTTCACCACTTAAACTCTTGGTAGAATAAGTCTTTGTACGCTGTGCATTTTGGAAACACATCAGCTCCAAGAGATGAGATGTTTCCATCACTGGAAATATGGTTTGCTCTGTTTACTTCTAAAATATTGACTTCTAGATTCTTGTTCTTTCATTTGAAATTTCCTATTAGCCCAGTTACCACCTCACCATGGTTTTTACAGCATTTGCACAGGCCCTTTCCTCTTCAAGAGGTCTCTGTCGCAGTTCTAAAGCTGTTGTAGAAACCAGCTGGAAATAAATGAGGCCGAGTGATAGAAAAACCGCCCAGGTACCTGCTTCGAAAATGCTTTTGCCTAAGTCTGGTCTTAGTGCTAACGATGGCATTCAAAAACTCGTCTGAGTCTTTTCATCTTCCAAGTTCTTTGCATACATTAACTAATTTATCCTTATAGCACTCTTGTCAGGTAACAGATATAATCACTGTGGATTAGAATATTTGGGGATCCAGAAGTTATTAAAATCTTAGATTCTCGGTCTTCTCAATAACGCCTCCAAACAGAAGTCCCTTCAGTGGTAACCAGGTTTCCACGGTACTCCTGTTTCAAAGGAGATACTCCCTTTACTGGCTCCAAATTTTAGAAAGCGTGGATCTTAGCAAGATAAAAAATTGAATACCTATAAAATATCTACCTTACTGAGCTGCCGAGAAGTGTTATACTTTTCCTTTCATTAGAATAAATTAAGGTATGAGTTACAAGTCACCCTTTTGAGTGCATGCTTTGGCATGACTTTTCACAAATGTTACAGTTGAGCAACCATCACACATAATTGAGACATAGAACAAGTCCATGACGCCCTCCAAATCCCCGTGTCACTTTTAGCCGATGCCTCCTCCTGCCCCCGATCACAGGCAATTCTGTCTCTATAGCTCTGCCTTGGCAAGAGGATTATAAATGTCATCATATAATACACAGCCTTTGAACTCTGGTTTCTTCCTCTTGGTGGAATGCTTTTGATTTCATCCATGTTGTTGCATGTTTTTGTAGTGTACTTGCAATGTTGGGAGGTACCACAGTTAGTCAATTGATTCTGCGTGTGAGGAACATTTGGATTTTTTTCTAGTTTTTGGTGAATGCAAATGAAGCCACTATAAACATTGTGTACAGGTGGACATGTTGTGTGGACATGAGTTTTCATTTCTCTTGGGTAGGCTTATACTTTTAAAATTTACTTATCTTCAGGTGGAGAAATAAGAATAAATATGACACATGAAGCAATGTACAGAGGAAATCATTGTTGACATCCTGGGTATCCTGACACTTAAACTTTTTGGATAACAGTTTCCTTAGATCCTAACTCACTAGACACCCAGGGCAAAGAAGTGTGTCTTCAGGCTGCTTTCAAGTACTTGGTATATGCAAGCACCTTTCAGTCATTTAACAAATATTGATTGAGCAGCTACTAGGTGCTAGCCATTTTTTTATACACTATTCTTGATAATGAAGTAAGGAACAAGGATGTTTCCGAACAAATAATGACACATACTGTGTTATCTGTATGCACCAGTATTCTGTACTCCAATTACTCTGTCATAAAGTCTCTCTCTCTCTGTGTGTGTATGTGTGTGTGTGTGTGTGTGTGTGTGTGTGTGTGAGAGAGAGAGAGAGAGGAGAGAGAGAGAGAGAGAAGGAAAACGAGAAGACTTTCCCACAAATCTATATCTTCTGACATGGAATGGTAAGTTGCATTTCAATTATCTGTTAATTCCTTGGAAGATTTCAGAGCTTTCTTTACGGTGCTCACTAATCTCTCCTATTATGACCCCAAAGTTGTGTAATGGATTGTGAACCAAATGGCATCATGCACACAGACCAAGTAAATCAGGAGATGGCTTACTGGTATGAGATGAGAGATCCTTGGAGAGTCCTACCAATAAATTTCATCCCCACTGTCTTGTTATAAATGTGTAAGGTGCTGTTATTAGATATTTCCTGTTTTGTGTTCATCATTATTGTTGTTTTCAATAAAATATCAGATTGTACTGGAAGGGAGAGTGCAGACCACAGCATTATCTTATTTGTGTTAACTAAGAGGAATCTGGACGCATGAAAGCCACTCCCAAGAAAGTAACTATGAGGAAAGGAGAGAGAAGAGAAGCTTAGAGATGGGAATGTGTGAGAGGTAAACTCTTCACATTTTTGCCTGAGATTGATCTCCTGGGGAAAAAAGAGATGGAACTCTGTCGAATCATTTCTCAGTTCGTTCTGTAGGGTGCTCAGTTTTACAATCAAATCAAGACACTGACTAGGCCACTAGGTTTATTACCAAGTCTTCAATTCATTGAATAATTTTGTGGTTCTAGAAAACAAATAAAATAAAATATTTGATCAGCAGAATTGTAATATGTGTGTGTGTATGTATATATATGTTTGTGTATAAACTTGTGTACCAGTTTGTGTATATACAAATGTACACGAACTGGTTTGGGAAGCAGGAAAAGCTCTTACTTCAGACAACAAATGTAGAGAAGATGTTTGAAATGATGGGGTTAGCCCTAGAGAGGAGGGTGGGCGTTTGTCTGCTAATGTACACTGAATAATCTGGGTTTGCTCTAAACATTTCCCATTGAGATACTGAATGATTCCAATAATCTGGGCTACGATTATTTGATTTTATATGAACACACGTTCAAAATTATGAAAAGCTCATTTCCTTCTCAGAAAGGACCAGGATCTCTCTTGCTGTCCCAGACCACCAGAGCTAACACTGGGTTCCAGTGAAATGGAAACCTTAAAATGACAAGTAAGGCACTTTTGGGGAACCACCGCTTGCTCCTTTCCTTGATGAATTGTCATGCTTTTCTGAGAACATAACCCATCAGTCTTCTGAAATAGGGGATCAGATAACCAGGTCACGCTCAACTGATTTGCCAGCCGATAAATGGTGAACTTTACTGAGGCTCCCTGCCCACAAGTTTCTTTTGAGAAGAAAAGGACCAGAGTCAGAGATAATGAGGCAGCCTCATGACTTTGAGCATAGTCATGGTTTCCTTGGCCCCCACATTGATAGCAGTAACTTCCTTGTCATCATCAACATCCTATTTGTCCATTTCATCTGTAGCAGCAAATGCTGCCGTAACAGAAATGATTAGAGGAACCGTGCCAGAGATGCAGTGAACATTCAATAAATATTAGAGAGTGAGGCTAATAGCGGTGATGAGAGCTCTTCTCAGTGATTTAAGCAACGTGCTTCAGGAGGTGTGTTGCCTTTCCTACCAACCCGAAGTCGCATTCTACACGCATATGGCCTGATTAAATGAGATATCAACATGGTTGCTCAGACAGGGTATATTCCCGAGGTCTTGTATCTCCTTGCTCTTACTGTGATCCATGAGCATTGCAAATAAGTACCGAAAAAGCTAAAGACCGGTGAGTGAAATGTCAGTCAAAATTGCAGATTGGAATGGATCTGATTATTGTAGGATAGTAAGCTTGAGAAAAGTAGCAAGAACTCTGTTAGGTGCTACACATAGGAGATGTTTTCTCTAGAATGGTGAGAGCATAGAGTAAGGTGGATTTCTTTTTCTGTGGGGCTGTGTTTGGGGTGTGATAGAGTGACAGTATAGTGGGGACCAGGGAAAGGAGATTTAGAGGACCTTTAAAATTCACCTTCTAGGGAGAGATTTTGTCAATAGCAAATTGCAGAGCTGCATGAAAGTGGACGCACTCTTTTCGATTTTTAAGTCTGGGGTGAATAATAGTTGTAATAAGAATGAATATTTATCGAGAATTTACACTGCTTGGGAACTGTGATAACTGCTTAACATTTATTATTTAATTTAATGCCTACTATATTAGTCTATTTTTACATTGCTGTAAAGAACTACCTGAGACTGGGTAACTTATAAACAGAAGAAGTTTAATTGACTTACAGTTCCACATGGCTAGGGAGGCCTCAGGAAACTTACAATCGCGGCAAAAGGCGAAGGGGAAGCAGGCACCTTCTTCACAAGGTGGCAGGAGAGAGAAAGAGAGTGAGTTTGGGAACTACCAAATACTTTAAAACAATCTGAGCTTATGAGAACTCACTCCTATCACAATAACAGCATGGGGGAAACTGCCCCCATGACCCAATCACCTCCCACCAGGTCCCTTCCTTGACACGTGGAGATTACAATTTAAGATGAGATTCGGGTGGGGACACAGAGCCAAACCATATAACCTACAACAACCAATTAAGTTGGATAACTACTGTTGTTGTAAGGAGGAAGTTGTGGCTTAGAGTTAAGTAAACTGCCTAACACCACACAGCTTGCTAAATAGGGAGATTTGAACTAGGTTCTGGAGTTGGACCGTGTGGGTATAGATGGTATCAAAAGGAAGGAAGGATGGACAGCTTAGTTTTCAGATTGAAATAAATGCAGCGTCAAAGTGGCAGAGATAACATTATGATTAATATTTCCCTCCAAATGTCTTTGCTTTTATTTTCTTTCAATCCTCTTGATCAAGGGTCACAGACTATGGCTTGTGGATTAAATCTGGTCTGACCCCTGTTTTCATAGGGACTGTGAGCTAAGAATTGTTTGAATGTTTTTAAATGGTTGAAAAAAAATTAAAAGAATATTTGAGGAAATGTGAAAATGGTATGACATTCAAATTTCAGTGTTTACACATATTTTTATTTTTTCATATTTAAAAGTAAATACAATATAAAGAAGAAAGTCTATTGTAAAAATATTTTTCTCATATATACATAAAGTTTTACTGGAACACAGAAAAGCCTACTAATTTAAGTATTGTCGATAGCTGCTTTCGATTTACAATGAAAGAGATGAGTGGTTGTGAGAGGAACTATACGGTGTGCAAAGCCTAATGCATCTACTGTCTGAGTGTTCACAGATAAACCTTACCAATCTTTGCTTTTGATTGCTGAGAATGAAGTACTTAAGGAGAAAGACTTTGTATTTTTAGTAGAGGTGGAGTTTCAGCATGTTGGTCAGGGTGGTCTTGATCTCCTGATTTCATGATCCACCGGTAGGCAGTTGTTTCTAAGAGGCGGTTCTAAGGGGCTTGGTCAGGAAATATGCCATGTCAACTCCATTGCCTGTCGTTCTACCTTCAGGGATTCTACTTTCTGGGAGACTGCTGGGACTATGTTCTGTCTCCCTCACTTGCTATGCAAGCTTGGTAAACGTTGCTTAACCTTTCTACGTTTCAGTTTCCACATGTGTAAAATAGTGATAATAGCACCAACTTCAAAGGATTGCAGTAAGGATATTAAATGAGATAATCTGGTAAGGAGTTCAGAACAATGCCTGGCACATGGTCAGAGCATACACACATGTTAACTAATTGTCCTTATCATGCCAGTAAGTTTTTCCTATGACTATGACTGGTGCTTATCGCACTTGTTAACACCTGGTAGCTCCATCACCGAATTGTTCAATTAAGTCAGATGCATCTCTTCTTGACCTCCATTACCTCTTCCCTTATCAGAACTAGAATGGTTTCCCTGGGTTCTCTTGGCTCAGGTCAGGAGCAGGCAAAGCAGAGATACCAAGTCCTCAACTACATCTCCTCAACTACAGTTGGCTATCTCCTCACTGGCTCCTGGGGCCAGTGTAACTATTCAGGTGGGCATGGGAAAAACCCTGTGAACTTGGAGACTGAAGCCTGACTTGGTAAATGCATTCATGATCTCTAAAGGCTGGGAGACTTAGCAGGCTAAGCCTCATTTCCTTATCACTGAAGGAAATGAGCTGTCTCATGGGCTAGTGGGTTAGGTGGCTCTTTCTTTTTCTTTCTTTCTTTCTTTCTTTCTTTCTTTCTTTCTTTCTTTCTTTCTTTCTTTCTTTCTTTCTTTCTTTCTCTTTCTTTCTTTCTTTCTTTCTTTCTTTCTTTCTTTCTTTCTTTCTTTCTTCCTTCCTTCCTTCCTTCCTTCCTTCCTTTCCTTCCTTCCTTCCTTCTTTCCTTCCTTCCTTTTCTCCTTTTATCCTTCCTTCCTTCTTTTCTTTCTTTCTTTCTTTCTTTCTTTCTTTCTTTCTTTCTTTCTTTCTTTCTTTCTTTCCTTCCTTCCTTCCTTCTTTCTCTTTCTTTCTTCCTTCCATCCTTTCTTCCTTCCTTTTCTCCTTTTTTCTCCTTTTCTTCTTTCTTTCTTTCTTTCTCTTTCTTTCTTCCTTCCATCCTTCCTTCCTTCCTTTTCTCCTTTTTTCTCCTTTTTTCCTTCCTTCCTTCCTTTTCTCCTTTTTTCACCTTTTCTCCTTCATTCCTTTCTTCCTTCCTTCCTTTCTTTTTCTTTCCTTCCTTCCTTTTTTCCTTTTTTCCTCTTTTTTCTCCTTTTCTCCTTCCTTCCTTTTCTCCTTTTTTCTCCTTTTCTCCTCTTTCTTTCTTTCTTTTTCCTTCCTTCCTTCCTTTTCTCATTTTTCTCCTTTTCTCCTTTTTCTTTCTTTCTTTCTCCCCCCTTCCTTCCTTCCTTCCTTCCCTCCCTCCCTCCCTCCCCCTTTCTTTCTTTCTTTCTTTCTTCTTTCTTTCTTTCCTTCCTTCCTTTTTTCCTTTTTTCTTTTCTCTCCTTTTCTCCTTCCTTCCTTTTCTCCTTTTCTCCTCTTTCTTTCTTTCCTTTCTTTTTCCTTCCTTCCTTCCTTTTCTCATTTTTCTCCTTTTCTCATTTTTCTTTATTTCTTTCTCCCTCCCTCCTTCATTCCTTCCTTCCCTTCTTTCCTTCCTTCCCTTCCTTCCTTCCCTCCCTCTCCCTTCCTTCCTTCCTTCCTTCCTTCCTTTCCTTCCTTCCTTCCTTCCTTCCTTCCTTCCTTCCTTCCTTCCTTCCTTCCTCCTTTCTCTTTCTTTCCTTCCTTCCTTCTCTTCTCTTCTCTTCTCTTCTCTTCTCTTCTCTTCTCTTCTCTTCTCTTCTCTT